>NC_136534.1:6935984-7370434 GCF_910591455.1 Pholis gunnellus
AAGCATCCAAGTGCTCCGTTCTGACCCCTCTCACATTCAGATTAGTATTTTACACTTGATTTAGCTGGATTACATTAATCCCCGACATTAAAATACATCTCTGATACAAACACAAAAATGATCTTTCCCATGCCAAAATACAGATTCCCCGGAACACAAATACATAAGGCAAAATGTTTTTCCACAGTTTTGTGTGGAATGGATGTAAAATGTATTTCAACTACACTTTTAAAAATGAATATTGCATATTCAATGACACAGATGCGGTCTTCATTGGCCCTTTTCTCCAGTGCAGTTAGTGGCAGCGCACCTTCTACATCAGCTTCCAGGTTGGCTCCATCCACGACTATCTGGGGAGAGGCCTTCACCTCCAGGTTCCTCCTCAGCCACGTGGTTTGCTCCAGAGAGGAGCCTGCGATCGTCCCGATGGCCTCCACCACCTTATGGGTCACATCCTGCACACGCAAGTTACATCCAGTTACTTTCTACTGTGGTTCACTGATCCTGTATGACTACACAGCAGGAAGCGAAAGTAGAACTTGTCATGTTAATGTACGTTATTGAAGTTAAAAGGAAAGAAATATAATATATTATAAAATATGATGGCAACAACAGAGTTGAATAGTCGTCAAGGTGGCTGCAGTAATTACCTGCAGCTCCCGTTGGTCCTTCTTGCTCTCCAGATTGGGATTCTTCAAAATGAACTCATTCAGAACTCTAGAGAAAACAAAGAACGGGAGGGCCAGGTCAAATAAGTTAAAGCTGGTGAAATCTCCACAGACTGATTCATTCAGCTCCACACTGTGACCATTCAACTGAGAGCAGACCACTAACATCCACACAACATTTAAGTATAATTGTACGAGTTGTAGACAGATGTTGTGGGTAAATTGGGACATCTGCACCACAATTAAGAGAAGAGAAACCGACCCGAGTATAAGAAACTGTCCGGGGGCCGGCAGGCCTAACGGTACCGAGTCCTTCAGCAGTGCCAGCAGAGATGGCCAGCTGTCAACTAAACTGGACACAGAGATCCTAGGACACAAAGGGTCATGAATGCAAATTAAAGAGGTTAGAAGGCACAAACGGGGCCTTTATAAAAAGCAATCTTTCACATTAAAAAGGATTTACAGTATACATATATCTCACCTCTGGACATAGGCATAGAAGAACTGCAGCATGCAGACCTCCAGAGAGAGGTGCTTCTGTGGGCAACGGTGAAGAAATAATATTATTGTCATGAATGGCTATGAACAAGGTTACACAAGTATCAAAGAGTGTGAAAAAGTGATCGAAAGACTGCGCTCAGAACCCCACCTTGTCCTTTGCGATGGCAGGCGGCTGCTTCAGGACCTCTTTGACCGTCTGCATGACCGTCTCGGTGCGCATGGCGCTCACCGAGCGAACCAGCTCCACCAGCAGCAGCTGCTCCTCACTGGCTAAAGGAATCACCTGAGAGACATTTTTTTAAGCTTACTACATTGACCAGAAAGTAAATGAAATCGGTCATTCTGGGCTGCACCACACAACACAGGGTGGGCATATTTTGTCTTTACCCACCTTGTTTCTGACTGGAGTCTTGACCTGTTTCCTCTCATTCCACACATAGGCGATCGCTGCCATGAAGTGAGCACCGTGGTTCATGGAGATTGGACCCAGCAGCTCGAGGATTTGCTGCCGCAGGTTCTGTAGAACAGATGGAAGCAAGGAAGTTGGGTTGGACTTAAACAGCTGATGACTTACTGTGTAAACAGTTTCAGTTACAGGCCGTACAGTCACTACTAGTAACATACTGTAAGTATCTTTTAGTGTATAATACAGCTGAAGTAAATCAAACACTGTAGTATTTCCTTAAATTACTAGACATTTCATCTTCAGATGTTTATCCAGTTAACTGACACAAAATCAATTGTCAAACAACGTTATCTGCATTCAGGTTGAGCTGCTGTTGAGTTTGTGTCATCTACCTAATGTGAAGTGTTCAAACTGACAAAGATGTTCGTTGCAAAAGGAAGTTGAACAAGCAGCTTTTTAATGCCTTTAGTTATTCCTCCTGCAGCGGCAGAGGCCATGTAAACATAACAAATTATATTCTGTAGAGGATAAAAATCACCATATTATCTCACTGAAAATTACATTAACAACCCACCTCCGGAAAGATTTTAAATAATATCATCTGGATATGGGTAATAACTTCAAAAAAATAAATAAAATAAAAGTTCCTCAGTGCCGGTAATGAGATTCAGTTCGTACCGCTGAGACCAGTAATCACACTATTTGATATGGAGTTATATTACTTTCTCTGTAGAATATTTTAGGCCTGGCTGCCCACACATCACACCTCTGGGATTTTTCACTTTGCTGAGTACACTGCACACTACAGTGTCCTGTTCTAAACCTGACCGATGTTAAGTGCTGCAGGAGACATATCTGAAAATAAATGTGAGCTATCATTGCATTTCTTCTGCTCGGGTAAGTCTTAAATGAGTCAAATCTCTGAACGCATGTTGCCTGGTGTACCTTAGTGGAGCCCAGGTTGATGTTGGACGTAGAGGCAGCAGAGGCAGCAGCTGGCTTGTCTGAGCTGTCGGCCTGGTGGAGGACGCTCCACAGCAGGGTGACAGAAGACATGATGGTGTGGAGGATGGAGAGGATGCCGGAACGAGCCTCAGCCAGGTGCTTCTGGTCGACGCTCACTTGTAACTGAGGGGCGACAAGACAGTCAGTATTCCGTTATGCAAAGAAGTAGATAATATCAAACATTTCTTAATAGAAATCAAACTGATGAATATAACAAATTAATGTATAAACTGCAGCAAAGGAGGACTGTATTCATAATTGCTATATATTCAGTGTGTGGTGCAGTGTGTGAAGGTTGTAAACAATCGCTGACGAATGAAAGAGCAACTTGTTGGTGCTCGGCGCCCTCACCTGGTGGTACTGAGAAGTGGGATCCAGCAGGCAGTAATGGATGATGGCTGTCACCCCCTCCAGCACGGTCAGAATCAGGTCAGGAGGGATGCAGAGAGCCATCCACTGGGGTCTGGAACATAGAGGGAGAGTATGCAGTCTTATCAAATAGTTTTGAAAAAAATGATTACATGCAAAATTCTGAATGCCAAACATTTTGATCACAATTGGTACATCAGAAAGAAGGATGACATGCCAGACAGCTAATGCATCTTGTGGTCAAGAGTGCCATCTGGTGACCAAACCCTTGTATTGTATTGTACTGCCTGTGTGATGGTGTGTCATAATAGCTCATCAGTACGATCCGTGTAGATGTTAATACCTGGTGTCAGTTAGTCCGGTCTCGTAGCGGTACTGATGCAGAAGATTGTCCAGGTTCCTGCACAGCTGCAGAGTGACTGAGGCCACCACCCTCCTCAGCACTCTCCCCATGTACGGCAGGGTGGCCGTGATGAGTCCTATCCACTGGGGATGCATCTTACACGCGTGGTGCTGATGCAGCGCCCGGATCACGGCGCACAGGAACATCCCCTGCGCCGTGATCGGCTGTCCGTGGAGGTACTGCAGTGATGTCATTGGCTGCTGAGGGTTGACGTGCTCCACCTCCCCGCCCAGGATCTCGAACCCGGCACCAGCGGCGCCTCCCGCTCCAACGCCTCCCGCCCCTCCTCCCACGGGTCCCCCTTCTCCTCCTTCGTCAGCCGGCACTAGGACCCTGTGCTCAAGAACCACCAGGCTCTGCAGCAGTCTGAGCAGCTGAGACTGGACAGCGCTGCAGCTGTCTATCTGGTCCTCTGACAGGTTGATGACACTGTCCTCCGACAGACCTTCCTCCACCGTGGCCACGTTGGCCCCTGCCACCTGCTGCTCGTGCCACTTCTGGGCGCTGAATATGGAGGAGAGCAGGCAGTGGAGAACCACTTTCTGGACTTTGCACTTCGAGAGGACGTCGCTGATGAAGCTAGCAAAGCCCTTCGCGGAGCTACCTGTGACTTTGACCAGCTCGCTGAAAAGGAGCGTGAGGACCTCCACGCTGGTCAGCTGCATGGCCCGGTTCCCTGCCAAGTCCTGAGGGCCTGCTGTCAGGTGGGCAGAGTAATAGCTCCTCAGGAAGTACAGACAGAGCGAGATGATGATCTCCAGGTACATGGCGCTGCGGAATGAGTGGGAGTGGGAGTCCTGGGGGATGGGGCAGTAGAAGTCTTTGCCCATGACGGAGACCCTGTGGCGGGCTAGGAGGTTTTGGAGCAAGGACAGCTGCGGAGTGTAGGTGTTGTTGATGCTGGTGGTGGAGATGGCACTTACGAACCCTGAGGGAGCGGCTCGGAGCATGGCTGCGATGGCCGACAGGGCGTGGAGCGCCCGGGAGGAGTCGTACAGCTGGAGGTAGAGCAGAACGTGCTGGTAGAGAGGATGGATGTTAAAACGCGGTGGGGCAGAGGATGCTCGGCGTCCCGTGACACTGACCCCCCCGACGGTCCCGACAGAGCCGCCACTGGGTGAGCCGGTGTCACTCTCAATCTCCGACACCTCACCTTCCCCACAGCTGTACCAGTTCTCCAGATCCAGGCTGTCCCCGAAGAAAATACTGGTCGGCCGCAGTTTTTCAGCTTGAATCGCCATCTTTCTCTGCCTCGCCTCCTCTTTCCTCTTGGCCTTCTTGATCTTGGGCTTGGCCCCCGGTGACTTGTCCGCCAGCCTCTCCATGATCTTCCCTTTAAGGCTGAGCTGGGTGCTGCTGTGGCTACGTTTACGGGCCTGAGGGTCGTCCACCTGCAGGTTGTGGTCCGGGGTGGCGGGCTCGGAGCCGTCTGGCAACGTGATGATGGAAGGTGACGAGCTGTGACGGGTGATGCCCTCTCTGTGCTCGTCCTCTGCAGATAGATCAGGCCGCGTAACCGAGAAGAACTCCAGCGTGCCTCCAGCCAGCATCTCGGGCAGAGTCTGGTGGTTGGAGCCTGGAGGATGTCCAGAGTCAAGACGGGTACCAGTGGAGGTATCCGAGGAGGTGCTGTCTGTGTCCGTCTGGGGCCAGTTTTCAGGTTGAGATGAGACTTCAAAAAAAGATCCCTCGTCTACTAAACTCAAAACTCGGTCTATCAGCTCCTTTATGACAGAGGACACAGCCTCCTCTATAGAGTCCTCAGACATGTCACAAGAGGAACCGGGCTGTTGGTCTGAGCCATTGACTGTGCTGCTGGCAACCTCTGGTTCCTCAAAACTGCAATTTTCCACTGTAGAGGATCGAGAACCACTGGACTCAGAGCTCTGGAGCTCCCCCTGCTGGACAGCAGGCGGATATTCACCAGCTAGTTGCAAGTTCTCGTTGCTCAGGCTCAGCAAGGACAGTCTGTCACTCAGGGGGTTGACAGTCAGACAGAACGGCTCCATGTCCCCCATCACCAGGCCACGGAGCTCCTCTTGTGTCCCCATGTCCCCTTGGATCTGACCGAAGTCTTATGAAAGAGAGAGGAGAACATTTCTATCACAAACAGTCAACGTGGAAACAATTTGGTTATAAAATTATGCAGCAACTTCCAGTAAAACTGAAAAAGCAGTTTTACTGGCATTTTGCTTACTGTCGGAGAAGCCAGAGTCCCTAGGGTAAAGGGGTTCTGATGGCCCTTGTTCCGGTGGTTCAGGGAAGACCTGGGCCCAGTGGCGCTGGGCCTGGACCCTCTGAATGGATACTCGGTGGGTTTTGGGGTGGAGCAGAACTAGGAGGAGGGGCTCTAAAACCCGAGCAATGTCATGTCTCTGAAGAACCTGATTCAGCCAAGCCCGGCCAACAGCGCTAGTACACGGATCCCAGTAACTCAGACTGTCCAGCATGATGAAAAGAGATCTGTGACGGACAAAGGGAGAAGAAGATTTACAGGAAGGGCACCTGATGCAAACTGTATGAATGGAAAATCCCTTCAAATGAACTCAAAACATTTCTATATGGCCGTATACCTGTCAAAGGTGCGATTAAAAGGCGAGGATTTGGTGATGTTCAAATCTCGCGTCAAATGCCACAGCACAGAGAACTTCACATGGGCCTCCAGCTGAATTCTCTGAAAGAAAAAAGGTGCGTGAGCATGGATTTCATCGACAGATTGGGATGAAGTGCGTGCTGTTCTTTTGTGTGTGTTTCCACTGCACTAACCTTGTCTCTGTGCATGAGCTGCTGGCTGATGACGTCCTCACAGATGCTGGAGGACGGCACCAGGTTGTGGAGCTGGTAGAAGAGCTCTACGCTGCGCTGATGGTGCTGAGGAGTTCCTTCACTCAACTGGTCCCACAGGATCAGAGCTACACTCTGGTGGAAAAGATTGGAGATTAAACCGGGTCAAGACCATCAAAAAATATATATAGTTCCACTGTGACCTAAAACGAGACCTCTACCTTGAAGAAGTTTGTCTTGTCAGCGATGTACTTTAGGATTCCCTGAGTGAGCGGTGGCCTGATGACGACGGCTACTCGACCCTGGCTGGGGCTCATGGGCTGGGCGGACTCGGAGCTGCCCCCGGATGCGACGCTCTCAGCGGTCACCATGGCGACCGACTGGGTGAGTCCCACGAGGTCCATGAGCAGGGAGATGGCCACGCCCTGCAGGCTGAAGTCACTGGCCAGGCAGCAGGCATCCATCAGGGTCTGCAGCCACGCAGGCAGACGGACCTGCTCACTGTCTGTATCGAAGCAAGGCGCATATAAAGTCCACATACAACAACTGCATCAAAACAGAGGGAAGACATTTACCTGACAACACAGTAAATGCATCTTGTACTCACTGCTGTTATTGTTTCCAAACTGCTCTTTTAAACACGACAACAGTTTGCATCCCGTAAGTACTGGCACTACTCTTTGAATTTTTGATGAGACAGCGCTTTTGGCACTTACCAAACTGCTCTTCCTGTGCGGGTGAGGACTTGAGATTGCCCTCTGCGATGTAAACTGGGAAACTGGAGCATTCCAGGAAGAGCTGGCAGGCAGCGGTGAAGGCAGCAACACCCTCCCTCTGGAGGAACCCTGCTTCTGAGCACGACTCTATATGATCACTGTGCTGGGAGCCTTCTGAAACCAGGGGCCCCGACTTTATAACCTCGCCTCTTTCCCCCTCTCCCTTGTCCTCCCGCCCGGGCGTAATATACAAGGTGATGAGTCGGGAGAGAAACTGCTGGAAGTGCTCCAGGCAGCACTGCATGACCGGTTTGTCCAGAGGCTTGGTCTGAGACGGGCCTGAGGAGCGGCGGCCCGTTTTGACCTCTAGCTGTGGGTGAGCGCTTGGCTCCGCCGCCTCCGGGCCGTCGCCCTGGTATTGGACGAAGTCTGTGAAGCCACTTTCGGAGCAGCGACTGCCGGAAGGGTTTTCCCCGTCCTCAAACACCTCCCCACTGCCAGGTCGCTCCAGAGAGGAAGGCAAAGCCTGCAGGAGGACAGAGGAGGATGCGTGATGAAGAGCAACCAAAGCCCTGATGAAGGCTACATCAGTTAGGTGTCCCAGTGAGTGTTTCCAGTGAGCCGGCAGCATGCACAATATCTGGGCACCTCAATGCAATGAATGAATTAAACACACTACACTTGAAATGTCCAAATGATCCAACAGCTAGCCCCACCAACCAGATCTAACACACTGGATTGCAGCCTGCCAACAATTTGATGGACAGATCCTTAAATAGAGAGACCTGCACAAGACAACAACTACATCAAATGTATTCATGTTTTGCAGGTATGTCCTAATGAAAAATACTATGCCATGTGCTGCAAATGACCACAGTAGGGTTTGGCAAACTGACCGTTTCAAACGTGAGACAATGTAAATATAAATGAAATTTGCTTATTTGTCAGTTATGTAATTCTGTAAAAGACAGAATTCCTTTCTAGAATTTAATCTTGAAACACAATTAGCCAGACACCATGATAGAAGACTTGATCCATATCCCCTATATTCAGTAAATGCATCGCCAGCTATCAGTATTAATAGTGGAGGTCAGACACAGTGACGTCGTCACTGCACTGTTCTGTACACTGGTCATTATACAGTGACGATGTATACACAGATGTTGGGCTTGACTTGAGGAGACAGAGCTGTACACCAGGCTGGCGTCCTGCCGCGGACAGACAGACAGAGGGAAGTAACTTCTTCATGTTTGTAACAGTCAGCCTATAGGAGCCTGAGGGCAGCCTGGGAAGCATTGGGATTGAGGCAGCGTTCACATTCTGGAGCCTGGACTCAGATGGCACGTTAGACAGCAAATTCTCTACATGTCCCTCAGGGTGGGTGGGTAGGGGTGGGGGGGGGGGGTTGTATGTGGATGTATGTGGAATGTTTTCCACTCCGATGGCTACGGCTCACCCAGGAGGCATCGCTCGCTCGTCTACCGCTTATTCTTCAGAGAGAAAAAGCGAGCTGGGCTCAGCTGTCGCTTAACCATCTTCTGTCTCTCTTCTGCCTCTCATGGGCCTACCTCCATCTATCTAGCCCCCGATCCGTCTCCCGCCAGCGGACTGTTTGACTGAACCTAAAAATTGCGCCTCGCTGAGCCCTCGAACACTTAAACAACCAGGTTGCTGGACGGGGACCAGGAGCAACAGGATGGCCAAAATGAAGCGTTTGGTCTGAACCAAGTCTTCAAATGCCTCGTGTCGGGGGAGTGCTGGAGGACAAGGCCAGTCGTGGGACCACCCAGCCAAGTGCAGCACAGGCTACAGAGCCGGAAGGGGCCCTGCTCAGGGACCAGAGCACACCATCAGAGCCTGAACTGATGGCATTTTTGGGCAGCAACTTGTAGGGGAAGTGGGTCAAACTGGGATTTGCTCTGAGTTGGGCAGCGACAGGGTCTATGCTTTTATCAAAAGACTTTTAAAGGATCAGAGACCAAACAGAGTTATCAGCTGGCAGGGTGTTTCAAAGTACAGGATTGGCATAGCAGGGGCATCACTCTTGTTTTGGTGCTTGTGAACAATTTCAATTTCAAACTGACCGCTAAAGCGAACAGACACTCTGATCTTATTGTGATTTAAGTGGCAGGAAAAACATGACAACTTTTCCCTCACCCGTTTGTCCTCCTTTGTCCGATTGGCGTGGCCCTGGGGGCCCGATGGCAGGGCCAGAGGGGACACCAGCGGCGGCTGCACTTTGCTGAGGATCTTGGAGCAGAGACGAAGGCAGTGGGTGAGCTCCCCGAGGCCCAGGGCCTGCAGGTGGCCGGTCAGAGCCGCCACCATGCGCAACAGCAGCTGAGGAAGATGCTCCGTCTGGATCTCTATGTAGGTCTCCTGGAAACGTCGGAAACGTCGAAGACGAACAGACGTGAAGTTAGCACGTGAGAGGAAGTGAGGTGGAATTATTGGGCATCTGGAAGGAGGTGAACCTGATATAATGGAATCATGGCCCTTAACTAAAGCCAACGCAGGACTTTTATTGACGCCTTCAAAATGATTGATTTAATACAATCGTAGTTAAATATTATTAACTACAAATGAACATCTCGAATGATCTTCTCATCCATTTTCCCTCTTCCCAAAATATGAACCCCGTAACAGAGTTTGAATATTATCGTAGCGACCTGCAGAGGTAAAATCTAATTATGGCTTAATTTATTATCAGGACAAAATATTATCTGCTACTGTCAGTTTTGGCCTAAAAATAAGAATATGAAAAAGCCTGTGATAGTTAGGATGCAAAGATTCAGCTGTTTATATGTTGTGATACCAATGTTTATTCAAAGCCATCTTTTTTTGTTTCATATTTAATTCTTGTAAAAATATATACACGGTCATCGTCGTTTTCCTGTAAACAAAGAAGCCTCTGCACACTTAGATCCACTTCAAATATTTAATGATGCATTTATCATGAAATATGTTGGACCTGTGGACCTAAATGTACAGACCCTTCTATTCACTTTGGCGTCCTTCTCGTCAGTTTGGTTTGAGTTTTTAGTTGTGAAACAAGTATTTTGACTCAACAAGCAAAACACATTTTTATGAAAGAAATAAAAAAGCGCAAACTAGAACAAAATTAAATCATAAAATGAGCATTATACCATGAAGTAAATTAGAGGAGTCATATTTCTTACAAATATGTGAGCAGTGCAATAGCATATAACTGCATGCATGCTGAACAGAAAACACACTGGGCGGAGATTTCATTTTCACAAGATCCACACCAAACAGCCAGGGTAGGTTTCCACCACATGTAATGACTGTTACAATCCCACTTCCTCTTCCGGATCATTTGTTTTGGCATTAAAATATGAATATATGTCTGAAATGATCACTCAAAGCAGGGCAGGAACAAAGACGGCCTGAGGGATGTTGGCAGGACGTTGCAGAAATGTTATCGGAGCCTCAGTGAAGCAGGGTGAGGTGAAAGAGCAGGAAAGAGCAGTACTTTACCTGGCAGATTACCCTCATGCTTCTAGTAGGCTTAAGGAGAAAGAGCAGATAGTTTCAACAGACAGGAGCAAGCAGAGCACAGGCCACACAACACCTGGTTTGCAGAAACACACACACACACACACTTTTCCCTCTCTCGCTCGCTTACAAACTCACAGAACACAAGGTTCTCTGTCACGCTCTTTCAAACACACACACACACACACACTCACTCTCTCTCTCTCTGAGGGATTTCCAAACTGTTCAGATTGGAAATACTGTATAGACAAGCATATTTCTACGAGGATGCAAACAATATTTTGGCAGGGGAACAATACACAGGTATTTTTTTTACCTGTGTAGAGATTGCACACACACACATTAGAGAGAGGAGGTGCAAACACACACCTCCTTATGTTATGTCCCAGAACTGGAATTTTAAAAAGGAGGTGTGTGAGCTAAGAGGAAGGGAGAGACCGAGAATGAGATGGAGAGCCCAAGAATGGGCAGGAGACGAGGGACTGTAGAAGAGGGGAGAGGAAGGATGTGGTGGAGAGACACAAAAGAAGAAAAAGAGGACTATTTTTAGAAAACAAAAATCTATGAAGGAACTGTAATAGAAACATTAAAATATGGGGAGAGACTGAATAATGACAAAGACAACAGCATGAAGATGTGAAGGGAAAAATAATGAATGGAACAAATAGGTGTAAGAGTTTAATGGTAAAATGAAAGTCATGGTGGAGTAAAAGCAAGGACAGAAAATGTACGATGGACATTCAGAAAGACAGACGAAGACACATGGAGAGAGAAAACAATTCAAAAAGACAGAGACAGAAACAAAGAGAAAGACAGAAAGAAAAGACTGAAAGAAAGAAGAACAGAGAGAGAGACAGAGAGACAGACAAAGATAGATAGGGAAAGAAAGTGAGAGAAAGATGGACAGAAAGACTGAATGAAAGATATTCATTCAAAAAAAGAAAGAAAGAAAGAAAGAAAGAAAGAAAGAAAGAAAGAGAGGAAAGAAGAAAGAAAGAAATCTCACCAAAGAGACAATATCCAGCAGGAAATCGACCAGCTGACAGAACTCCACCAATGAGAGCTCTGGAGGATCTGAGCTCCCAGCATGCCGCGGTGCACGTGTGTTGCTGTTCACTGTCCTCCTGCAACAGAGCCGTATTTTAGATTATTTTAAGATGGTGGGCAGTTAACTCGAGTGTAAATCTGTGGATCCACTGTGTTTGATGTGAGAAGTGGAGTTCTGATAAGACATGCTGGTACACACGAGGCCCCTGGGAGCAGCTGAACAGTGCACCAAAACAGCACAACACTCTGCAGGGTAAAGCATCACTATATCAGAAACATGACTTTCACTCAGTCCTAAAGTGGTGACTGGAGTGTTTATGCACACGTGAATTGTACCAAACAAACCTGCAGCACTCCTCAAACCAGCGGGCGATGTAGTCCCACATGTAGTACGGCTCAAACGAGTTGAACAGGAGGTTGGCTGTTTTAATCAGCTCCGCCGTCTTCTTGTTCTCTCGTAGTTTACTAAGAAACAAGGTGACATTAGCATCTTGGTGTGTAAGGAGAAAGAAATGAACAAAAACATCCATTATAATGTTATTGTATATGTTAAATTGCTTTAACGTCGCCCAGTTGTTCTATTCTACCTTAGTTTTTCTACGATGCTTCAACAACCAAACTTGGACTTGGACTGACTGGACTGACCTGCTGAGGTGCGTGTGGTCTTTACTGAACGGACTCTGGTTTTGGAGGTCCAGCTCTGTCCGGCACTGTGTGTGAAGAGTCCGAAACACCTCGATCAGAACATCCTCCAGGATGGCTGGACCTGGAGAGGCGCATATAGATGATGATATACACAGGGGGCATTTAAACTGTCTGTGTGACATATTTACAACACTAACTAGACTGTTGGTGTCTACGCATTGATAGGCTGGTTACCAAGTTCCGGTTTGTCCAGCAGACTGATGAGGATGCGGAATGGTTTGAGGTCGTGCATGAGGATGCTCTCCTCTTCCCCGCCCCGGGCTTTGCCCTGCAAGATCCCCACCATTGCCTGAAAACACACACACACCTCTGTTACAGTAAAATATCAGTAAACTCCAGAGACTTTTTGTCTTATTATTTTGCCTATAATATTTGGCAGAACCAATTTCATATTTGCATTGAACCCCCTTTCATTATTTTTGATTTCTGTGTGTTTCACGCTTCGTCTGCCACTTAATGGTGTGAAGCCAAGAACAGACGGTCTCTGTAGTACCAACCTTCTCCCAATGGAGGGAGCTCCAATAACTATTTCAGAGCAGATGGCAGATGAGCAAACCAAAAACAATTCAACAAAACACATTCAAAAACAAAACTTCCCCTCCTGGTCGCTCTGTTTCCAACCCCTGGAGTACCACAGCTCATCACATGCCAGGAGGGCAAAGGCTGTTTTGAGCATGACGGGACAGACTACACAAAGTGTGTGTGTGTGTGTGTGTGTGTGTGTGTGTGTAAAAGTCTTTGGGAGGACGGGGAACTTCAAAGGACACACTGCTGGGAGTAGGAGAAGACAGCAGGATGTATGTGCAAACCCCAGAGAGGACATGGGAGGAGGAGGATTAAAGGAATGGATAAATTGCGCAGCTGACAAAAGAGAGCCAGATCTGCCAAATTGAAGACGAACCCCGACCAACACACACACACACATGCACACACATTTGGGGATTTTTTTATTTTTTTTTGCAGCTAGCTTGAAACCTCACCTGGACTAGCATGTCTTTAGAGAAGGTGTTGAAGTAGTGGCTGGCGTGCTCCTCTGGGTTGCTCTGCCGAGTGCTGCGTGGTCCTGTTATCGCCCCGTTGTTGTCAAAGCCTTCAAAAATAAAAATCAAAGACATGGAGTTATGATGGTGTAAACACTCAGCTGTACATCCAGAATATTCAAGCACAAGGCAAGATCATTTATCTGCATCTTCTGTTAATCTCCTTCTTCTTTGTAAAGTCCTAATGGTTGTTGCTAACATCACTCAAATTTCAGCCACGGCATAAATAAATGAGTACATCTTGGACCGCGTCACGCTACAGAAGCTGAGCCAGATTCAGAGTGGCTCGTCAAACTTCAATATCATTGAACAGTTAAAAACTGTTGTGACAGGATAATATATCCCATTCATTGTGGAAACAAACCTCCTCTGACTGGCCCAGAAAATGGTTGACAACTGGAATTAGAATCACACTGTACTGTCTGTCCCTCACCTTCAATCCACGTTTTATTTGTTTCTTATCAGTTCTGTTGATCTAAAATCTGACATATTCTAATGTTGCAAGTTGCTTTGGAGGGAAGATTACGCTTGATACAGTCAGTGTCCATCGTTAGCCATGCAGACACTTACCAGCATGTTCATCCACAGAGTGTTGCAAACAAGAGAAAATACAGTAAGACAACGATCACAGCACAGCAAAACAATGTGAATATATTCCAGTATTCTTTGACTTCCCCAAATGAAAATTCCTCTCTAAACTTCACAATATTCCAGAAATAAAATGGTATGTTGGAACCCTGGCACATCTGAATGTCAGTAGTGGGTCTGTGTGTGCATTTCGTACCCAGCAGCCAGGCGTAGAGTCTGCGGTTGAGCGACATGTCTCTTCTCAAAACCACATGCAACGCTGCAGACAGGATCCGGATCATGTCGGGGCGAGTCGCCTGAACACAGCAAAAAAAAAAACCAACAACTTATGACTGATTTTGTCACTCACTCACTCGCTCGCTCGCACGCACGCACGCACGCACGTGGATTCCCGGCCCTGACAGGTCCAGAAATGTTTTGGGGTGAAGGATTTAACAAGCAGCCAGCGTGAGTCACCACCAGTGACCTCATCATGATCAAGCCCATGCAGATGCACACAGAACAAGACACGCACACATCTGAAATCACATCATGATACTGGCTGATATATCAATAGCTTTATACATCAATATCAGCCAGTTAGATACTTTGCTCTAATAATTGTAAGAGACACACATCATTACTGTAGCTTCCACACAGCTTCTAACCAGACCTCATTCACACAGCTGTCCTTACCTGGCTCATGTGGAAGGGGAAGCAGAAGAGGATCAGGTCCAGGGTGCTCCTCTGCACCAGCACGCTTGAGTCCTGGACTGAGGTACTGACCGCCTCCACCTGGTGAGAACAGAGACACACTATTATTCAACCTGCCTATACACTGTCAACGCATGTGAAGTGATTGGTTGACCCTCTAGGTTAACGATGTGTCAGACACTACGTGTCACGTACCATGAGCTCGATGTCACTGCCTATGACGTAGAGCTGGTCCTCCATGGAGAGCTTGCGATTGAGGTGCAGCAGAACAAAGGACACCCCGGGGAGACGCACGGCAGGGCTGGTCAGGATGCTGCCCCACAAGGCACTGTAGAAGGCCGACTGCTCCACCGCCGCTGCCACTTTCTCCAGCAGGGTGTTGGTTCTAATGGAAAACACAAGAGAGGACACAGTGAACACTGACCTCCTACCACTCCAGCACCGCAGAGGGACACAGTCCGCAGAGCAAAGCTGGCACCCGGAAGTAAAAAAAATACTTGTTTCCACATGTTGTTGCTCAGATGGAGGCAGCCTGTACTTAGCGCACTGATGTAATGGTCTTTATGGTCAATTGTTAAGCAATGAATTAAGCAGAACCACAAGGAGAATGTTCCTGCGGGTTATTTTGGGGTCTTGTAGGTTTGAACGAACACATATCCCGTATTAATAACATCTACTGAGTTGCATTAGTTGCACGGGTTTTATAGCCCCTTGGTCAACGTAACATCTCACAGCAGCAAACAAAAGATATCAGAGCGCTCACTCACTGCTGTTTATGCGGCCATTTGGATCTCATTGTGAAGCTGTAATTTGCCATTTCCACTAACTAAGTAGGGTATCTCACCAGTATCTATACATATACATACATAATACATTTCATTTGGGCAAATAAGGTGGTATTGTAATTTAGGCTGATAAGACTCAAATATCCTCTGTGTGGAAACTAAAGTATTGCAACAGCAACAGGAAACAGTGACAGGATGTCGTAATCATAATGCAACCTCCAGTTAAACTCAAATGAAGACTAAGATACTGCGTATCCGATCGATAACTACCAATGAAAAACAACATGTCAGTATACACGTCGACCGCAGGTGTTACTAATAACATTGATTACATCTGGCATTGCTTACTGAGACATTACATCTAGTGGAGCCATTGTTGATTGATTAATCAGTCACATCTGTGCTTTCCTGCTAAAAACAACCATGAAATATTCCACCATATGAATGATGTCATTGGGGCTAAAGCTGTAAGCGCAGCGCCCTCTAGAGGCTGTGAGACTAATTAACAGTACCACTGATGAGATGAATCATTCACAACTCTATGAACAAGTAACAATGTGAATATATTACATGAGTAAATCAATATATGACAAATAGACATGATGAGAACACTGTAAATTAAACTGGAGATTTCTAGAGATCGTAAATGTAAACGGCAGACACGCACGTCTGCAGGTAATTCCTGGAATCAAACAACAAACCTGTTTTGAACTGAAGAGACACAAGCCTGCGTCTTGAGTTGGAAACGTTAGTCGTGCAATGACTCACACATCTCATTTATCATTCATACTATCTGAAATCAATTCCCTTCCACATTATGCTATAAGATGCCTTCTCCTAATGGCCTGCTCCAGTGCCCGCATGTGCACATCAGAAGCGTTTTCTCTTCTCTCCATCCCTGCTCTTCTCACCTGTCGTAATACTCAGAGCCCTCCTCCAGGCCGGGCAGGACCCCGGTCAGCAGTCCCTGGAGGCCTGGCTTCAGAGTCTTTCCCAGGGGCAAGTAGTAGGTCTCGTAGAGCCCCAGCAGCACCGGCTTCACAGACATGGCGGCATTGGAGAGTAAAGGGAAGAGCCCAGAGCTGCCGTGATAAAAAAAGAAGAAGATATCAACATTCTGATACTAGCAGAAAGCTTTATGTCCAGCTAAACTACCGGCCAGTGTGAGTGGAACTACAGTATCACCTGTAAAGAAAGAGGTCTTTGGCCAGCCTCTTGGGCCCGATGATCTTGAAGATGATCTCGTACGTCTCCAGGGCCTTGCGGTGGACCCCGCTGGGCAGGGCCGGGTGGAGGCATTGGGCCAGCCGCTTGCCTATCGTCAGCTTCTTGGGAACCACTTGGTATTTTGCATTGTTCTGCAAAACCTGAGACAGACATGGTGGATATGAAGCGTGCACTCACAACAGAACGTTCATCTGTGCAATTCACACACGAGCAGATTAGATGTGATGTTATGCTTCTTGTCATGGCATGCTAAAAATAAATGCTTGTTTTTTTTTTTTACATGTATTCAACCCTTTTGCCATATACAGTAATGCTAATGTGTGTTTCTAGCATTGTATACGTCTTTGCCTTCTTTCTGTACAGCTTGTGATCTAGTGCAGTGTATGATGACAGCGGCCTGACGGAGATCGTCACCTTGTTGAGTTTGCCCAGTGCAGAGATGAGGTCCGCCCACTCACTGGAGTACTCAAAGTTCTTGAGGGCTTTGTCCACTGCTGCCACATAGTTCCTGTACTTGGAGTCACTGAGCAGCTCCACTTCCTCTGCATTCATTCTCCTGGGTGGTTATTGCACTAATGTGATACACCAGGCACACATATGTACATCACACCTGCAATTGGGGGGGAAAAAAACAAGAAAAGAAACAGAAGATCAAAAACACACACTGAGAAGTTTATCTACATGAAGAAGAAAAAAAGGCCTCTACATGGTCCAGGATGAGGAGGGTCATCAACGTTCACACGGTGCTTATATGCCACACCTCCTACAATGCAGTCTTTCAGGATGGAACACTTTTATGTTGAGAGGAATGGCGCCACAGGCAACACATTTCTGCAGCTGGTGAACAGGAGAGGGTTGAGTCTGACTGGCATTTCACATCACAAGGCTGCACCAAGGAAACCGGCTCTTGTTAGCGCATGGTGGTGTTTAGTCCATGCTACACTGTGTCATCCAGGCTCTTAAGCTTCCATTAAAAACGTAAACACTGTTAGACAAACGCTACATTTGCTTCTCTTTAAACATTTAGTTTTAAATGTAGGGTTATCAAGTCTATATTTGACTTGTCACAGCAAGTGAAGGTGGAACTATTGACATTACTCTGGGCCAGTAAGTGAGGTCATATCAGTGAGAGCTCGAGCACACTGCAGCTAGGCGATAACTAATTAATGTCATTACTCACACCTGTGCTTGTCCTGCTGTGATGTGTCAAAATGTCTGCCGTGAGAAGAGCCTATAGCAAAGAGACTGAAAGGAGTCTGACGTTTTGAACGTTTAAGAAGTACACTTACTCAACGACAGTTATGTGAAATGTAACGTTGTGTGTGTGACTAGCTTGAGTCTCACTGAGCTGACTGACTCGAGTATGGCTGTCAAGCATCAACAACACACTGCAGTACTGTGGAGCAGGTATGCACACCTGTCCTGCAAACTACAGCAGCCGTCGCATAACCAGAGTTAGCATTTTGTAGCGAAAAAAATACATAACGACATTTATTATAAACGCACATTTAAAATAATGTTCTTCAACGAGTTACTACCGTTTTGACTTGAGCTGTTACAGTAACGTTAGCTAACAGCCACCTTGTCACGAGCTAGGTGAGGTGACTTCCGCTAACGTAACGTTACATTGCAGCGTTAACCGATTAAGCCGATATAATAGCTTACCGTTATACGATATAGGACAGCCACTGTCATTCAATCCTGCGCCCGGTTGGCTGAGTAGAAACGACTGACAACGTCAATAATATGACTAGCAGGCTAGCTAACGTGAACGTTAGTAGCAGGTTGTTTAAACGCTAGAGATGCAGGGCCCGGCTCCGATGTCACCCGTTCACATAAGGTCTCTTAACAAGAAGGGTTAGGAAGCAGACAATAGGTATTTGTATTCTACATATTCTTATTCCTCTTTGTATTGTCCGGCAGTGTGTAAATAAACAGTGATGAGCGCATCAGTAGCTTCCGCTGCGAAAGATACAAAGCGAGACGATTGACAGCTCCCAGACTGCACTGCAGATTAGCTGTACATCCAACCATAGCGTCCAACTGCTCCGGTCTTCCGCATGGACGTCTTCCGCCTCTCAGCTGTGTCAAGTTACCCGACGTCACACGAAATAAAATCGGAAATGATTAGATTGTTCTTCAAAATAAAAGGGAATGCCGTCCACATTTGAAAAATTCCACTTTGACTTTTAGCAATTAGCCTCCCCATATTTTGGGATGATTTTGTATGATTTTATAAAGTTACCTTATGCTTCAACTGTTCAGCTGTAACTTTCATTTTAGTAAATTATTTGTTCTAATTATTATGGTCATAATAATAACAAAAAAATAACAATAACCCGGAGACCAGACTACCAGACTACCACAGGCCCCACAACTCAAGTTCACTGAACCTTGGTTGTTCATTTGAAATATTTGCTAATTTGCACTGCCAAAGTATAATATCAACGAAGGAAGATCCTGCATTGATGGCTAATCTTGTTTTATAGAAGGACCCTGAGTCAATCTATTTGTAAGACATTTATTATTACTATCACTCTCCATCTATAAAAACTGCGAGATCAAAATGCTAAATATCTGCCTCCACTTGAAGAAACGAATAGGCTTCGTTAATCCCTTTTTATTTTGAAATGCCTAACCGGATTCTCCTCTCTTACAATAGTGTACTTGACGTCGGCGGCATCGTCACGCTGCAGACAAGTAACGTTACCCGCCTCTGGATTCCACGAGCTAGCTGAAGCAGATAGATGTAACGTTAACGTTACCTTTATATGTGCCTTATTTTGGATGCTATGTTGCAGAGTCTCACGGCCACACTGAGTTTCGATTAGTGTTTGATTTTTTAAAATAATTTCTGCATATTGCATCGCGTAAATGGCAGACTTGGAGATGCCAGTCAAAACACATGGAGTCGGAGTCTTCTTAGAGCTGAGGAAGAAACTGCAGAGCGGACTGCTTATTGTCGGGTAAGTTAGTTATGTTTGATAGAAAGCTAGCGAGCTAAACATTAACCGTTAGTTCACATTATTCCATCTGTTGGCAAGCTAACGTCATGCTAGCAAAGAGCATTAGCTAATTTAGCACAATTTGTGTCGGACAATCTGCAGCAGTTAGCAACAAGCCTCCTCTTGTAGTCAAGGGTTGTGTCTTTTTGTATAATGTACAAATATTGGTTTGACTTTGGGTTCTGCTCATTGTATCACACATAAAGTAAAACAAAGTATCATATTACACTATGACGAGACGTTTTTGCTTTTTATGATACATGTAGTATTTATCAATGGTAAAAAGTACCCTTTACTCTAATACTCTACCATATATTATGATTGATTAGAATACAGATTAATATGTGTAGTTGTTAATTTCCCCCCACCTTGACAAACTACAATATACAACTACACCGACATATATAACAAATTATTTTTGATATTACACTGACAGGAGCAATTCTGCATAATGAGTGCTTTTGGTACATTATGTTGCAGATAGTTGTATACTATTTCTTTAAATTTTGAATGCAGGACTTTTACTGGTGGTTCAGTACTTTGTAGTGTGATATTACTACTTCTTACATAGATGATTTGAATGCTTCTTCATGCATCAGTCTGTGCTCATAATGTATATTTTATGTTTGTAAAGCACCTTGTAAACGTACAACTGCTGTGTCAATAAATATGTTTTTACATTACTATTTGATTAACTGTACATTTTAAATGATGTAGAAGCACAGAGATTTCTCTCTGGTAGCTGGCTCCTGTGCTGGCTGAATGTGGGTGTAGTACACCTTTACCGTCACTAGGGGGCGGCAACGAGATCTGCAGAGAGCCTTGGACTGTTCTGTTCATATTACATCTCCACCCAGAGAAAAAACAAACCGATTTAGTTCTGCGCCATAGACTGAATATGAACATATATTTATTGTTCACCAGGGTGGAAATATGTCTTTGGCTCACCAAACACAAGGCAAAACAAACACCCATTAAAACAGTTCAAGTCTATGACTGTTGCTATAATCTTCTCAGTCAGCGTGTTGAGTTAAGAGTATTAATGGGACTTTGGTTGAAGGACTTCCTTAACTCCATTTCTAGATGCCAGAGGAGCTCTACAGCGCCTCCTGGAGCTCAGACTCCTCGCTACCGTCCTCGGCCTTTCCGTATAAAGTTGGGTTTTTGCCAACTACTTTGTTACTGTTATGTTCCGCACTAAAGGCTGATTTATTAATCACTGTATTGAGGCCTTGACTAATTACAGATCCCCCTGAATCCATATGTGTATGATGTGATGTTGCCAGGTTTTGGTGGATATTGGCTCGTTACATTAAGTATCAAAAACAGAGACTGCCAAATGATCCGGCCTCCTCAGTTGAAACATAATGTTTCCTGAAGTCTTAAAAGAAGAGCTAGATTTTTAGATTTCCTTTCCCAGAGTTGGATTAGAAGACCGATACCGCTCTCATGTCGGTCTGTTCCGTACAACAGCGAGCCTGGCTCCGTCCGAAGATGACAAAATCGGACTACCGTCACCTGTACAAAATCCATGTGATGGAAAACAAAGAAATGTAATCGGAGAGTTCAAGAAGCCACAGGCTCATACAACGGGCCTCTCCCTTCTTAAGAAAAACAAACAATGTCTTCTTCTGTTGTCCCCTCCCCCTCCCCCTCCAGGAAAGACGTGGCCACGAATCCCGCCGATGTCGTGGTGACAGGTGGAGAGTCCTCTATCCACATCCAGACTCCCAGAGGCCAGCTGAGCCTGACTTTGCCGGCAGGAGTCACCTTCGAGCAGGGATCCTGCACGCCGACATCCGCGGGAGAGTCCCGTGGAGAGGAGCTGCATTTCAGACTGCGCATCGGTGTCACGCCAAGCCCAGACGGAGGTAATGTCCCGGGACGGCTGTGGAAACGCATCCAGACCCCCCCCAATGCTGTGCTAGACTCCTCCGTGCCAAGGCGAGAACAAAGTCTTTCGGCAGCTATTTAGAGCTCGCTGTATAGTCAGAATTAATTGGATTGAGTCACTTTGTCATCTGAGACTGTGAAGGTGTACATTTTTGCTCTCAGGATCCCCGGTGGCCCACTAGCAACTGATCATCAGAGTCGCGGGAACGCTCCCTTTTTAAGTCTTAATCTCGTGTCATCAATGTGATCATCAGCATATCTGTACCTCAGAGTAATTGCATAATATCCACAAACTCCCATCTTTTGGCATTTTTCCACGTCACTCCCGGCGCACGAAGGAGTCATAGCGAAGGACAGTGGGAGACAAATCAATATGAGACTGATCGCCCGCTTTCCTGTCCAGGCCACCTTCGCAAACCCAGTATTCTATCGACTCTGTGCTTTTGTAGCGCAAGGTTACCAGCCTTTCACTAAACACGGCTCATCTATCTGTTTTCTGCCTCCGGCGCTCCACAGAGGATCCTGACAGCGCGGTGGAGACGCTCCGGGCCAAAGAGACTTATTGCTTCCACTGCCAGGGCTGCATGACCAGGCTGCTGGAGGACAGGTGAGGGGCGGACAGACGACGACGGCGACAGGTTATTGTTTACAGCCTCCTCCACAGGAAGCGCTTATTGACGGTGCGGCCTGGCGGTTGAAGTGATATAGTCTGGGAAAGCAAAGTTGATGGACGGAGCCGGAGACGAGTCCACGGCCGTCGACCTGACCGGTTTTAGAGTAACTGAGTCCGCGCTGCCCATTAAAAGACAATTGTGTTTTCTCACCTTGAGGTGGTTCAGGCGGACCGTGGTGGTGTTCTTATAACCCGCTGCTTGTAGCTTTTTCTCCGGTCAGCGATGTGACATGCTGAAAATTGCAATAGCAGCATTAAAGAGCCCCTTGGCCTCTGGCGATGTTTCTCAGCAATAACCCAATAAAAGTTCCTCAAAACTTTTTTATTTTTTCTTTGCTTTCGGCAAAGAGCTGTGGGAAAGCAATAATGCTCCGAGCTTATAAGTAAACATTATGCCTCATTATGCTTTGTATCAGTACGTTCCATGATATGGCTGATAATGCTGCCCATGACTGCAACCATTACAAACTACCCCGCAAGAGCTTTTACAATATGGCCTTTAACACTTAAGAGCTTTATCGACTGAATACATTAAATGTTTTATTAAAGCTGCTCTAATCAGTGTTTTTATATTAACAATGGGCCCAAATGACTCTACGTAGTGGAAAATGGCCACAAGAGAAGATTCCACGGAGGATTATTTCCAACATCCTCTGTTCTACGGAGCTTTTAAGCTCATTGTGTTGAGCCCAGAATGTTCTCTCATCGACCTTGTTTCAGCCGTGGGATGCAGCTGTTTTCCGTTAAAAAAAAAAGATTAAGAAAACATCTGCACATTACCTGCTCAGCACCAAACTAGCTGGTGACCACAGTGGAGCATTTAGCAGCTAAGGAGCCAGATGTTTCCCTCACAAGTTGGTAGAGACCAAAACAGAGAGTAAATATTTCTACCTAAACTCATCATGGGGCCAGAAACTTGACTTCAGAGGAATGCTAATGTTACTTCTGCGGAGTGATGAGGTTCAAAGTGAAGCGATGTAGTTCCGTGACTAAAAGGACCCAAAATTTTCTTTTTTGTTGCTGTTTCTCTTCTTCAGAGAGTTTAAGCGAGTCCTTCCTCTTCCTAACGGCAACTGGAACGCCCTGGTGGACGACTGGTGTTGCCACCCCGACCCGTTTAATAAGAAGCTTTTGCCCCGAGCGGAGGACTGCCTGCTGGGTGACACCTTCCTGCTGCTAGCCAAAGATGGCGGCTGTGCTCAGACTCTCTCCGAGGAGGTGAGCCTGGTTGGCTCGGAGGACGCTCACGACTCAAAGGTGAGGGGGGTTTGAGCACAGGAAGACAAGCAGATTGCTCCTTTTTTTTAAAGACGAAGCCCTTTTAACCGCTACGGCAAAGATCCAGAGTTCCTGGAAAATCAGGGACTCTTGAGAGATGATTGTCTTCCACGGATAAAGTCTGGATGAAAGAATTATCACCGTGGTTGGTACGCTCCTCAGACGGCTGCATCAGTGAAGTCAAACTGCAGCACTCCGCAGACGAGGATTGATCTCACTACTCTTTTATTAGGCACTCTGCGATGGCGCTCTTTGCATGACTGAGAGGGAGAAAAATAGAAAGGGAGGCAGATAGGAAGCGCGGGAGAAGAAATGACACCCTCCATGCCGTATCTCTCTCTCTCTCTCTTCTACCTCCTGTCCTGGTTAAAGTTAAAGATGTGTGTGTATCGTGATTGATTTTTAAAGTTGTTGTTTTTTTGTTTTTTTACCTGTGTTTCCTACAGAAATCCTGCCGACGACTGGTGCTCATCTCCTGCAAGAGCTGTTCATCCGTGCTGGGAGAAGCTGTGGCACCAGGTATACGTCGCTCCGTGGATTAGGATCATAATCCTTTTCTCTTTTTCTTTTGTGCTTACGAGGGTTTTTATTTCTTCTGTGCCTTTTCAGAGACTCTGAAACTGTACATCACACAGGTGGTGGTGGAGCCCGCTGTGGGAGACCGAACGCCAGAAGATTCACTGAACAGGCAGGTTTTTATCCAAACCGCCAGTGGTGACAATTAGGCGGCTGAAGCCCGTTCTTTTCTGGGGAAATAGATGAAAACGCGTCGCGTATCAGCGCTGTCTTCAGGCTTTTTCAATTTAGGCTTCAGAGTGAAACGTTTTTAATAGTCCCACAGTGCAAGTTCGAATATTTTATAGATTAAACACAAGTTTTTTTTTTTTTTTTGAGAACATTTTTGCCTTTTTTTTTAAGTTTCCGTATTTAAACGTAATGATTGGCTGCGATATTGGACTCACAGTACTATTTTCTTAATAAGTACTGGTACATAAAACGTGACATATTTTTCCATAAATTTATCCTGAAGGCATTTGGTGAGTATGAAAAACACCGTGTCATCTGGCCAAAAGTGATCAACACCTCCATTCTGTTTTACTGCGAGTGCATGACCCAAGACGTGAATATGCTCTATAAAGACTAAATGCATGAAGTAATAAACGTTGTCTCTCTTTTGGGACAGATCGCTCTTCCTGGAGCAGACCGTAGCAGCCAGGCTGTTGGGGCTGTCCACCTCACTGAGCACCTTCCACTTCTCCATCCAAACCCCCGATGGAAAAGCCTTCTTATTGGTAAGAGCGAGCTGGCGTAATCAGAGAAGCGCGCCGAGTAAAAATAGCCCCCTCGCATTGTTGATTAATGGGACAGGGTGAAATGTCAGGTTCTTCCAGCTGATTGAAAGTGATTTGTTGAGCTCACTGCCGGGCTTTCGGCTTCGTTTTGAAATCAGCGACAAGTGGCTCCGTGGAGAACAACACGGACACACCGCTGCACGTCATTCACAGGAAGTTTGAGAGTAAAAGTGTGTGCTGTCGTGTCTGCGCTCCAATAATAATGTTATTTGAACCGAAGCTGGCAGAGGATATTTGTTTGCTCTCCATTTGCATAAAATGTCCTTCGTTTTCCACAAATAGTGTCCTTGTAAGACTTAAAACTGTAGGACATAAAATATAAGAAAAGATATTTATAACTCCTCTTGTGTGGACTGACTTCTGAATTCTATAATGAATATCAAATAGGAAAGTAACCTGCATCATATCAGAGGTGCACGACGTGCTCATGCTGTACTTTTGATAATTCCAACACAAACTGAAGGCAGCATTTTTGCTCTGGGCTCCCTCTGTGTGTGTGAGCAGCTCAGAGACACTGGTGACATTCACACGACTCATTTCTGAGGGCTGAGAAACCGTGTGTGTGCTGGTTAACCCTCCCAGTGCAGGAGCAGAGAAGTTAGAAGGGTAGACATTAGTTTAAAGGCAACATTTACTTTTGGAGAGTCAAACACAGTTGTTTTGATGAAATGGTGGCTAGCAGTTATCATCAAAAAGGCCCCGTGTCAGACCCTGGATGCCATCACGGGATATAAGAGCATCGTTTATAAAAACTCTAAACCGGAGTCCATGTGGTGGACGTGCGGTTCCCTCGTGTCGTGTGACAGCTGGCCTTTATCCTCCTGCAGGTCTGGCTGCTGAACAGCGACTCCATCATGGCGTCGGTCCCGGAGTCGTGTGTCGGGGACAAGCGGTCCCACGGCTCCCCGTGGTCCCACGGCTCCCCGGCTCTTCACGGTCCGTCTCCCGGAGCCGCCAGAGCCCTGAAACTCCTCTACGCCTCCTGCTCCGACACGGGCGCCGAACAGAGAGAGTAAGCGATGCGCTCTCACCGCATCCTCCGCCCTCCCCGCCTCCCCTTTTCAATTCCCCCCCCCTTATCCCTCTTCTTAATCTCATTCTTTCATCTTTCCAGCGCACCCTCTCAATCACCACCTGTCTCGGGCTCACTGCGAGGGATGAAAGAAATACCGTGTTGACGAGCGGATTTCTTCGGCCTCAGAACACTTTGCGCTAAGGGTCCCCGCTCAGACATAATTGTCTGCTGTTTCTTTTTTCGCCAACGAGATTGCCATCAAAGGTGTTTATCGTCTCCACGTTGTCAGTTGCATAAGTCCCGCTCGTGTTTGTTGCACACACATGGGGGGGAGATGTTGTTTTGACGGCGGCGAGGCTCTGTGTGCCTTGCTGTGATGCATTAGAGAGGTGGAGGTGGATGTGCTGCGTGTGGTTCTCCATGTTCAGTACAGCAGCACCCCCCCCACTGGAAGAGCCTTCCACCCTCATTATTTTCAACTGAATCAGCACTCTGTGTTTTCCCTTCTTCCTCCTCCTCCTCCTCCTCTCCCCTGCAGCCGCGTGGAGTGAAGGCAGAACAGAGACGTTTTGTTGTTCCGACCGTTTTTGACAAGCCCACTGGCTGACTGACGGAGAAAGGGTAATTAGTGGTAAAACTCTCATGAAAGGAGAAAGGGCTTGTCTACACAGCCGAAGCAGTAAGAGTGCATTTCAAACGACACGATGAACCGTAGGAGCCGAGTGCTGCACAGGAAACCGTTCCACCAGAGGAGCGTGCCCTCTGTCATCCCGGTGACTGCAGCGCTGCTTGGTTTTGTAGACGCGTCAGAAGAATTAACAACTTTCCACTTATTTAGTGAATTATTTTCTACTCTCTTCGTCTGTAGCTGCTAGCCGGCCGCTCGTCCATGTTGAGAGCCGCGTGGAGACAATCCCTCAGTCATAGACGTGTTCTGAATATAGAGCCTAGCACCTCTTTAAAGTCTGAGCTTTAAGGTGCTTCACATTTGAGCGACTGCTTTATTTATTTCACCCGTCTTTGACATTTCTCCGAAGTCTTGCAAAAGCTAAACGCGGGTGTTGCTCACACTTCCATTTCCCCCCCACCTACATAATTCACCATTCGTCCTCCATCACTCATCTCTGACATTTTTAAATTAAATGTTATGCCCGGGGAGCCGAATTCCCCGGATGACGGCCCTCTTATTTCGGGGATACAGTCGGTTCCGGTCGGCTGCGGCCAGAGGTTGCCGTGTGTGTTGTTAAAACTGCCAATAATTGGCTGGAGAAGCGGTGAGCCAGTGAGCTAAGTGGATTACGCTTGTCACTAATGGCGATGACTTGATTATGAGTGGAGTGAAAGTCGCAGGCACCACCACAGTCGGGTGAATGAGGTCTCATGGATACGGAAATTGAGTCTAAGTAGGAAGTTGTACGGGCGACTCCTTTCCTGTAGGATTCATTCGGAACAATCAAACCTTACTGTAGATAACATTAAGCACATTTCCATGCACAGAGAATGAATTAGATTCGCTGTGTGAACAAACCCTATTAAGACAATTTTCCCATGCCTGTAAACATAGCTATAGCAGTAGTGTTTCCCCAGCGTGATGCCTTAAATAGACCTGCTCCAACTTGAGAACACGTTTCTTTCTCAGGAACTGCACAGATGGCTAAATGTCACCCAAACAAACTGAATCAGCACCACAAAACCGACAGAGCATCAATCCCTCTTCCTCTCGATCACTCTTCCTCCTCTCCTCTTCTCATCTCTCACACACAAATGTTGACGCCCCCCACACACACACACACACACATCATCAATACACTTTTATGTATCCCCAGTTATTTAGTTCAGTTTACAGTTAAAAACTGCTTCATTAACGCATCAGGGGGAGCGCTTCCACGTGGGATTTACAGCAGCTATTCCTGGCATTGTCTCGGTTGTATAATGCTGTGGCGGCCACTATAAATCACTCGTCCTCTCTTCTCTCTGTGTGTGTGTTTTCAGCCTCGTAGAGAGCTGGGAGGCCAACGCCATAGGACAACCCGTGGAGCTGCCGCTGAGCGTGTGTGAGGAGCTGCTGCAAGTG
This sequence comes from Pholis gunnellus, assembly GCF_910591455.1. Classification (NCBI taxonomy): domain Eukaryota; kingdom Metazoa; phylum Chordata; class Actinopteri; order Perciformes; family Pholidae; genus Pholis; species Pholis gunnellus. The sequence goes on from NC_136534.1 coordinate 6,963,728, forward strand.
ATCGACGACAGCAACTCCACACTGCCTGCCTCGATGCGTTGCATGAGGTCCTATGAGGTGAGACAGGTATTGTGTGCTAAAAAGGGGCGAGAGATGACGACGACGACGGCATGTTGGTAGCGTCGCCACATGACCTTTTGTAAAAAAACGTACCTTGACTCTGGGTTATATATATAAGCAGAGGAATGTTTTAATGTGTCTTTATCTTCTGTGTGAAAGCAGCAGGGGCTCTTTCAGCTGACAGCGATCCCTTACTTACTTACTTACAGCACCCGGTTTATCCGTTGTTCAGCCGGGCTTGACTTGTGCTTTTATCCCGCCTTAATTCATTTCATGATTCAGAGCTTTTCCGTTAACGGCATCGCTCCAGGGTTTATGTGGGTCAAATGTAAGGTTTTACTTTTGTCAGCCCGTTTCCAGCTTCTCTATACCTGTAATTGTGCAAAAAAAAAAATGTATATTGAGCTCGCGTTGCCGAGGACAGCCCTTTGACTGGAAAATGAGAAGTGTGTTCACTTTGCTGACATCTCCATTCTCCCAGCCCTTTTTTAAACACGGTGATGGGTAATTAGCGCCATTATCCTCCACTTCCTGCTCCAGAAAGTTTAGCAACTGACTCCCACCACTTCAACGAGCTTTCCATCTGCTAGAAAGTACGAGAGCTGGGATAATATATGGCATCTGCTGCATCAGACCTTTTAATAAAGGACGTCTGTGGTTGGAGGTCATGTGAAGCTGCTGCTGCTGCTGTTGTGAGCCCAGACAGGAGGTGTTCAGATTACACTGCAAGCCTTCAAGTGGAGCATTGAAGAAGCAATAACTCCTGGCCACGAAAGACATAAAAGTATATTTTGTTTGTGTAAAGACTTCACATTAATAACACATTAATTACACAATCGTCCTGTGTGAAGACGGAACATTAAAGGGACTGGTTTTGATGGACACCTTCACTACATCACACTTAAAATGTTAATACGAGAACAACTAGCTGCGTGCTCCTTTATTTGCACATCTTCTTCATGGATCATCACCTAGTGAGGGTGCCCGACTTATTTTGTCTTTATTTTTTGCCTGCGACCGCTTAAGCCTCAGTCTTCAAGTCCGCTGGTATACATATTCAAAGGTTTCTGGTTTACTCTAACAGCGATGAATGAGAAGCAGACTGTCTGAGCTCATCTGATGTAACACGAGCTCAGAGAGACAATGCTAGTATGTCACTGTCGTGTCTTGTTGGAATGTCACAATATGGAAACTGAAATTCAGCCGTATGTCACCTTAAAAGAAGTGGATCTAGGAAAAGAGGGCTCACTTACACCACAATGTCACTCTAATTATTTCACCCCCTGTAGGCTCCTCTCAATACTTACTGTGGTTTTGCTCTCACACCGCAAGCCCAGAGGATGACAAACTGCGACTCGTCTTGCTCATTGTGGTACAATGATGAATAGTATTGTTGTTTTCTGAGGTAAGGACATGACAGAGGTGGGCGGGGGCGGCTGGGTGGGGGGGGAGAAATTAAGCTCTGCTGAAATGGAGAAGGCTACAGATAGAGCGACCAAGACACAGTATCCGTCTGGTGGTGGAAGCGGTTACAGCAGTAAAGTAGAGTGTGATAAATGGACACACTTGAACACTTCCTGATAGTAGAAGCTTGCTCTATAGGCGAGTGAGGACGGGAAGGTAATGTGATCACAGAGCCGTCTAGAGTTACCGGAGATGGTCGGGGAGCGTCTGAGAGTCCCCGTGTAAGACGCTGTGTGGAAAGTAGAAACTTGTGTGTCAGAAGTAGAGGACCAGCATGCAGTGGGATGGCAGTCTGGAAGCTTAGGATGAACTGGAGAGTTGAGATGAGCGGGAGCGGGAGGGGGGGCAGAGAGACTGGCTGTTGTGAGCTATGGTTTTCCTACTGTACATTTTACCCACCAACTTCCTCGCTGTAATGGTGCAAGCAATATCTCTAGATGGATAGATCCTTACAGTGGAGTCCATTATGCGAAAGCAACATACCATCAGATTTAACACATTTTACCCAACAATTCTAAGTCACTTACTTTGAAGAGGAAATGAAGACCTCTCCTCCGGTTTAGGTGGAGCAATGCTTTGTGAGCTCACCAAACTCTCTGTGCTTTTCTTTTCTTCATGGCATTTTTGATAGGTCACGGCTGAATAAGCACAGGTGTAATTAATGGCAACAGTATTCCATTTAATTAAATGAGCCAGTACCAGGGCTCACTGGTGCACTTGAAGGTACTGAGTCATCGTTGACGTCATACCATGATGAGTCAAAATGTCTGCTGTGAGTTAGAATTCTGCAAGCCAAGGAGATGCCTATCTAGCACACTGTGTATCCAGTTCTGATTAATGAATGACGGCTGAATTCCATTTAGCTGCTTCAGTGTCAGGCTCCTGGTATTGTGCATGCTAGCTCACTGCCACACCGTCATGTCTTACTGGGACACTTTAATAGAACAGAGCCACCGTTAATGTTGTAAATCAAACAAGTCAAAATGTCTGCTGTGAAGACGGATTCTGCCAGCACCCTGGAACTGGCTCACCTGAATGGCATGCAGTCGTTATGGTTATTAATTACACCTGTGCTTTTCCTGCTATGATGCCAGAATGTCTGCCATGAAAAGGGCAATAAAAAAGGCTACTGCAACTTTAACAGCTGCAATATACTGTATATATATATAACCCCGACTGGCATAAGAGACAACCTCACATTCTGTGATAATGTATATTTATAAAGCCTTAAGTTAAAGTTATAGGTGGATCTCAGCGACTGCTCACACTTTTTATCAGCACAATACAAGAGTACCAAAGCCAACAGCCCAACCCATCTATAACCACACTAACACAAAGTTTGCAGGTAACTCTTTTTGTGTGTGTGTGTGTGTGTGTGTTATTCTGGATAATTTGAGCCCTGCGAATAGATCAAAGCCTGCACCATAACCCAGCCTGTTATTATTCTGCATGTGGAATGTCTACTGTTGTCTGGGCCGCCGTGTTCCCCGCCCTCCATTCCCTGGGCCTGCCAGAGTAATGGGGTGTAAAGTGGCTCAAGCTCCGAGTGTCACTCTTTAGCTCTGGAACAGACAACACCTCCCTCCTTCCCGCACCTCATTAATCTCCTCCTCACTCGCACAGAGACGGCATGTAGGTTAGACAGAGACTGATCCAAAAACGTTTCACAATGAAGAGCTGAGGGGACGTATCGATCATACATCGCCTCAGTCCTTCTGCAGGCCACACGGCTTCCCACCAGGAGCGGCTGCACTTTGTCGAAATAAATTACCCCCCCACCCAAGACGCAGATGTCTCAATTCATTGCACGTGGACGAATGGATGAGAAGGGAAATTACTAAACAGTGGAGTGGTTCTGTGACGCTGTTCTTAGTCAGTGTTTACAGCAGGATATCTCCTCTTGACAATATAACTGAGGCTAATAATTCTGTGTTGTTTATCTCTAGTGTGATGGAAGTGATTCATGCGTGATGTTTGTTATATATTTAGTGTATGATGTATTGTTACTGGATTGGTTGTGCATGTGATTGCCTGAGCCTGAGGTTGTTGTGACATATATATGCAAGATGCGTATTAATGTCCAAAGCAGTAGTGACCAGCCTTTTTGTGTCTGGCATACGCCCACATCCTTATTTGCATTTCTTTTGACGTTGAAGTGGATGTCATTACAGTATTTATTTTCATACAACTAAATTGTCAGTATCTTTAGATATGTGTGCATTGCTACTTGTCCCAAACTATTTCAACCATTCAACTTGAACTATTTCAACTGTTTATGTATTAATTTTAGCTAACTGTTTCAACTATTGCTGCATTACATTTGAAAAACTTTTTCATGCATTACTTTAAGCTAACTTTTTCAACTATTCGTGCATTACGTTAAGCTAACTTTTTCAACTATTCGTGCATTACGTTAAGCTAACTTTTTCAACTATTCATGCTAACGTTAAGCTAACTGTTTCAACTATTCATGCTAACGTTAAGCTAACTGTTTCAACTATTCATGCATTACGTTAAGCTAACTGTTTCAACTATTCATGCATTACGTTAAGCTAACTTTTTCAACTATTCATGCATTACATTAAGCTAACTGTTTCAACTATTCATGCATTACGTTAAACTAACTTTTTCAACTATTCATGCATTACTTTAAGCTAACTTTTTCAATTAGTCATGCATTTCTTCATGCTAACTTTTTCAACTCTTCATGCTAACTTTTTCAACTCTTCATGCTAACTTTTTCAACTATTCGTCCATTACTTCAAGCTAACTTTTTAAACTATCCCTGCATTACGTTAAGCTAACTTTTTCAACTAGTCATGCATTACTGTTAGCTAACTTCCAACTTCTATGCTACCTCACTTAATTGTTTTCATACACTGCCAAAACATGGCTTAAAGGTGGCTGTATAACCGACTCAGGTTAGGGGGAGGTGTGTTTTATGCAGTCAGCCGATTGTAGTTGGTAGCTTATTTGTTATTGTGATAAAGTTACTAAAGATCAGCATTACATACCAATTGGTAATTCATGATTGTTATTTTCCTCCGCGATGTCAACATATTCAAATAAAATCATAATTGTTATTGGTTCAGGGTTCAGCCTTTCTGGTCAGGAGGTGAAGTTATACAGGGGTTACTCCGCTCTTAACTAACCACAATACAATATGTTGTTTGGCCGCTAAGAGAATGCTGCTCACTAATCGTGTGCATTCACAAGTATGAAACATCATTCCGGCTGATGGATTTGCTGGCTGCTTGGGGTAATCTGTAACGGAAAGTGTTGAATTCTCCAAAGGCATTAATCGGTCCACGTGTCCCCCGTTCGGAACGTGTCTCTGTCTCAAGATATGCGGACATACACACAGACAAGCAGATGGAGATTCCCTGCTTTATAGTTGGATATCATGTCCTTAGGGTGGGGTGGAGTCACATTTAAGGACAATAATAGAAATGCACCATTATGTATTTCAGTGAATACATCCTCGTCCATCTCTGGTATCTGCTTGAACTGCAGGACTTTCCCATTTAGTGTAGTAGCAGCAGCTGCAGCATTCTTTCGTCACGTTCTGCTTTTCCTCACCTCTTTCTGTCTCTTCTCGTGTGAAGAAACATTCTTCATGCTGCTTGCCAAGTTTGAAATTTTATGCCAACAGTCCCTGGCACAGAGCATCAAAGACTGCGTGTTTGCTCGAAAGACTTCCTGGATGTCTTTTCTCCTCATGTCCTTGTCTCAACCTTCTAATACCCAGACATGAACCGTTTTTCTGTAAAAACTAAATAGGTGCTGTCTAGAGATGGGAAATAAAACCAAAGGTTATCTCTTGTTGCAACTAGAAGTATTACTCTCTTAAGCTTTGCAGTGATGTTTTAAATTGTGCCACGCTTAAGCTCTTTCAATGAGATCAAATTGTAACATCCTTTTAAGTTGTTCTGGGAAGACCTGCTGTCAGCATCGCTACAAGTTTCATGTAATTCTGTCCTTTAGCATACAGATTATATGTAAATCATGTTCTCCCTGCCCACTCACCGCTCTCCTCCATGCCAAAACAGTGAAAGAAATTTTGGTGAAAACCACCATCAGTGGAGAAAGAACACGTCATAATGGAATAACATAAGTTTTAGTACCTGTGTTTTCTTTATCTGTTGACCTTTTTTCAGTGCCGATACAACTTCGATGTTTCAATGCCAATGTTTCCTTTAGATCCTGGACTCGTTTTCAATGCCAAATTTTATTTCCAATGCCAAAATTCACCGTCACTGTCCAGCATCTATCTACTCCAGTTTCATACATTCACACTTTGGGACTTCCCAGTGCAGCCACAGCTCTAATGTTAGCCACCGTACAGCTCCAAGGAAGGTGTTGTGCCTTGCTCATCTTGTCAAGAGGAACACAACACCCTCTTTCCCAGCTTCAACCTAGCAACCCTCCATTCACAAGCCAGCTTCTCTCCTCCTTCAAGATTCCCGTTGCTCCGGTTCCTCATCACACTTTGTCTTCTTGTTCAGGGTCTACCGACTTCACCTCTAGCTGCCGTTTGTTATCATTTGTGTGAATTACCACTGATGCGCTCGAGTGGTGAGCAGGCACTGGCATGGGGATGGAGAAGACGGGGCCTTGAGTGAGGCAAATGCCCTCATCCATCATCCCAATATAGAGCCCTCAGTGGAGCGCAACCATTGTCTGCAGCAGGCAAACACCCAGGAATAGCAGATGGAGGGAGAGAAAGGGAGGGAGGACAGGGCAGAGCTGATTGGTTTTCTATGCTTTGTGTATCTGCATGTGTGTTTTTGAAGTTGATTAAATCTCTACCACCTGTGGTTTTTGTTGTTGTTTGAAGACCGTAATTGCAGATAATGTGTTTCTGTGCTGACCAGCAGACCGTAGAGATCCAGTACATCTGTGCTTTGGGGAACGGAAATCCTTTTTGTACAGTACAAACCAGAGTTTTCTAAAAAAAAAAACCTGCAAAGTTATCCTATTTTTATTTTATTTTCATGTCTCACAAGTAGAGCGACACACATATTTTAACATTTTCTAAACGTTTGCCTGTCGTCCATAGGTGGCGTACCTGAGACTGTGAGGTCAACGGGCCGATGAAGGAGGTGAAGACTCCACTCGTTACTCCTGGAGAATTCACAAAGATCTGGGACAGCTGACGGGGGAACTTTTGTGAACACGTACTGTATGCCTGTATACGTTTAGGGTGATCTGCTGCACAGTTTTCCAGTAAATATGAGATTGCTCCAGAAATGAAACGCAGCAAGCGTGGAATAGGTTTTTTTCTTTTTTTTTAATCAAATCAAGTTGTGGTTTCTGGTTGCCTCTGTCAACATGTTTGGTAGTGTGTCATCACCTGCAAACAGATTCATGTTGAAACGGGTTGCTGCATCGCTTGTAGGTGTTCAAGCATATCTAGTAAATGCAGAACTGGAAGAGAATGAAAACACCATCAACGGTGTAATTCATAGAATAGTTTCTTTTCGTTGTAGTTGTTTATCATTTGTAGTCCTAATGTATGATTATATCAGCATGTACATAGTGGTTGAAGAGCATTGTATGTGTACATTGTATGTTTGTCCCTTCCTAAGCTTTATTTTGTATTTGTCTTAACATTCTCAAAAAAAAACAGATTAAACCATTGTATTTTTGAAAGAATCACCTCTTCCTTTCTTTTTTCTATCTGCTGGAGAGCACTGCTGGTTGATATGTGGGACATTGTTCTTGAGTTGGCTCTTATTATAGAGGCACTTCAGCCCCAGGGTACAACAGTCCATCCTCCACTTGAGTCTAATTGCAGCTTGTGAAGCTAGGTGGTTTTTGTCTCGTTGTGGGTTTATTTATGTCTGCCAAGGATTAAAGGTATTTATGTAACATGCGTGGTAGCGAGAATCATTGGGGAAAGTGTAGGGTTAAACACTCGTCACCTTCTAATGTTCATCATGACATGGGCTGGTCGAGTAGCTCTTACAATATGTCATAGTATTTTTTACATTACAGTCATTTAGCAGCCGCTTTTATCCAAAGCGACTTACAATAAGTGTATTCAACATAGGTATTCAAGAGAACTACTAGTCACCAGAAGTCATAAGTGCATCTCCTTTTTTAAACAAGCATATACAAGCATATTGTATTCATACTAGTATGAATACAATAAGTGCTAAGTGGAAGGCTCAGGGTAGCACTTCTTGGAGAGGTGGGTTTTCAGCCTGCGCCGAAAGATGGGCAGCGACTCTGCTGTCCTGACGTCAGTGGGGAGTTCATTCCACCACTGTGGGGCCAGGACAGAAAGCAGCCGTGAACGGGTCGATCGGCCGCAGGGATCTCTGAGCGACGGGGCAACCAATCGCCCCGAGGCAGCAGAGTGAAGTGGTCGGGCGGGGGTGTAGGGCTTGACCATGGCCTGGAGATAGGAAGGAGCTGTTCCTTTCACTGCCTTGTAGGCTAGCACCAGAGTCTTAAACTGTAAGCTCTTACAGGGAGCCAGTGTAGAGAACGGAGAACTTTTTACACATTAGTGGTGTGAATCTAGGGATGACAGTCGGTCTGGCATTTAAAGTCTAAAACATCTCAACTATTGAATGTGCTGCCATGCATTTTTATTCAGACATTCATGGCTCCCAGAAGATGAATCATATTGACTTTGATGATCCACTGACAGTTATGGTGTCATTTTACTTTACTGCATGATGGCGCTATCAGAATAATCAAATGCATTGCCAATACATTTTCTACACACAGTCATGGTCCTCAAAGGTTAAACTGTATTCATTTAGATTAGGGCTGTCCAAAGTACCCATAAGGTTTGATTTGGCCCACTAGATGTTTCTAAGTAAGAACAAAATTGAGAGGCAGAAACAGTGGCATACGGACAAAAGGCATTTCAATTAAGGGAATTTGGGATCCTAGTACACTATTTTATCTTTATACAATTAAATAGGTGTTTGCTTTTTTGGCCCTCGAAGGGAAAAGGTCTGGGCTCCCCTGACTTTAGTTATTAGTTATTTGGTCAAAGTTTTCTCCTATCCAGGGAAATGTCTCAATATCCACCAGCTGCAGTGGCACAACATTTTGTACAAACATTCATGGTTCCCAGATGATGTATCCAACTGACTTTAGTGATCCTCTGAATTTTACTGGAGCACTACCATGTCTCAACAACTATTGGATGGACATTTTGTACACACATTCATGTTCCCCACAAGATGAATTGTGATGAGCTTGTGTCGTGTAGACAAGTTAACGAATTGAGTTCGAGGCGTTTACTTAGATTCAAGCAATAGTTTTATTTATCACCGAGATATTAGCCGAGCAGTTAAACGTGCACGGTCCTAACAGTTCCTCTCGGATTGAGAGCAACGTGAAAAGGCGCTTGGACACGGCAGCGCGGTAAGTTTTGTAGGTTCTCCTTAGCGGAGCCTATTGGTCAAAGTCAAGTTGCAGGCAGGATCGATTTTAGCAGAGCGACGGCCTGGTTGGAGCACTAAGCATATCCGCTCGCACTGACTCTCGTCCGGGATCCTCCTTCGATGCGTCTTCAGTGTGTGTGTGTGTTGTGAAAGCCTAGCCTAACAGGCTCCAAAGTGTGACGTCTACGTTTTGCTATCTCAAGCTGTGGTACGTACTGTTCTCAGCTGGCAGTTTACTCCAAGATTTGATATCAGTGTATAGTTGCCCAAGCGTGTCCTTCAGAGTTACAGTTTTCTCATTCCTTTGTACAGGCGAGTGCTAGAGCGCCCCGCCTGGAGTTTTAAACCCTTCATAACCTGTAACTCGCAACTCCGCTAATTAGCACATAACGCTCTGATTAAGTGTATTTACATAACACTTGTATTTCTTTTCTTTAATTTGAAACCAAATCATAAAATAATGGAATTCCCTTCAGACTCAGCCGAACTTTGTGTTAAGTGGTAATTAGCCATTGTTAGCATACTGACATGCTAAACTGAGGAGGTGAACCTGGATGGAACATTGTAGCAGATAAACAACAGCATGTCAGCCTGTGACATTAGCTCAACGCACCATTGTATAGCACAACCTCAGAGCTCCGAGCATTGTGTTAGTATTTATCTGTAATCATGTTATGTTGTTATATAGGTACATTTTTCTTGATATATTTTATGATGAGTGACATTTGAAAGCTTTGGCTTTTCCTCTAAATCAAGATGAGACCACTTTGACTTTGTTAACCAAGAGAAGTTCCTGCACAGCTCAGTCAGTTGAATAAAGCAAAGTGATCCGTTACTGATCCTAATCACTGCTGGAGCTTACGATGCCCACACCTCTACTTCATGCCTTGTGAACACGGCATCCAGTCTCCATAGGGTATCGCTGACCAGCAATGCAGCATAATATGTGCCTGCATGTCTATTTTTACAAGCTCTTAGTAGAGACAGGGGGATCATTTTTTCCTGCTCCTGACTGCATGCCTGGATCTGCTGAATTCTGATGCGGCAAGTGACAATTACTTTAAAAAATACAAAGAAGTATTGTGCCCACTGAGGCGGCAAAGCATGGAGTGAATTGGCTAATTAAATACATCCAACACTGAACCGTCAAGGGGTTCTCATTTCCTTTCTGCCCTTTCTCCACAAGTGCAAATGAAGTAGGCTCTAAATAACACATTTGTTTCAAGCCCGCTGAGCAGAAGGAGCTACTCCACATTACTTGCTGCTGGTGCTGTTTTGAACACACCGAAAAGACGCAGTCACCCAGGAGCCTTAAGGAGTTTCAGACACTCTTTGTCTTTCTACCCGTGATGGACGATGGAAGTGTCAAATTAAAAGTTTTTTGGCCAGTTCCGTCTGTTGACACTGTGCAGCTCATTAGCCTTTTCAGTTATCACATGAAAATATCAGTCTGAAGAAAGGTCTACTCCATATTCAGCCTTAGTAATTACCTGTCCATGGCTTGAGGACAGTTTTTTGCTTGCTCTCCTTTTACATGTGTACAGTAGATTTAAGGGAAAAGATATCCAACTGTAGCCACTTTGAATGTCATAGACTGGCGCTGTTCGTCATTGCTTCACATTTCCGTTGAGGGCATCATCATTCTCTGGGATGGTGCTGCATCTTTGGACAGACATCTCTGTTGTGATGACTGAACTTATAACCTTGATCTTGATGAACTTCATGTTTGTCCACCCATAACTCACATACAAATTAACATTGGTTGGCCAGTCCTTTTTTTGATGAATGAAAATCCCATGGCAGGACAATATCAAAACATTTCAAAGCCCGTTTGATGCCCCCAACTAATAGACTAATACACTATAGCCACGCTAACTGCTCTCAAAGGCTGTACACAGATATTAGTTTGGCAGGTATTTGGTGTTTAACTAAAGAACTGGACAAATTAAAATGTTGACCTTATCACAAGATGAAAAGGTTGAGACATTTCTTTCTGAAGGGCACATACATGCCTATAACTTTCATACAATTCATACAATAGCTATCAAGACATTTCACTCAAAACCACAAATGTCTATCTCATGGTGGAGCTACAGGAAATGTCAGGGGATCCCCAAACTATTAGGATTCATCATCTGGTAACCACGAATGTCTGTACCAAATTTTGTGCCAATCCATCTCCTAGATGTTAAGATATTTTAATGGATAAGTAAAAACGTTTGACTTGCTGGTGGCACTAGATGAAAATGTCATGGGATAACCAAATCAGATTCACCCTCTGGGCACCAAGAAGATCTATACCAAATTTCATAGCAATCCATCTAACAGTTGTTGAGACATTTCACAAAAAATATCAACTTGTTGGTGGTGCAAGAGGAAAAGTCAGGGGATCACCAGAGTCAGTGGGCTTCATCTGTGGGGACCATGAATGTCTGCAAAATTGCATGGCAATCCATACATTTGTTGTTAAAATATTTCAATCTGGAACAAGCCCTCACAACAAAAACATGAAACAAACAATTATCAAGAATACATTTATATTTAAGTTCCTTATAAGTTGTTATTTGGAAAGGCAGAAGTAAAATATGAGAAACAACCTTTCTATCTTCTAGTACCTAGACTGGTACTGAACAGTGTAACTCGATGCAACTGGTCACCCAGAACTCTATGACTTCTCTCCCATTAGAGATAAATGTATATTATTACCACATGTGACATCACACATATGGAGTGATCAAGTCTACGAGCGCCTCAGTATGAATTTGAAATTGGATTTTCCAGGCCTTTGCCTTTCCTAATATGTTTGATATTATTTTCGGATTAAGTGAGACAGCGATGTGTGAGATTACAACATGGCCGCTGTAGAAAGAAAGAGATCTTTTTGGGGGAGGTCAAGCCATAAAGCTTGTTTCATCTCTGAGAGGAAATGAGGCATTAGATTGAGTTCCCGTTTTAGTCACCCAATCTTAATGGCTCATCTATCCTGAGAATCTTGGAGTTGTTCTGTGAAAAAGGGATCACAGAGTTCTTTGCTTTTCTCTTCTTTTTCTGAGTCATTATGAGGGTGAAAAGTCAAGACAAAATCATAGTATTGAAGTCACCATTGTTATAACCATAGTTGTCATAATGTTCCACAGGTGTTATAGTTTCTTCCTGGGTTTGAGAATAGTGCACTGTGATCTTACCCCTCTGCCAGGATCAGCAAATGTGTGTATTAATTGCACCCATAAAATGTATTGCTTTTGCACTTGAAAAGCCAAATACCTCCAATGATTTAAAGTTGATTGCCTTATAAAATGTCCCTGTATGACATTGTCTTGTAAAACTCCATGTACAGACCATTGCTGTCACATAGGAAGTGCCATGCAAAGAAATTACATTCCTCACTTGAAGCCTTTTTGTTTGACCCTTTGTCCCACGCCGAAATATCTCAAGTATTGGAGAGATTGCCATGAAATTCTGTACAGACATTCATGATCCCCAGAAGATGAATCTAAATGACTTTGGTGATCTCATTAATTTTTCCTGTAGGGCCACCATGAGGTGCAGAAATCTCTTAAAATGTCTGGAATGAAATGTCACAAAATTCAGTACCGACATTCATGGTTCCCAGATGATGTATCTTAATGACTGTGGTAATTCCCAGACTCTTCCTCTCGTTTGCATGCTTACACTGTCCTTGTGAGCATGTTAGCATGCTGATGTGAGCATTTAGCTGAAAACACTGCTGTGTCCAAGTAAGAAAAGTCTCAGAGAGCCTTGAGCACGGCTGTAGACTCTTACTCTTGTTTCTTCCAAAGTCATACTGTCTTCCCCTCTAGCTTCCCCCAATTGCCCCATAACTTAAACAACCACCACCCCACCTCCTACACCCATATCTCTGCCTCTCTCTCTCTCTCTCTCCCTCTGCAACTCCCCCATCTTGGCTTTCTAACAAGGCCATGGGGCATATCAGTTGGGCCTTCAGGGGCTCATTAGTTTGTCCATTGGTCTTAACAAGTCTCAGTGGCAACCTTTGAGCAAATCCATGCCAAGTCTTCCAGCAGGACAGGCCACAGAGTCAACCAGCTCCTGGGGAAGAATGATACAGCTGCCTCAGTGAGCACGAGGCAAAAAAACCCAACTCCAAACAGGCATTCAAAAAGCCCTTTTGGAAATTATAATGATTGTGACAGCGCTATGACGGAGAGAAAACTGCTTACTATCATGCGTGGCTCGTCCAATGTGAGTATACAGTATGTGAGAAGGATACTTGTCAAATGCATCAGCAATATTTCTGTTGTGTCGGTTGCAGAATGCAGCTTTTGATTTTCAAAACATGATGCAAAAGCTCAGACCTACATTTGGAAAAGAAAGTGTGGTAGTAGTTGGGCAGACAGACGCGTATTGAGTTGAAAGCTCTGGTCTGACAGGCAGGAGACATTTTGAGCTGACAGCTGACTGAGGAGATGGAAGCCCTGCTGGAAGTGTGGTGTTAGAATGCTGTTTCTGCCGCTGCTGCAGCTTGATATCTTCCTCCAGCCCGGAGGAAGATGAATCGGCTGCTGCTTCTGAGTCTGGAGAAGGAAAAGCTTTTGCATCACTGTCAGGGAGGGGTGGGGCAAAATGCTTATTAGCGGTTATGTTCGCCATGTATTATGGAAAAATAAGAAGTTAAGTTTCCTGCTGCTGTTAATCTGCATTCCTGGAAAGATATGCATATAATGTGAGCGTGCATTCTAGAAACATTGATTAAAAATGAACAAAATGCTTTCTAAAGGTAGAAGATGGGCATATAGGAAAAAAAGATGATACTTTTTTTTTTTCAATGTAAAACACCACATCTGGTAGATTAAAGACTTTCTTTTCCATAATTAAGATCTTCCAACTATTTAGCCAAGCTAAATCATTCAGCTGTCCCATGAATGAGATGACAGCTATATGGACTGATGTTCTGCTGCTGCTTCTGGGAGGATCTAAATGAGGGATGGATAGATTTGGGAACAGGAAGAGACGGAGAGGGGGATGTTAACGACAGAGCAATCTGTCTGCACTCACGGCTGAGACAAATGATCCAATCTACCCAGACTCATGTCTCCCCTGCATGCCTCATGGGTGCATCCACGGCAGCTGTGGTGTGGCTATTGCCATTTTGGACCTTTTGAATGAAAAGTGTATAAACAGGAAGTGTGAGTTGTGAGTGTGCCTGTGATCAGCTCAGCCTCTGATCTCAGAGCTCAACAGAAACTCCTGTTTTATTCTGTGATTTCACTCCAGTCCCTCTCCTCTGTACATCTATGAAGCAGATTCATAGTAAGTAAGTAAGTCAAATGTATTTATAAAGAGCTTTTTACAGACATATGTCACAAAGTGCTTAACAGGGCAGAGTTTCAAACATAAAAAACACAATGTGACCATAGGGCCAATAATTGACATACACACAAAAATTACAAAAATTAAAACATGGTTTAAAAGCAGGGCTAGGACATTTAAAGTGTATCGTAAATGCTACGGGGAGCCAGTGAAGAGATGAGAGACATCACCCCCTGAGTACGGGGGTGATGCGAGACCGTCGATTTGTCCTGGTGAGTAATCTGGCGGCAGCGTTTTGGATGACCTGTAAACGTTTAAGAGCAGATACACTGAGTGATGAGAGAAGTGTGTTACAGAGTAGTCGATGCGTGAAGAGTTAAATGCGTGTGATCATCTCTAGTTCAGCTGTTGATACAGCGAGTAGTGGATGACAAATACCACAAATATTATGGGAATCAGCGTTGCATATGTGTCTGATCAAAATACCAAAAAAAAGCAAAAAACTCTCTTACACACATGAAGAAAAAGTTGTGAAGAGTTGTTGAATATCTATTATCAGAATCATTACAACTGTAATTTAACTGCTACTGTGTAAAGGGAATACTGCTGTTAAAAAGCACCTTATTTGATTAAAGTGTTTGCAAACCAAATGTTATTGCCCTTTTGTTCATATAGCAGTACTTTTAAAATAAAAGTTGGCAATACACTACTTTTGAATTCATTATTGAATTCTGCACATAATGCGATTAACTGCGATTAATCGCAAACAAATCGAATACAAATACAAATTGTAATCGTTGCCAAGCACTAATATATATATATATATATATATATATATATATATATATACAGTATATATATATATATATATATATATACTGTATATATATATTATACTGAATTCCCTGTGAGGGTGACAAAAATATGATGTCCTGACGTGTTTTTTATGTGTTATTTACTGCTTTTTTTCGTGTTGGAATAAAGGTTAAATATTGAACTGCAAAGTATTAATGCGGGTTTGATACTTTAATTTGTTTGCATTAAATCATACTGGGATGCTGAAATTGATAGGATGGCCCTACCTAGAAAATGTTCCACCTGCCGCCACTGAGCCCAAATATTTTCCACTCAAATCACACAGTCGCCTCTTCGCTTCAGCTTGCAAATTCGGGCCCACTTACATCTTTCCATTGACTTTGTATTTGTATCATGCGACCTCTTAAATTTGCTTTGTGTTCTGTGTGAACGCACTGTAAGAGTCTCACAGCCATGCTAGCTGCACTTTAACCCAGCGGTACTTAGAGCTAAATGCTAACATCAGCATGCTAACATTGTCACAATGACACAGCTAATACGCTAATGTTAAGTTGGTATAATGTTTATGTTCAGCTAATGTAGCATGCTAACATTTGCTAATTAACACTAAACACAAGGCACAGCTACGGCTGATTAGTTTTATTTATTTGTATTTGGTTGTAGACCGATGTATTGGGATAAATTAAGTAAGTAAGTTAGTGAATAAGTTTACCCAGTAACACAACAGCTATTAAAATTCATCCTGAGGATAAGTGATGAATGTATGGTACAAAGTCTAACGGCAATACATTCTATAGTGGATCAACAGACTTCCAAAGAGCCACGCCGCTAGTTGTGACAATACACGGCCAAGTTTTCCCCCCAAACATAAGAAAACGGAATAAATTAGAGCGTCCATCTTTCCAGCATTTTTAGATCACAGGAGAAACTGTTGCCAGGGAGAGCAAAGCGACTAGGGCACACAATTGCTCAGCACATTTCTCTCCTGTCCTCCCCCTCTCTTTCTCCAGGAGTTTCAGCTGATTGCAGCCCCGGGATAAAGAGGCCCTCTGTTTGTGTAGCCGACCTGACCCCCAGAACCCTACAGCAACTCATCCTTCTCATGATAAACCCGAGAAAAGTGGAAACCTGGAACAAAAGCAAATAATAGGCAGAGACATATTCCCACTGGCCAACCAGGAACGGTTTCCACGGTCTCTGTTTGTGCATGCGTGCCAGTTTGTGTGTTACCCATTGCCTCTTGCCAAAGAGAGGCCTTTTGTCCGATCCAATATATTTCCTTGAATCTATCTTTAGACGGGATGAGACTGAGCCCAGGTTTCTGAATGGTTCCAGCACTGTGCACATTGTCTCTGAGGCATTAATGTTTTTGAGGTGCGAGAGTCCCTTTTTCCTGGAGCTTCTCCTAAATTATAGTTCCCTCCGAATCCAGGTCTCCCAGGCAGCTCGTTCAGAAGCCTTTGTTCAGTGGAGGGTTTGTCGCTGAGAAAGAATTAAGCCCCTCGCTATCCCACAGAGGTGATGGGTGGAGGGGAGGACCTTTTTGCAATTTGCGAGCATCGTCTCATCTACTTTCTTGTCAAAGTGTCCCCACCCCCTTTTCCGCTACAATGTCTTTACAGCTCAGAGAGAAAATAATGACTATAATAGCTTTTTTTCTTCATGTGCATTTTCTTGTCTTCTTTCCATATTACTCACCTTAATTGTCCTGGGATGGCATCATGATGTATATTTTTACAGTTAGGAAAATCACACTAATGAAACAGCTAGAAGCCTTTAGGGCTTTATTAATGGTTGAGTTTTTCAGCCACAGAACTTCTAGTTTCACCCTCTTTAAGTAAACCCACATTTTGTGCATTATTTCTGGGTTGTTTTACCAGAAGACTGGAAACAAGGCTGTGATGTTCAGGTTGTTCAAACCTAAACGTTGGACCTGCTTGTCTCCACGGCCTCTCATCTATGACAGAGTCCATCCTCACCATGCCTCCGGCTGTGGATCTGGTAACGCACTGTGTCGAGAAAATGATCGTGAGAGTGATTCACTTCCATTTGCTGAAAGCTACATGTGCTGCACTGTATGTGGAGAATGAATCATGGTCACAATATGAAGCGTTAATGCAATTTTTGCAGAGGAAAGAAGGACAGGCAGGTTTTTTTTCTTCTGCTTTAATTGCACTGCTTGTTATTATCCGCAGTAGTTCATTTTAATTGTCACTCCTAGCAGTACCACACTGTGGTTTCTGCACATGATAATCTTATTCTGTCTCTCGTACGTCCCCGAACTTTATAGAACACCCCTTTAAATCTTTTTAGTTGGTTAACAACAACCAACATTGTGTAAACTAAACTGTTCAAGCAACACTAGACAGCTTCTAGAAAGACAAAGCAACATAGTGTTTCTCTTACTAATGAAAGGTTGAATTCATAAGAAATATAAAGGACCCTTGTTCAATTAAAACATTCAGGGGTTTCGCTGCAGCCTCACTTGGTCCGGTATGACCAGTAGCTTATGGTGGTAATCAGCTATTTTGGACTTTAATTCCACACAACATTTCATAAGAGTAAGCTGAAATCTACAGTAATGTGTAGCTGTTGTCGGCGAGCCGCACAGCTCTCCGCTGCTTTCATATACCACTAAATGATGCCTCTCGGGGCTGTCAGCGTCTCAAGCAGGGGATGTTATTACAGCAGCCTTTTTCCCTCTGATCTTCCTCCGTCTCTTATTTGTCATCCCGTAGCTCCTTCATTTCTTGAACAGCTCCATCACCACAGCGCAGAGTCGCAGCAGCGGGCCACTTAGACCGGGCTTATGTCAGCACTGTTCTCGTGTGTCACTGTTCTCGTGTGTCACAGGGTCGTGGTGCTCCTAGGGACGCGGTATGCACACCTCATCAACGCCGGTGGTGAACACGCAGCTCCCACAAAGAGAGGGTGACTAACTGGCCAGTAGGGAACGATGATGTGATTACAGTGTGTGTGTGCATGCACGGCCGATCTGTTGTCATTAACATTTTACACTCCTCTTTGTAACATCAGTGTGCCACAGTATTGTTGCCTGTGGCTTCGGCCTGCCTGCAACCCTGCCAGCCCTGTTCAGGATCACTGCTGATGAAAAACTCTGTTAATGGGCACAACGAGGAGGAAGCGTTTCATTTTGCCACAGCATCTGCCTGCTTGACTTTTTACACCCTTACACACACATAAACACACGCACACTAATTGTTGTTCGCGTTTACCTGATGTCCTTGAAGGTAAATTTGCTCGCAATCTGCTGCTCTGGATTTTCAAAAAGATGATTTCTAAAGCATATTTCAAAACAACCAATGGTTGCACAAGGATTGAAACACCATCTTTGTATTAATATGCATACACATAATACACACAACACATTTTTGTGTATTTGGTCAGGTTATGTATTAAGGCATCAAGAGTGGATATACTGTCGTAACTTAAGACTTTTTGTACAAACAACCTTGTTATTTTGAGTAATCAAGACATTTTTTGTCATGATCTGAATCTCAGATTATGAACTAACAACGCCAAAAGAAAATTGTTTCAGGATCACGATTAATTTAATTATTTCTGTTATAGGTCACAAACTGTTGTGAGGAGGTCGCGACTTGGCAATGATGAAAGAAGTATTCATATCCTATCATAACCTGTTTTGTATGTATTGGTATTGTTTAATCATATTTTTAAGTATGCATATGTTTTACATACAAGTAGCAATGCCATAATTAACATTTTAAATGAAAGACCTGGTTTAAAAATTTGACTTAAGTAAAACTACAAAAAATAACATCAGCAAAATGTACTTAAGTGTTAAGAGTTGTGCGTCATGGTTGCCTAGTGGTTAGGAATCATACTATGTACTAATATATATGTAACCCTTTCTATCTCCGCATGTTTCCTATCTTCACCTCTGTCATTATTAATGAATCCTTTCAGAGTGTTAAATAGTTACGTATATTAAGGATGATTTTTACATTATTGTTGAAAGAGGAGCTGACTGTGTGTAGTACTGGGTCTCTGATATAGCAGTGGATCATACCATATAAGCCGATTGAATGTTAAAATAAAAAAACTCTGTTTCTTTAGCTTCAAGCAAACACAACGTCCGAACTAAATGGGTTTTGCGACAGTCATGAGCTCTTCAGATGACTAAGATTATCAGATGACTGCCGATCTAGCTGGTCACACCAGAGGGGCAAACTGAAAGAAGACCTGGCTGGAATTAAGTAGAAATGAACATTAACACAGAGCTCACCTCATTTCTTTAATATACGTAATTATCATAGAGAAGTTTGTGGGGTAACACTGCCCCCGAGACATCATTTCATAGGACTCGTTTGAAATAAATGAATGTTTGACAAATGGTGTCTCTAATGGCAGATAAAGGGAGGTATAAAGCATCAGGATGCAGTGACTTCACCACCTGGTTACTGAATTGATACCCATTTTGGCTGCCCACTCACGGACCCCCTAAACCACAGGTTCAGCTATCAGATCGAGCCTTCTGCTCGTGTTTATCCCCCACATTGTTTAGGGGATTTGCGGAAGAGCGGATAGATTAATTCCTCTTGGGCTGCACTTTTTGTATGCTCCAGTGAATTGCAAGAATTTGGTTTTGCCAGGAGAAAGTGGAACTCAAAAGGCCAAGTCGTGGTGACAACGAAACAATAAGAAAGTCTTAACGTGGTGTGTGACGTTACAAAGAAAATATACGGAACATGTGAGCTGGTATGTAGAGTGGGCAGCACCTTACAAAAGCTAATTGAGTTTTTATCCCTCTCATCTCGGATTGGCTCTTGTACAGAGGGGTAACCGGAGAGATCCTAATTGCCCAAAGCATTGGCTTGTGGATGGTAGTAGAGGCATCGTCAAGTACTATCTGATATCTACATATGAAGCTCATGTTGCACAGCACTTTAAGAATATTGCATTTCATCTGTCGGGATGGCTGTCTGAGCCTGCACTGTATCTGAAGCCTATTTCATTATTCTCCGGAGCCGCTGCCAGACTGCTCTGCTGGCATGAAGACTCGTCTCATTTCATACAGAGAATAGAAAATGACAAGATGGAGCGCAAAGGGGCGGAACGACGTAGTTGACAACTGGGGGCCCGAGATTGTAACTGGAGAAATGTGAGTGTGAGTATTTTCACATTCACTGAACCTCTCAGGAGAGAGGGCTTTATTAGAGGTCTTGGATATTATACACACATTTGGAAAGCTGACAAGCTGTAGAGCCCTGAAAGTGACAGAATGTTGGGAAAGCACATCAGACAATTTGCTGTAACATCAATAAATAATATTGTTGGATGAATAATTTTAAAAAGTGTTATATACATGTACATACATATACAGTATATATGTATATATACACATACATGTAGTGCAGTTGGTAAATCATCCAAACACTGCAAGGCATACTGGTATACAAACTTTTATTCTCCTGTTACAATACAGTAGCTAACACATATATTAGCCTGCAAGCTAACACAAACACAGCTAGCTAACTAGCTAACACTACTTAGTAGTTCACAGACCGATGGTTTGGAAACTATCTAAACCTAACTATCCTATCCGTCCTCAACAAGGACCACAATGTAAAGTCTTGGACGTGTTTAAACTTCAAAATTTGTAAACTAATGTAATGTAATGTCTCCTTTCTCATGTTGTCAAATTAACTTAATACAAAAGTTGTAAGTGGTATTAGCTAGCTAAGTTGGTTGTTGTTATCTTGCTGGCTAAAATGCTTTAGCTAGTGTTAAAGAGTTTGCACAGTGATGCAACAGCAGCAGTACATGGATGACGTGCACACGGCACAAAGTATATGGACATGAATAAAATTAGAAATGTGGTGTTTGCCATAGGCATAGGTTGAAATAAGGAGTCAGACAATAAAATCAAATTGAGGTTATGTTGTTTCAATAGCGCTCTTCCTGATTTAAAAAATCCAGATGCAAGATCAGCCGTAACATAGTGATGAAGAGAACAAGAATCATTTGTTTTCCGAGGCTAAAAATGTACAAGACCAGAGAGGTGCAGGTTTTTTCTGTGAGGCTGCCTTGTGTAAAGAGCTGTAAAAAATCATTTTAGGCAACATAGCAAATTCCTATTTCCTCTGTGAGTGTTGTAGCCAGAGGACTTGAACCAGTGTCCACTTCAACACCTCTTGTACCAACATATTTATGGCAGGAACACAGCTTTCATACTCTGTGTGGATCATGTTACACCGTTTCTTCAAGGCCTGCTGAGCGTTCTAATTTGGCAGAAAAAAAACAAAGTTAACAGAGTTTCGCACCACATGACCTTGTAAACGCATTGTAGGATGGCGTGATCGAGCTCCTCCTGGCTGCCTCTGCTCCCGGTGCCTCGCTGCAGCGTTGCTGAGGTTATTACTCACTGTGACACCCTCCGCTGATCTACATCATATTAGCAATCGTTTAATGTTGTTCCCCGCTGATCGTATGCCCTCGCAAAAAAACAACCACCAAGAGGACTGCCAGTACTAAATGCATCCTATCGATTGTTAAAGTGCTTCCCTCAGCAAACCCCCTCGCGCTGCTGTGCTTGTTTTTGGAAAACTTTTCATTTTCACTTCACAACTGTGTTTAACATTCTGGTGACAGTGTCCTGTACTTTGAGAAAACTGCACACATATGCAAACAAATTCTGTTTGTATTTTACCTCCTGAGGTGTGAAGCGCTCAGAGTGAGAAACAATACTGGGTTGTAGTATAGTCTTCAATTATTCTTTACACCTGACCTCACACTACAAAATTGGAAAGAAAATGAGCACAGAAAGCAACGAGCACAGACAGTACAATTATCTTCTCTGAATCGGTTTTATTTCTCCCTCTGAGGTGCAACACACCTCTTATTTTACAGAAGTAAAAACTCGGCCGATACGCTGTCACATGGGATGGGTAAAAAGAAACACTGGTGGAGGAAAATGTACAGACACACACATCTCAACCTAAAGTGGTATTTAGGTTGGAGCGTGTCCACAGGGAAATCTTACCATTTTAGAGTGGAAGTGCCTGTTGCTGAGAGGATTTACCAATATAAGCTAACTTTGAGCTATTGCTTAAGCTAACCTATTTAAGCACATTAGGCCGTGGAGTCTTCCTTAAAAGGATGCATTACGAAGAAAGCAACATAAACATAAAAGGAACATTTTGGGGGCTTTTTTGCTATCTTGACAGTTAGATGACAAGATGGATACCACTCAGGTATCTGTCTCTAGATGTAAAGCTACAGCTCGGAGACTGTTAGCTTGGCTTAGCATAAAGACAGCTAGCCTGACTGTAAAAATATCCACCTACCGGCACCTATAAAGCTCATTAATGAACATGTAATGTCTTTAATCCCCACAGAAACAGTGTAAAAATAAGTAGTTGTGGTTTTATGGTGAGTTCTGTGTTGGACTATTTCTTGGCCGGGTGCTGTGACTTCCTGGAGCAGTGTTGCTTGGCGACCTTCTCGCTAGATTTGGCAACTTTTCAGGCCCTATTAGTGATTGTATTTCTAGAAAGTGCCTAGCGACAAATTTAGTGACTTCATCAGACCATTTGGTGAAAATATATATATACGTATATATTTGTATATATATCAATCACCAAATGGTCTGATGAAGTCAAATACTATATATACACAATGACAATACGTTCATCTTTTACAAATACACAAAAAGGGAAATTTGGAAAAAAACACCTCAAAAGGGAAATAATCAAATATCAAACCAGAAAATTCAATGCCAAATTTATTTCATTCTTCGCAGTAGTGACATTTATCACTCTTATCAAATAAATCAAATAAAATAAACTCTTAATTACATTTCTCAGTTAAGACATTAGAGGAAAGAAATAGCCGCCATTACATTTAATTACATTTTGTAAAGACACAATGTCAAACAGACATGCATAATAGTACATTCCTTTACTAAATTGTAACCTACGGACTATACACCCATTTTACTTGCTAAGATAGTGACTATGCAGCTAATTGAAGGGCTGTAGGCATCCTGGCTTCACACATCGAGTGTAAAAGTGATTAAAAGCTAAGTAATCTGTACACGGCTGTGTGGATTGGATCATGACCCAGTGTAAACACAGCGATGGTGTAACTGAGCAGTAGAGTAACATGTTTCCATGAGCTCAGGGTTGACTGTGTTATCTGCTCCAGATCAGATTTCCAGGCAACCGAATCCAGATAGTAGTTGATCTAATAATATACAATTTAGCTTCCTTTCTCTGCTACCCGACTCCTGCCTCTGCACAAACAGTGCACTATTGTCGTTAACTGGTGCAGCACCAAGCGGTAGTCTGATCATTAACATTCTTCATTAAGCATCAGTATATAATGAGGATGAACAACAGACACCCATTCCTGATCTCCTATTTTATTGTTGCTGAATACTTTGACATAAACCACTGGGGCAAGGCAGTTATTGGGTGTTGCTAAGAGCATGTTGATTTCTAACCAAAGATGACTGACTGTAAAAGCTCAAGGCCAGCAATCTTCCCACCACATCTGTCAGGACATCAGCTCATGTACGGGGAGAACGAGTGAGTGTAAAAACACTTCTCGCTTTCTGGTGACGAGCAAAGCAGCGAGAGACCGGCGTCAGACACGTTAATCACTTTATAGTGGTTTTTAAAATACAAAGGAGACACCACTCTTGTCCCTCACGTTACAAACATTACTGTACAAGAAGCAGGCTGGGTCCTTAAGTTTGAGTTCACGGAAGACTTGGATTGAAGGAAAACACCAGCTCCCACTTAGACTGGCCCATTGATCCGTTGTGCTATTGAGTACTGAGAAATCAACACAGAAATCACTCGCGTGTGCCTGATGGATTTGCAGCCGCAGCGCTCAGAGGTAACACTTCAGCATTTGCTGTGTTGAGTGAAGACTTTTAAGACACGAAAGGTTGTGGGAGATTTTTTCCGACTTCTCGATTCATGAAACTGAAAACTGAAATATCAACTGCTGTGCATTTGTGTGTGTGGTAAACTTATTCGATTATTACAAATCTCTTTTGTGATTTCGCTTTTTGAGCTGCAACATATTTCCCATTCTCCCGCTACAAAGATGCTCGTTGCCTACTCACAACACAGAGCGTGTGATCAACCATTAGCACCGGAAGGATTTGGGGGTCTATAATTAAGATATGTTGATCATCAGGACATGTACTTTTTCATCAGGAGGAGAATGATTAAATATATTCTCTAAAATCCTCCAAGAGTAAAGGTCAATATATTATTAACATTTTACACCATAAGTTAACTAGTAACCTTACCTGACCACCAGTACCGGCAATTCTACACATAAAGGTCATTCTCCGAGTGCATTTTGACATTTCACATGTATCACGTTGAGTTCCGAGCAAAAGCCACCACATATCTTAGCCGATCCACGATGCTGTGTTCGCCCCCTGATCTCTGCCACCCCTGCGTTTTGTCCCTGCATCCGTCCCTCAAGCTCGCTAAGAGGCCGCAGCGCTGTCGGCTCAGATCCGTCTTCTTTCAGGAGGCCGCTTGTTCATTAAGTTTAACATGGCTCAACGGGGGGGGTGCGGGCTTCCACAACACGCTCTCGTACACTGTCATAAATCCACATTAGAGAAGCGGAGGCATCTCATGCGGAGGGGAGGTTGCAGAGGTGGCGGTTGTGGGGGTGGATGACAAGTAGCCCGGGCCGTCCACGCCCGGCGTGGTGCTAAGGATCAGCAGCAATGGTGGCACATCAGAGGGATTGAGGGGCTTTCTGCTGGTTTGGTTCAAGGATCTTGATTTCAGTCTACTAAGCGTGTCTCGTATGACTCCCCTTTACATAGCCTGATTTTTCTTTTCTTTTCTAAGGGAAAGGTCAGCGGCTGGGGCAATGTGCCAGGCGTTTGTGGAGCAGCAGACCAGTGCGGTGAATGTAATTATGGCACTCTGGCAATCTGATAACCTGCCAGTCTGTCTCTCAACACTAGGAAAGTGCACGGGCATATTAAATGTGGCTCAACACACACGGTTGTGAGCAGGGAACAGTGACTGCATGTGCAAGGGCAGCGGCTGGGACAGGGCTCGACTGATAATCGGGTTTCTGAAGGCCAGTGTGTTCTTCAGCTGCAGGTGGGGTTTAAATTTGATTATTTCGTCTGAATAGCTTCCAAACACTCTTGTTTAGTGGAGACTTTTGTCCTGAAGACAGCTCTTCCCTGCGCCCATTGTTTGGAGGGAGGCAGGGAACAACGGTGTCCAATGTACGGTTAAAACCACAGTTTGCATGAAAAGATTGTCAGAACATAATTGGCTGCAGGCCTGCTCTGCAAAATGGACAGTGATTTGTATCTGGCTGGGGCAAAAAATGAGGCTCCAGAAATGCGAGTTACCAAAATCTCGTTTAGCCATTTTTTTTCCTCCCATGTACAGTGTTTCCTTGCTGAGCTGCAGTGGAGGATTAGAAACGCAGGCACACAATTTCGTACTAAAAGACAGATACAGCCGATCAGTCTCACTCTATTGTGTGAGATAGAAGTGAAAAAACTCTGAACCTATCCGTTAAACCCAGAGTAAAAATAATAAAGCATTTATACCCATTTGATTATTAGGGCATCCAACTGACCACCCGTATGACATAAATCGGCTATACCATTAGAGAATAGCTCTCAGTATGTCATATCCATCTTCTTTAAGGTGAACGCGGCCGGACTGTTCAGACTAAAGGGCAGCCGTGTGACATAAACAATGTTCCTGCGTGTGGTCACACAACAGTCGAACGACAAAGAGTCGAGGAGGCCAAACACGGCTGGCTGCAGTGTCCGTGACAAAACAAACCTGCGTTTAGTGACAAAGAACAAACACCGGTGGCGCTCCGGCTGCCCAACAGGCGGCTGAGAGAGTCCGGGGAGCTGCCCAGAGACACACTGCTGCCTCTCTGGATCTCTGCTGACACCACAAGTCAATGCCCGGCTATGTGGACGTCAAAACCGTTTGGAGAGCGGCGTTAACAAGCACAAAAAAGGGGGGGGGGGGGGGGGGGGGGCCACTGAGTGAGCCGGGAAAAGGTGTGCAGAGAGCACTCTCCTCCACACTCATCCATTTCATTATTCTTCCCCTCCGACTCACTCTGTCCCTTTTTTTCTCCTTTTCACTGTAATTACACCTGCTCTGCCAAGCGTATAGCTCGAGGCGTGGCTGGGCAAAAATCACTCCTTAATACGAGTCTGCGGAGTGTGTGAGGAGGGGCCCTGCTCACTGACAAGTCTCTGTGGAAACATTAGGGCTGTAAGCAGCCTGCACCTGTACGTCCCTCCTGGGACAAAGAGGGAAGGGAGCCTCACTTTGGGGAATTTAGTGTTAGTGTGTGTGTGTGTTAAGTGTGACCATCCATTTCCAAATTGAACCTGCAACAATTACAAATCCATAGCGAGGGAACCAGTGCTTGTAACTAACAGCCTTTGGGGCTGAAATCAACCCACAGAGACACAATCGTACAAGGACGCGAAATAGAGAGTGATAACCCGATTTAAAAAATAATTTTAAAGAGCTTGGAGCACAATACACATTCCATTCTATTTATCGGCATTGCTGCCTTTGAACAAACGTCTCCTCGAAGAAGAGATTTTCCGGGCGGTGAAGTGTGAAGCTGAAGGTGTGACGACACGTCTTCAGCCCTCAAGAGACAGCGGAGCGTCTGCGGCGCTGCGAGCACACAAGACCAGACAGACAGTGTTACAGAGCCCTTGCCTTTTTTTCCTCCCCCTCCTCGCGCCATCGGGAGACAATCACAATTATGTGCAGCTGCCGATGACGACAAAAATGTGATGGACAAAACTGCGAGAGGAAAGCAACGCTGTCAACAAGGCGCGACACGTTGCCGCAGGCTACCGGGAGGCCAGTTGTTACAGATGTGTGTGTTTCAGCGCGAGAGGGAAATCATTATCTATCCAGGGTTTTCTTCAACGGGCCAAGGAAGGTCATTCCTGAGTGCAGACGCAACCAAACATCTTCATTAATTTAGACTGCTAGGCAGAAAGCATGCATAGTAGGCTATACCCTTCAAATAAAAGAAGAAAAAAAAGCACACATTAATTATTCATCCATACTATACTTGACGGCATGAAGAATTGCAATTGACAGTTGGGTATAAACGTTAATGGGAAACACTTTGTCCAAGGATGCCAGTTCCCCTAAAACAGGGTTACATGAAACGTTGCTGGAGCTCATCTCCATAATACCCCGTGTGTGTGTGTGTGTGTGTGTGTGTGTGTGTGTGTGTGTGTGTGTGTGTGTGTGTGTGTGTGTGTGTGTGTGTGTGTGTGTGTGTGTGTGTGTGTGTGTGTGTGTGTGTGTGTGTGTGTGTGTGCCGCCACAAGAACCCCGGGTTCAGTTTGCCTTCATTTGCATGTGCCACGAAATGCCATTTACCATTTTTTTCTTCTTGCAGCTGGAGTACATTGAAATGCTTTCATTACGTGCTGGAGTCTACTGAGAGAGGCTGTTGGATGTGAAAGCTGCCCACGGGCTGCAGCTCACAGACGTTATTTTGGGGGAAATTGGCTTCAGAGCCAAGTTTTTTTTTTATATAATATCAGATTCACAGCAGGCAGCAAATTGGATGGGAGATTAAAAAAATGAAAAAATGAAAAGTTGGCTGCTCTCATCACCTATAGACCTACAGACAGCTCATTTAAATTCAGACAGTATGTCCTCTACTCAACTTCTTAATCTGACTTTATTTCCTGCTGCGGCTGCTCGGCGCTTAAACTGTTGCCGTGGAGATATTAGTACAAACGACGTTCGCACACATTGTTGAACTGGAGTAAGATTTAGTGTTTTGTCATATACGCTTCACGCCAGCTGTGGCGCCGTCTCGAGAGGGAGCGTCCCTCTCCGAGTCAAACGCCTGGGATCACGCTCCTCCTGAAGATTAAAAGGCCCTCAGTCGAGACAGATACCAGCAATCCAGAGGCATTTTATTTAGCCGAATATCTCCACAGAAAAAAAAAAAAAAATTACATCCACCTACTAAATCCAACAACTATGCAATGTGCACTATAATCATTCAAAATGGGCATACTGTACACAAATTCACATATCAAAAAGAAACTCATAAACAAGCAGTGGAGCATGTTTCTCTTTTCGCATCAGAGGCAGAGTGAAAAGGATGCAATGTTTTATTTCACTTATTAAAAGTCAATGTGCTCCGTACGTTTATCCTTTAGGAAAAGTAAGAATGGGACGTATCACTCTTTGCAAAAAACAAAAACAACCTTCGCCATGATTCGCTGTCCATGCAATGTTACACGGAGGAAACTCAGTTGATATCACAGCTGCCTGCTATTTGTATTGGACATGGGGCAGTGGTTGAATGGAGGCTCGAGGGGGTTAAGTAGGAGCCATGAGGGATGCAAAGTCTGGATAGCATCGTGGGGGGGATGAGGAGGAGGAGGAAGACTTTCATGCAAATTGTAACAGTATAAGTAATTTCATATATATATATATATATATATATATATATATATATCTCTCACTGCGGGGTCCCAGACAGTGTCCCGTCCTCGCTCACACATCCGAATTGATGCTCAGGTTGGCCAAACGCGGGTCAGAGTTGATCTCATACCTGTAATGGTACCCCTCCATGTGGTCCCTACAAGCGTCCCGGATGTTGTAAATCCACCGCTTGATGCCCTTTCTGTTCAGGTAGAGCACCAGCAGGAATATGACGCCGATGAGCGCCAGCACCAGCCCCAGGAAAACGTACGAGGTCTCCAGCACGCCCTCCATGTCGCCCGGACACCGCAGCCGCGACTGCTCCACCTGCAGGAGAGGCTGGCGGCTGAGGGCCTTGGGGTCGGTGCAGGTCAGGTTCTGCGCGTCTACGACCTGGGTGGTGTTCTTCAGCCACAGCAGCGTGTCCTCGAGGAAGCAGTCGCAGCGCCAGGGGTTCCCCGCCAGCCGGATGAGGAGGGCGGGCTTGAGGCCGAGCTCCGCCAGGGTGGCGTAGGGCAGGTCCCTCAGGCTGTTGTCCCTCAGGTCCAGGTCACGCAGCGGCGGCGCCCTCAGCGTCCCGTTCTGAACGGAGAGGATGGAGCTGTTCTGCAGGCTCAGGGTGACCAGGTTGGGGAGGCCGCTGAATATGTCTTCGGGGAGGATCACAAGGTTGTTGTTGGACAGGTCCAGCACCGTCAGCTGGAGGAGGTGTCCGCTTTGCAGGACGCTCAGGACAGAGTCCATGAAGGAGTGGTTGTGGAAAGACCGGCTGAGGTTCAGGAGCTGCACTTTGTTGTCCTCTGTGAAAGCCCTTTCGCTGAAAGTCTGGATTCTGTTGTTGCTCAGGTCCAGCCGCACGAGGTTCGGCAAGTTGTCAAACACCATTGCGTCCACGGACTCCACCTCGTTCCCGCTGAGATAGAGGTCTGTGAGCATTTGCAGGCGGGTCGGGAAAGAGTCCACGCCGACACGGGAGATGTTGTTTCCCGTGACGAACAGGAACTTGGTATTGGCCGGCAAAGAATGCGGAATCGCGTCCAAGTCCTGGTTTTGGCATTTCACCGTTTGCGAGACGCACAAGCACTTGTCCGGGCAGCCGTGGCAGGACAGCACGGCCGCGAGGAGGAGAAGAAGAGGCAGCACTCCGGACATGTGTGCTCTCTCTCGGATTTCTCCGCACGACGTGCTCAACAGGCGCATCTTGGGTTGTACAAAACGTGTGTGTGTGTGTGCGCGCAGACCGTGCGTAAAGATTAGTCTACAGCAAACCGACCGCCTTGTTCTTCAACAAGGGAAAGTTTCTCCCCACCGTGGTTCCCGCCTTTATCCTTTCGAAAACGGCTCCCAGTTCCAACTCAGACTCCATATAACTACCCCCAAACCATCCTTGTGCGGGAGAACTCTACGTGTCCATAAAGGTGGTGGACGAAGCTCGCAAACTTCGAGGTTTTCCCTCTTCGTTCGTCTTCCCTAAACCTCAGGCTTTTACCATATATTTTTTCCCCCAGTTCCCCGCAAAAACAATCGAGTCCGATCGAATGTCGAACTGGCAAATACCTTTACTCAGGCTGCTGGTTCCGAGACAGAAAAGCCCTCGCCGTCTCCCAAAGGTGCCATGTATCACCACGTACGTACTTCCAGCTCGCTGCTTTCCTAAACGCTGGGAGTCTGGAGGAAAAGACCAAACACAGCAGCCTAGTGCACAACCATCGGAAGGAGGGAGCGTACCATTTTCAAGCAAAAAAGGGGGGGGGTGGATAAAAACTCTTTCAAGTTTCGTTCAGATTTTGATTTTAATTTTCCCCTGATCTTTTTTATTTTTTATTACATTAATCTTAATTTGACAGCTAAATATCTAATCTGAAAATCACAACTAGTTTTCCCGAAATGACACCACTACTACTATGAGCATACTAGTGCTGCTTCAGAACCTGAGCCTAGGGGTCCAAGGACCTTAGGGGTCTCTGAGGGTTCTCTGAGGGGTCCCTGAGGGAGCTCGTCCCATTTACACAAAAGCGATGAGTTTTGCAATTCCATACAAATCATTACCAACCACAACCATATTTTCAAATGGCATTTCTTAGAATAAGATGTGTTCACTAGCCCATCCACGTGTAGGGGAATGAAAAGGTTTGTGGCTCCTGAGGGGAAACTATAGTTTGATCTATAAGTCCTATCATTAGATCTGATATCCAGGCCAATTCAGCTCAGCGCGAGGCTGTGCGGAAAACACACATAGACGAAAGGAAATGAAAAGCCAGAATAAACACATGAATCATTCGATCCATTGATGATAGTGTTACATCCCTGAACCCATCATTTACTAGTACTCATTAAGATAAGCCCCAATCCACTTTAGTATCATTGAGGATGTTATGGGTCTCTAAAGCATAAACCCAATGAAGGCAGTGAAAAAACAACATAATACAGAACCTAATAGACAACAAGCTCACAATAAGAGCAAATGAAAGATGAGTTGTTATCATTTGAAAGAAAAGTTGAGGAACTTCTGGATCTTACCAATGTGAGAAGAATGCACTTTCTAGTTTTTCTCAATCCACTATACAAAAGTGCTTTTCGTCAGATAATTCCTCAACCAAACGATAATGAAAAAAAGTGTAAAATGTTAAAACATCAATGGTTCAATAACATTCTATTATTTGAGATAATGCAATTGTCAAATTATTTGATCTCTTTACATAGTCTGTATTTTTCACATCCTCTTCTGAGAAATGAACTTGAATGGCAACCTTAGTTGTAGGATTGTGCAGGATTGCATTGAGAAGCAAAACTGTGCATGTGTTCATGCATGACAGGCGAGGGAGGGCGTGCTCATCAATATGTCATATTTGGAAGACCCGGTGTAGATCCCAGTGTAACCCTAGCTTTGCCCTCCTTTGATCCCTTCCTATTCTCAGCCGTGGCCACTGTGACAATCATCTGAGTAATTCCATGAAACCTGAAATGAGGCTGAAAGTGATACTCCACCTGAAGTCTATCTGTTGAGTATGAAACCATTGCAACTGACATGATGTTCTTGTGGAGGATCTGCACGCTTTTTACATCCACCTTTCATGCCCACACAACTGTAGGTATAGTATGCTCAAAAGATCTAATCATCTTTATTCTTTATTTAAAACTCCTTTAATTTACCATTACATTAACCATTATTTGTCATAATTGTACAGAAAGTATTCTAAAGCAAACCATTTATCTGCTTCTTTAGCTCCTTATTGCATATAAGTCGAAACATAGGCCAGTTTTGTGATAATGTTAATGTCTGTCCATTAAAGAGTAAATGGCATTAACCCTTTGTGAATTAATTATGAATTCATCTTAAATGGTACAAGAAGTGTTGTCTCCTTGTATCATTTAAGATTAATTCATAACTATATATATTTTTTTACATCAAACAAATAAACTTCTAAGTTATATTTCCAATATTTTTCTTAACTTTATACTTATGTTCATAATGTTAACCCTCAAATAAAAAAGATAGAATAAAATGTCCTATGACATCATAAATACAGCAACAGCATACTCTGAGCACAACGAACAAACCCCCAAAAATCAACCAATAGAATACTGCGATGTACACGCCCTGGCCAATCAGAAGTCTCGACAGTAGCGAAGGTTTTTACCTAACCTGCAGGGTTTCAGCGTCCAGTCCTGTCAAAATTAGCACTAGTGAAAAAAAAAAGCCCAGCGTTCGTAGTAATGACACAGTGGATGTACGTCGTTGATGCAACACGCTCCATGTCCTCTTTTTACTTTAACTAGCGGAAGGTAAGAAATTATACAACGTTAAAGTCCATACCAGCTCGCTAACGCTAGCTTTCGGTGATGTGTCAGTCTAGCTAGCTTAGCTTGTAGAGCGCGAGCTAACAACACAGGTGACAAACCCGACGTCGAACTGTGTCGTTATCGTTGCTTTTGCTCACAGCAGGTGTCTCGTTGGCTCTTAACACACAGCACAGTATAACGGGGCTTGACGTGTAACGTTATCCAGCTTGGGCACTGTTAGCTAATACTTGAGTGAAGTAGTTAGCTGGCAGTTCTGCACAGCCTGCTAGCAAGTTTGTCACATATGTGGGAAATGTATTAATAGATTTATGATGTAGATTAAAATTGGCTTGCAATGGCTTCAACGCCCCCAGTTATATTACGCAGAAACTAAATGCGTGGTTGAATTGGGGGTGCAACTGACATGGATATTAACAAGCTAATGGTTTTCGGCTAACTTAGCCTGTTACATGATCGTGCTGTTTAGTCAACAATGATAACCCCCCTTGGTAATGTTGGTGCACTATCTTCATGTTAACATTATCTACATGCAACATTCAAATTCGCCTTAATCTTATTTGCACAGCGTTGTCAAATAGCTGTGTGGCAAACCTGTCAAACTCAGCTGATCTGTGCTCTGCACATTTGTAATTGGGTCAAACTTGCTTTGACCTTTGCACTTTTGCATCTCATCTTACTATCTGCAGCCTACAGAAGCTATACTTGCATTTTGTCCTTTGCAAGTACACAAAGTGTGACTGTAGGCCTTCGTTTTTGCACCACTGACTCCTCTCAAATTTCCCCCCTCAGGTGCACTCTACAATTATGGAGTTTTGAAAAGAAGAGTGAGCATTTTGGGGGGAAAGGGGGCCTTTCCCCTCAAGTTTGATGGTTGGACTGCTGGACGAGAAGGTCGGAGGGCCGTTGAAATCTTTGCCTTTTGTAAATTATAAAAAAAAAAAGAGTATTTAGAGGAAGAAACTATTTTTGCTAACATTGAAATGTACAATTTTGTATAAAACACAAGAGGTTTTGTATTTATTAAATTCTTGATGCCATCTACGCTGCAAGCACCTTAGTTTGTGTCCAACTCTTGGTTGACATGGTGGACTGAAACCAGTCGCAGAGAGGCTCTGGGGTCGCTAGGGTGCGGTGGAACCTCAACACAAGCACAATTCTAGCGCTCCAAACCATCTCCACCTTTTGTTGACGCACATTTATTTTCTTGATGTACTTTTTCTTCTTGGAGAGCAGCTCTGTTATAGTACACCATATTAGCGACGGTATTTTGGATTTGTTACATCGCATTGTTTTGTTTTTGAGTTTTTAATTTGCGATTGTGGGCTGTCAGAGGGACTCTGTGACACAAAAGGGAGGAGGGTTCACTGTGAACATTTGGAGGAGGTCAGGATGAGCCTAGCACTGCCGGACTGCACCCCCAAATGCCGCTCGCAGCAGCATGCGGACGAGGTGGTGGCGGCACTAACGGGCGGCTCCGAGGGGCAGCTGCGGGCGTTCTTGACCTCTCACTGCCACAACGCCACCACCTTGAGGGATGCCTTCGGTCGCACAGCCCTGCATCTGGCATCCTCGCTGGGAAAGAAGACCCTGCTGGAGTGGCTGCTGGAGAGTAGGAATGCTGACCTGATGGTGAAGGATAAGGAGTCCGGCTGGACTGCTGTGCATCGCAGCGCTTTCTACGGACATATCCACTGTCTCATGTCGCTAGTCAAAGTATGTATTTAACGTGGATCTCCAAAAAAAAAGAAGTGCTATCGAGTTGTTCCAATTTAGATGGTCTCATTTACCAAATTAGTCAATTGTAACAATATGGAATTTCTAATGCGGTGCCAATAAAGGAGAAATTCAGATTATTCCTTGCTAATTTGAACAACTTTGACTTAACTTTGAATAACCTTTTGTTTCTCGACATTGTTTCAGCACGGAGGACTTCTCTCCACACAGGACAAGGAGGGTCTCTCTGTCCTGGACCTCACAATGAAGGACAGACCAACACACGTTGTGTTCAAAAACACCGGTAAGAAAAGCTGATGGCTTCAGCGCTTAAGTTGAGTTGGATTTATCTGGCACAACCTCTCCTACCTCCTAGATACACGAAGGATGGAAAAGATGTAGAGAGGTCAAAACTCCAGCAACACTTGTAGCATAAAGAAGAACTTTATTGTGAGGCCAACACGTTTGTGCTTGTGGCCTTCATCGGGGTCCTCACACACCACAATACCAAGCCATTTCTTTTTGTTGACATTGTCTTGCATCAATATGACATTGGTGGTGAAGCTTTGGAACAAGAGTCACCGGGCTTATTAGCCTCATGGTGACTCATTCTGTTTAATGATGTGTTTCACACTTGTACATGCATGGGATTTAACTCTCCCTGTGCTACATCACATGTCTTTCTTGCCATAATGATTTGTTCTCTCATTCGATAGAGATGATGTACTGTGGATGAACAGGACATCCTTCTGTTTGATCTGTTCTCTATTTAGCTTATTTTTTATCTTCTATTTAAATGTGTCTTTTTTTATATGGCACTTTATTTATTTTCCTAGCTTTTATGTCTTATGCAAAGCACTTTGACTTGCCTTGTTGTTGAAAGGTGCCATACAAATATGCCTTTTGTCTTTTAATTGCGGTGGTTAAATCAAGCTTCAGGCGGCGGCTGTGTTGTGGTTGTGCATGTCATTTAGTTTTTCTTCCTCATTACAGACCCAACTGAAGTATACACATGGGGGAACAATACTAATTTCAGTCTCGGGCATGGTAATCAGGAGAGCCGACAGCACCCTGAGCTTGTGGACGCGTTTGCCAGGACCGAGGTTTACATCAAGCAGGTAGGCTGACAACACGCCGTTGTTGTTGTTGTCCCGGCTCTCTCCGTGGAGTAGAGGAGGTGTTTTCCTACAGCGTAGGGATTCCCTACCATAAAAATCACAGTCGCATGTATCACACCAGTAATGACCTCATCCTTCAACTCTGTGCCAATGCACGTGGGTACTCCAGAAAAAGCACACCACCTGGGTAAACCAGCAAAACACTCTCTCCCCAGAAACTGATATTACACAACCTTCTCTTCATAGTAAATCAGCTGTTGTAAAAAAAATACTTGCTTGAGAGTGTTAAATTGTACGTTTGGTAAAAGAATGAGCAGCTATACAGCCATGGCATCAGGAAAAGAAAAAGAAACCCTCAGTAATGTTGTTTGACTGAGTCAAGTAGAGGGCAGGGTTGGTGCGTCAGGCGTGGACTGATTGGTCTTTGTTAAGCCGCCCTGTGCATGGTTAAACCACGCTGCCGCACTGTGCCAGCCTGACTACAATTTCATGCGTTTGTCATGTGGATCCTCTTAGTGTGATTAATATAGCTGCTGGCACCAGTGCAACTACCCCCAGTGGTGTGCGTAGCATACGCACCAGATGCTGGTTATAGTAGCTTAAGTAAAGACTGTGTTAGATGTGTTGTCATTGTAATCCATTCTTAACACTTTGTATTTGTATGGGGTTTGTGTATTTGTTAGGAAATGATTAATCAGGGCTTCATGTCCCTGTGTTTTTGGAGTTGACAGAAGAAACCCCGTGTTTAAGGGAATTCTTGCCGACATACAGGACTTGTCATGCAGAGTAATTTCATAAAGCCTAGTGGGGGACGGATAGATCTGATTTCATGACCACACAATGACCCAGTGCTGCTGCATTTAGTCTTTGTCTTGGTAGCCCAACCCGACAGGTGCCAGAGGTTAAATATTAATTCCACAATGACATGTTTTTAATTAAATGAACGACGCTGGTGTGTATGCATGTGTGCGAATGTCCACATCAATGTGATACTTTGGGAAACATCCCTGCGCCCTATTGAAAGCTTGAGGGTAGCAATGTATTAATAATGATGTTTGCTTTTCCACTTGTGCCCCGGCCTTTGTTGGCATAGTGTTTTACTATCACTACAAGAGGACTTGGCTGAGGGACATGGAAAGAGATGCATCGCAGCCTCCGCTATGAGGTCCAAATTATAATGACCACAACCTCTTTATCAGCACAAACTTCAGACTCCTTAAGAATAGAATATGTTGTGTTTTATAATCCTGATAAAAAGAGACGGAAACGTGTTTGATCTCCTCTTCTCTCTGTAGGTGGTCCTGTGCAAGTTCCACTCTGTGTTCCTGTCCCAGAAAGGCCAGGTGTTCACCTGTGGGCATGGACTGGGAGGACGACTTGGCCATGGAGATGAGCAGACTTATCTGGTGAAGCTTGTTATAGGGCGTCATTGAAGTGTGCCAACCCTCAC
The DNA here is from genome assembly GCF_910591455.1 of Pholis gunnellus. Classification (NCBI taxonomy): domain Eukaryota; kingdom Metazoa; phylum Chordata; class Actinopteri; order Perciformes; family Pholidae; genus Pholis; species Pholis gunnellus. The sequence continues at coordinate 7,000,341 of NC_136534.1, forward strand.
CCTATATTTAGAAATTCTGTAAATGAGTCCATGTAGCTTAGAATTATAATGTACAACTTCAAAGCCTGTTTGCAAATATGAATCAATCAGTTTCAGCTCGTCATGTTGTCCAGCTCCTCCCGTACCACAGTCGCATACAGTAAACACAGACCGTTTCAGAACAGATATGTTTAATCTAAACGTTCTCCTTATCGTCTCCTTCTCACTGCTCTCCACAGGTTCCTCGCATGGTGGAGGGTCTGATGTCCCATCACTGCTCCCAGGTGGCGGCAGCTAAAGACCACACAGTGGTGCTGACGGAGGAAGGCTACGTGTACACTTTTGGCCTCAACACCTTCCACCAGCTCGGTCTGGCTCCTCCTCCTGCCTCGGCTCATGTCCCCAAACAGGTAAGAGGTAGCGGTGAGGGTGATGGAAAGGGGCCGATGACATTTTGCACTGCATGTGACGAGCATTATTTATGTGCCAAATGAGATTTTGGTGGTTTTGGTGAATGAAATAAATGACAATGTCACTATGATGTGCTGTGTCTGCAGGTGTTCTCCAAGACGCTGAGAGGCAGGACAGTGATTGGAGTTGCAGCAGGAAGGTTCCACACAGTGCTGTGGACCAGGGAGGCCGTCTACACAATGGGACTCAATGGAGGCCAGCTGGGTAAGTCTCATGGAAATGTCGGCTAAAGCCGGTGTTGTGAGAGACAGTGGCACTGGTAAATATGAGCAGATAAAGGCGAGACCCACAGCCTGTGTTACACTGACGTGTAAACATGCCAGAGTAAAAAAAAAAAGATAAAGCTAATATTTTTAGCATGCAAGCATGACTACTGATGTGGTTGAAATGTTAGAATGGTGCAAATGTTTATTTACTTCTGTAGGAGGTTTGGTGAGGAGGAGAGACCCTCCATCATATCAGAGGTGGATGACACAAAAGGCTATTATGAGAATCTTTTTTTAAAAGCCTTGATTAAACACACACACACGCATGCTGTATATGGACAACTTGACATGTTGATGTACTCTATTGTGTGTTGTTGTCCAGGTTACTTGCTGGATCCCAACGGAGAGAAGTGCGTGACAGCCCCCCGGCAGGTGTCGGCTCTGCACCACAAGGATGTCACCATAGCGATGGCAGCAGCCAGTGACGGAGCAACGGTGGTCGTGACGGAGAAGGGCGACGTCTACCTGTTGGCCGACTACCAGTGCAAGAAGATGGCTTCAAGGTGAATGGGGCAGCAGAACCTGCGCCACGGCCTTTGAGATTCCATTTCATTAAAAGACTTGTAACAGTCACTCTGTTACATCACACAACATCAGCAGCATGACCTCAATTTAGTTTTTTAAATAACAGCATTTTTATCAGAGCAATAAATTGAACAAACTGGTCCATAATCCGAAGATTGCCTCATCCACCACCCACCAAATTGCAAAACGTACGTACTTCATTGATTCTGAGCTGCTCTCTCTAATATCCAGCTTCTCATTGCAGAGGTAGAGTCAATTTCTTGTTTAAGTCCAGACTTCATTCCAGACTTAAGACTGCATTTTGCCATCTCTGTAAAGTTTGTGCTCTCGATATTCTTCAGTGCTCATAGATCCGATTTGATATGTGCAGCATTTTCAAGCCACCGGAGACACTGTCCGCTCTGCCTCCGGTATTCTAATCAAACCTAATTTGAATGGCAGCAGATAGTAAATCATCCTCTAAACTGGAAACTGTTGCCTCATTATTTGATTTGCTTAGTCTAGTGCTGCAAATATCTCTTTGTGGGAAAGTGGGGCTAAGTGCATTTCTCTCTTGTTAAAGAGCACTAACACAACATTGGATCCACTCGAATGCAAATGAGCGTCTTACACCAAGAAATATGGATCTTCATCCATATAAATGGATTAATAAAGTATGTTATATTTAAAATTTTAGTATGTTATTTTTCTTCTTCTAACTATTCATTTTTCAGGCAGCTGAACGTCAAGAAGGTTCTGGTCAGCGGTGGGAGTCTGGACCACCGCGTGGTTCCACAGATCCTGAACGAGGGAGGAGGGGAGAAGCTGGCCATCTTGGCATTAGATGAAGCTGGGAGGGTACGTGCATTTAGAAAGTATTACAGGAAATGCTTTTCACTCTGTTATTTAGGCACATGGTGCAGACAAGCGTCACTAAATAAACTGGCCTAGATCTATCATGAGACAATAAAACTTTCCTTAAATCTCACCTGCCGTTCTAACATTTAGAAACTGAAGCAGAACGTATAACATTGCTATTTTGACTTCCCCTGTTGTCTAGCTATATGGAGCATTGTAGACAGTTATACAATACCAAAGCAGGCTGGTCTATATGGGGTCCTATAAATACATATGGTGACTAAGACTTGTCTGTGTAACGTTCCTTAAGTTTCCTCCATTTCCGTTCCTTCTCTCAGGTGTTCTGCTGGCGGTCCTCTTGCAGCTCTGTGAGACAGTGCCGGTGGGCGTATGGCCGTCAGGTTTTCATGTCGGACATCGCTCTCAGCAAGAACGGCCTGATGTTTGTGACTCAGGAGGGGGAGGGCTTCAGTGGCGTGTGGGCTGGAGAGTATAGGAAGTACGGGGAGAAGAAAGGTGAGGGATTTAGAACACGGTGTGTTGAATCATCAAGTTGGCCCAAAACTATTTAAATAGTTTTCAGACTTGTGACCAAACCTTACATTTGTCAAGCAAATTTTTGGGGGTTTTAAGAAGAAGAAGAGTATATTTGTTTTAAATGTAATTGACATGCTTCTTGTAATCTTAGAGGGCAGTGTGGAGGTCTGTGGCCAATCAGATGCTGGGACACTGTATGAGAGGATTCGTCTGGAGAAACTCCCGTACGTCCACAGAGCTGTCAGCATCACCATGGACTCTAAAGGCCGAAACTTTGGAGTGCTTCAATCCGACCCCAAAACGAGGTATGTTCATAAGTCTGTATATTTGGTTATTTTGTGCGAAATAGTGAATTGGTTAAGAGCATTTAGAGAAATGACTGAGTCATAGACGTACTTCTATTTCATGATTCATCAGCATTAAACCGGTGATGGGAAGCAAAAAAGAACGGACTTTAAAAGCAGTGTCTCCCCAGGGACTCAATAATGACTTACCACAGAATATTATGTTGTCACATTTAGCCAGTTCGGTATTGCATACATTAGTGGACTATTAATCTTATCTGGCTGTGTCTAATTGTCTTTATTTTTAGATCTCTTCCCTGCTGATAAAGTACTCTGCTTTATTGGAGGCGGTGTTGCAGCGTTGAACTTTCTTGCACTCCAGTTATCAGATTATACTCTTTATGTTTGTGTTCTTGATGTATGTGTCCATTTGAGTTATATGCTACAATGACGTCCACCCATGTCTTTGATCCAGCTTGTACGAGATTCCCAGCATTTCTCCGTCCTCCTTCTCCCAACACTTTCGGAGCCTTCTGGACGAGGCGGACGAAATGGACTCCATCCATGACGTGACCCTCCAGGCCGGCGATCGCACCTTCCCCGCCCACAAGTACATCCTGGCCATGAGGTCCGAGTTCTTCCGGAAGCAGTTCATGTCCGAGCACGAACTCGACGAGGAGCTCGACGGAGAAGTGAGGAAGAGCGAAGACGCTGTGGGCTGCGATTTAATCATTTTGGAGAAGATCACGCCGGACATGCTGGAACACGCCCTGCACTTCATCTACACCGACTCCTGCGAGCTGCTGGTGCACGGGGCCCGGCCGAGAGTCTCGGGGGCCTCGTCGGGACAAAACCAGGTGAGGAAAAGACAAACAAAACCCGCAAAGTGTCATTCACTTTAACTCTCCGCAACATGAATCGGATACACGGGTTTTCAATATATATATATATACTGTACTATTACTTGAGTATATACAAAGTATTTGTGTTAGCCTTGAAGAACTGAGCCTCTGACTCAGCTGCTCCACTGTCTCTGTTGCCGCGGCCAGGACTTTGAGCAGGAGAGGCTTATCAGCAGCCTGCAGGACCTGAGCCTGAGAGGCCGTTCGGCCCTCGAGGTGTACCGCTCCCTCCCCCCCGCAACCAAAGGAGACGGTGACAAGGCCAAGAGCAAGTGCGCCAAGCCTGGCAAGAGGGGGAAAGGAGGTAAAGGGGACAAGGCCGGGGCCAACGAGGGAGGGGCCAACCCAGTGAAAACCCTGCAGAGTGTTGCAAAGAAGCTGGGCCTGGGGAGCCTGTCTGCACGGTGAGAGGCCGAGAGTGTGCTCTCAAACCCCCGACGCAAAACCAGATGTGGTGTCATTTCTCCTCATTCATGCTCTCTCTCTCTGTTCCTTGACAGACTGGACGGAGTCAAATATGAAAGTGGAAAGATCAACGTTATAAACAAGAAAACTGGCAACAAGCCCAAGTTCTACCAGAAAAAAGGGTGCGTTTATGTTTGTATACAATAACAGCTGTAGCCATAGCTGAGATGGCAAATAATGGACTTGAATCTCTCTCTCTTTTTTTCTGTCTGTACAGCTCCTATCTTTGTGATGTTACTCTGAAATCTGAAGATGGTAAAGAGTTTCCGTGTCACAAGAGTGTCCTCTGTGCCAGACTAGGTAAGGTCAAACCCGTCATCAATCAACCAATCACAGACGTTCTCATTCATTCATACTGGCGGCGAATGCACGGCTGTTATTTTTGCACAAACGTTTATGTCAAACATTAGCACATGTGTCCTCATGGAACCCCCCAGCAGAAATCCCCAGTAAAGATCTATTTGGGCTCTTCAAATAATAGCCTCCTGTGTGTTGAAGCAACTTTTTAAAATCTTGACGGCTGTTGGATGTTTTGGACTTACAGAAAGTGAAATGTTTTTACTTTTGTTTCAGAATACTTCAATAGTATGCTTGGAAACCCCTGGATTGAGGTATGCCATGTTTTTCTTTTTTATTTCATACTGCCTTATTCATTAACCAGTGTTTTCACCGGTCACAATGCTTGCAATTGATTTTTGTGGACGTAACCTAATTGGCACGGATAATAAATGCTGACTTGCGCCCCCTCAGGCCACCTCCTGCTCTGCACTGGAGATGCCCACCAGCTCAGAGATTCTGCAGGTCATTCTAGAGTACATCTACACGGATGAGTCCCACACCATTAAAGGTGACTTCTCAAGTTTCATGTTGATCCCGCAAATTACGATCTTTGACTTGTTTTGCACAAAATAGTAATGAGAGGACTCATTGTTCTGTCTTTTGCCCGACAGAGTCTTTGAATGTGGAGTTTGTCTGCAACGTGTTGGTTGTGGCCGACCAGCTGCTCATCACACGACTGAAGGAGATGTGCGAGGTCGTCCTCACCGAGAACTGTATGCTGTGTTTGTCTTTTAATCTATCCTAGATCGGGTCATTTACTTTGCCCTTTAGCTCTTTCCTTTTATCTTGAAGTAATACTGCATTCATGTCATGAAAATCACAATTGAATGCAGTGTGTCCCACAGGATGTGTGTGTGAGACTGTAATGGGTTTGACTTCGTACCCTCTAGGGTGTCACATTTTGTACATTTTCAAGTTTACTATACAATGTTATTAAGAATTAAGAAGCGAGAGCTATGAAGAACTTTGTGCTCTTGTTACATTTAAGCTACTCAAGTACTGTACTGAAGTACAAATCTGAGGTAGTTGTACTTTACTATTTCCATTTGATGTAACTTTATACTAGTCCTCTACATCTCAGAGGGAAATATTGTACTTTAAACTTCACTTCATTTATCTGACCTTATTAGTTACCAGTTAGGCTACTTCTGCATAACGAGTATACTTTAGGTTTGGTACTTTAAGTGTACTTTGATTCTAAAACTGGTTCTTTTTTTTTTTTTAAGAAAAAATTTGAATGCAGGACTTTTACGTGTAACAGAGTAGTTTTACACTGTTCTCTAGTAAATGTTTTTTTTTTTTTATCATAAACACATTGGTTGTATAGATATGAATGGTAATGACACAGCAAAAGAAAGTCCCACTCACAAAGTAAACCGGATGGGATCCGTGTTTAGTCATCGTGGATACTGGGAGTTACTAACGGACTGCTGTCCCTGATGTTACTCTGTTTCTTGAGATATTCCATCAGTTAAACATCAGGCTCAGAACTCCTTTGTTTTAGTTGTGGTCTTGACCACAGATTGCGTATGATGTCCCTGCAGCACATTTTTACAAATGGAAATAAGGGGAACTATTTTCAGGCACAATTGCTTCTTTGAGATGATTTCTTGTGAATAACGCTGCTTGTTTTGCTCCCCTCAGTGACTCTGAAGAATGGCGCGGAGCTGCTGGAGTTTGCCACCATGTACAATGCGGAGCAGCTTAAACTCTCCTGTCTCCAGTTCTTAGTGGTCAACATGGCCGCCCTGCTGGAGTCAAAGTGAGAATCGCAAGAAATAACCTGAACTGGACTAAAAATGATCTTTTATTTTGCGCTTCGGAGCATTTCAGCATTCTTTTTTGTAGAACTGAAACACAGTGCTACAAAGTGTTCTCTATAGCTTCAAAAGTATACATTGGTCTTAAGATTATCTCAAGTATTTATCAGTAAAGTTGTGTACATTGTGATATACTGTATACAGCAGCACACATACTTGCCCCAGCAGGACAGAGCTAAACATATCTTTTTCTCGTTTGTCTGTCTGCTGCTTTTCTTTTTTGTGTTGCCCTCAGAGCGCTGGATATTCTTAGTGATGAAGTGCTCGTGGAGCTTTCTGCAGCCTACAGGAGGATGGTGAGTCACCCCTAGAAACATCCCAATATGCACCATCCTTTCCGTTACCTCAATGTTTGCTTATTGTTTGACTTTGATTTAGATTTTTAAAGATAAAATGGCAATTAAGATGCAATTCTGTGAAACCACGTCTTGGAAGTCATACATCTGAATCATTCACAGCTCAATCTTTCAGTTTCTAAAGTGAAAGTTCTCTGGACTCATTAAGCTCAGGCTTTAAGAAAACCGTCTCACCAGCAGTAGTTGCTTCATTAAAATGTAGTCACAAGCAACTTTTTGTCTTGGAAAAAGGTGATTTTGGGAAAAAACAATGTAACTGTGATTTTGTTTCTTGCATAACTCACAGCTGAATCCAACCTCTGGTACCTTAATACTTGTTGGATTTTTTTCTGCGTCATTGCCAATGCAATATGTGCTTTGTTTTTAAATATAGTCAAATGTATCATGATTGCACCAAGTCAGTCTTGGTTGTCGTATCTTAATGTAAATCTGTACATGGTCAGGTTCTGATTGTTTTTGTTTGTTTTCAATTCAGATCCCGGCCATGCAGAGGAGGATTATCACGCCGTATCCTGGCGCCCCGGACCTCAGTGTGTATGAGGGTGAGGATTTGGACTCAGCGTTCAGCCCCAAACCAGAAGCAGAACTGGATCACTCCTGCAGGTACACAAACAGAGATGTTCAGTACCTCCATGTAGACTCTCATTGCGTTTGTTTCCCTATTTGGCTGCTGTGCAGAGTTCTGTATTTTCATATCCGCTGTAAAAAAAACATCATTTCTTCTTACCAGAAAAAAACATAAAAGAACCAGTTTGTAGGATTTACTGAAATCTAGTGGTGAGTTTGCAGATTGCAAACAACTGAATACCCCGCCGCTCACTCCTTGTTTTCCAAGCTTGTGGGAGAACTACGGTGGCCTTCAAGTAACGTAAAAATGCAAAAGGCCCTCTCTAGAGCCAGTGTTTGGTTTGTCCGTTATGGGCTACTGTAGAAACATGGCGGTGCAGCAGGTGGACTCCATGAAGAAGACCTGCTCCCCATGTAGAGATAAAAGACCCATACTAAGCTAACGAAAGCTGATTATACACGAATGAAAACATAATAATGAATATGATATTCCATTTCTGCCAATAAATCCCACACGCTGGACCCTTAAGGGAAGCCGGAGCTTACCAGGCTATGTGCAAGTCCTTGCAGATGTCTGCTAATGATTGTACCACATTATCCCCCGCCCCTCCAGGGAAATCCTGTTGAAGAAGGCCAAGATGAAGGCTAAAAAGAAACCACGGCGGCGCTCTGACAGCTCAGGAGGCTACACTCTCTCTGGTATCATTCAAAGTCCCTCTGCTGCAGGTATGCTTAAACATCAGCGCCTTTATAAACTGTCAGGTTGTTGTGGGGTAATACTTTGATACTCATTCCACTAACACACTCTCTCTGTCCTCTCAGTGGTCTCCCCGTGCCTGGTAAAGTCAGTCAGGGCGAACTCAACAGAGTCTCTGCAGGATCTGCTCACATCCGACTCAGAGGGCAGCTACGTGGGCGCGGGCAGTCCCCGAGACATCCAGTCCCCCGTCTTCCATGACAGACCCGAGGTTAACGTCTGACCACCGCAACAATCACATATACAACAGATGATTCATTATTTGGGGGGACTTTTTATAGCTCTATGCACGTCCAAGTACTACTCTGCTTGTAATTGTGCTGCCTTCTATGGGTCTTTTTAAAAGTACTACACAAAGTCATACTTAACTTATCCATTTGCTGTTGTTTTGACCATTTTAGATTATTAAAGGAATGTGACTACAAGGAATTGAATGGTGGATGTAATACTCAACAATTTTATCTCTCATCTGTCTTTTTTTTTGTTTATCATCTGACTGAAAACCTTCTCTTCCTGCAGATGATAAAGACTCCACCCAGCACCCCGACCTCCCTGAGGGAGCCCCTCCTAGCTCCCCCCAACTCTGCTCCACAAACCATCCCCAAGGTCCTTCCCTGGTAAGATGGACTTAATGATCCTAAATTTAAAAAACTTCTGTTTTACAGTCGCGTTTGGTTTTTCCTCTCCTCCTCCTTGAACTATATACTGTAGATGGAACACTGAAAAGCAGGTTTGAAATCTGAGCTGCATGTGACTGTTATTACAATCTGCAGTGCTGCTCGTCCAGCCCCAGTCCTGGATCTGAGGACCATCATGGACATGGAGGCCAACTCTCTGCAGACCCTCGGAGCAACTCCTAAAAGCCCTGGAAGGTGCGAGACGTCCACTTTTTTCTTTTCTTTTTTTAGCCTGAGGACCTTATTTACGAACAAATAATTTAGACTGTCTAGTTAATCAGAGGCAGTGATGGCAATCAGTTCATGACTAATTGCTGTAAAAGTACAGTTGAACTGTTGCTTTATTTATAAAATGTGATGCATTTCGTCCCATTGCTCAGTCTGAATGACAGCACTACTGCCACATGAGTGAACCTTATTTGTTTAATGTTATTCACTTCAGCTAACAGCACATATTTTCCCTCCTGCCTGCAGTGTCAGCACCAGCAACAAGCACTCCCCTGTTCCCACCAAACTGTCCCAGAAGCAGAGGAAGATGTTGGCCATGGCCAACAAGGAGGCCAGTGTGGAGTCCACCGCATCCAAACCAACCCCTGCAGTCACCCCTTCAAAAAGCAGTGGGAAGGCCTGGTGAGTGACCCCAAATATGAAGAGCACTACTGTTCACTACACACAGCAGAAATAACTTCCTGGTTTCTGTTTATGAGTTCACAGCCCGTCGCCAATTTGTCAGTTAGTTTTAGAACTGCAAGCCTAGAAAGTATTTTTATACGACTTTGTGTTTGTGGATATATATATAACTGCAGCTCCCTCAACTTTAGCATCTTTCAGTGAGTTTTTTGCGGTTTACAGCCTCTAATGAACAGGGTGGAGAGGCTATTGTAAAGTCAACTTTATTTGTCATCACATACACAAACAACAAACGCATATCTAAAACACATTGTAGATGTGTAGTGATCAGGTCTGCCAGCCTTCCTCAGTCCATACATACTATTTATACTAGAACCGAAGCTTTGCATGTACAAGTTGTCATTGCCATTAAGGGTGGAAGAATCTGCACAGCCATTCTAGAGCGTTATAGCTCATGGCCCCCTCTGCTGGCCACGAAATAATGGTATCCGTTGACAGTAGATCCTCCTCACTCGCCTGCTTCACATTTAAGAGTACCACAGCTTTGTAGGGATATACACAATAAATTACTGTTGGAGACGCAAGCTTGTCGGTCGGTGCAATCCCCTGGACCGGCAGGTCTAAATCTGGGTGAGGAAAGTGAAAAGTAGGGCAATCCCCTCCCTCATTTCCACCACTGAAGTGCCCTTGAGCAAGGCCCTTAAGCCCAACTGCTCCAGTGCAAAAAAACAAAGAAGTGCTCCCATCTTTTTACTTTTATCATGAATCCATGTGTCATGCATGCTCTTTCTTTCTCTGTGTCGTTTGTTTCAACCTGCAGGGCAACAGCTGTCCAGTCCCCGCCCTCTTCGTGCTCATTCCGAGCACTGCTGGAGGAGGAGGAGAACCGCTTGATCGGAGCGGGACAAACGGGAGCCCAGAGGGGCCCAGCTGCCCAGGTGTCCCCTGTCACCGCCACCTCTGCAGCCAGGAGGGTCACGTTCAAATGTGCTGACAGCAGCGAGCCAGAGCGACCCACTGGGTGAGCATCTATAACACACGCACACGCGCACACACACACACACACACACACACACACACACACACACACACACACACACACACACACACACACACACACACACACACACACACACACACACACACACACACACACACACACACACACTGGAGTACAAAAGCACAAGGGAAAAGGGTCGCTGCCAAAACAATGTTGAGTGTTGTGTGCTGCTGTTTTCCACTTGGTGGCGCTGTTGAGGTGTTCTCATAAAACTGCAGCTCTCACACACACATAAGCTACAGGAAACCACATTAACATTCCCCAGTACTCCAATACTAACATACACAATACCTAATCCAAGCCGTAATTAAAACTACTTATTATAACTTATTATAAACCTATTAAATCAGTCCTAATTCTTTTCTCATCTCTCATCAGATAGATGCAACTTTTCTTCTTTTTTTTTTTCGTTGGGCAACTTGCAGATTAGAAACAGTTTTGACACAGATGATGTCTGGCTTTGAGATTAAGAAATGAAAGGGGAAGTAACGATGAGTGTTTATCTAAGACTCTTCTCCGGGGGAAGACAGGTAGCGTGTCTTGACTGGACAGCTTGACTGACAGGAGCCCCTCTAGTTGAGAGGCGGGACGCTCTGGTCCGAGTGAGGTGAACAGCTCTTAATGACCCGGTGCAGCTGGGTTGACCTGCCCGCCGACACCGAGTCACCCTGACCTTTGCAACATCCCCTTGACAGCTGGACAAACACAGTGCACACACACACACGCACTCAGTGTGAGCTCCAGTCTGTAAATACGCATTTCTAGTTAAATTTCATACAATTGTCCATGAAGACAGATTACTTTTTATTTGCTTTTATTTCTAAAGTGTGTGTGTGTGTGTGTGTGTGTGTGTGTGTGTGTGTGTGTGTGTGTGTGTGTGTGTGTGTGTGTGTGTGTGTGTGTGTGTGTGTGTGTGTGTGTGTGTGTGTGTGTGTGTGTGTGTGTGTGTGTGTGTGTGAGAGAGAGAGACGGAAAACAAACTGAAACGGTGGAAGTGTTTGGCTATCTTCAGTCATTTCAGGTCTTATAAGTGAACTTAGTCTCGCTTGCTTTTTTTTGTAAGTGCGTCTCTTTTATCTGACATCGTGCTTCCTCTTCTGTATCATTGCAGCATGAAGCGTGGGTAATCTTCAGAGCAGACTTCTAGATACTAAACAGCTGTGTGACTCACTGGTGAAGCCGGTGATGTTAATCAGTGTTGATAAGGGCAGCCCTCATGTCACAACGGATCATACAGAACAGGGAGCAGGTTTCAGGTTCCTCTTGGTATTTGGATGAGCAGAGAGATGGACGAGTTCAAGGCTCAGGAAGCAGCAGCGACCTCGTATATTCTCATGTCTTCCCTCTTTTTCCATATCCCAAGTCAGAATTAATAGAGATGCCTTTTTAATCATGTCACTCTTTTTTTTTTTTTTTTGTCTTATGAATATTTCCAGAGGTCTCTCTTGGCCAGATGAACAGACTTTCCGTATAGCTTTAACATGCATCATAGTGAGTGATTTGGAATGTTTTTGGCCACATTCATAACAAACTGTTAATGCAGCGTGTCTCCAAGCCTCGCACCGCTTGAAGCGCACACAAATCAGATTGCAGGGAGCTCATGTCGTCTATGTGACATGTCGTATTTTACATGTCGTGTTGAATAGATGTTCAGGATCCCTGAGGAAAAAGGCAAGACAGGTTGTCAACCGTCAGTCGACAAATATGAATATTCAGAGAGGAAATGACTTGACGCTTTGGCAATATTGTCCTTGTCTAAGAAGAATATATTTTAGCTAAGCATTTAGAGCAAGCAGTAAGATTTAGTGTATAATATTTGTTGGGGGGGTAAACCAGGACCAGCAGTAATCACATTTTCTGAACCTAATTTTCTGGTAATGAAGGAATGTGTCTGTTATTCACATCAGCTTACGTTGAGTCTCTTGTTTTTTTACCGGCTATAATCAATAATTTCATGCCTCCGCCCCAATCAAAGCCATGGCCTGAGTGTGTTTATCAGAGGGAAAAAAAGCTCTAAAACCCCCACTGTACGCTAACGGCCAGAAACACAGCTTGACATGAATCTTATTTTGCACATTATCCGTTAGGATTTTGCTGAAATTGACGTAATTCGCTCGCGATTGCTTTAGATTGGCTCAGCCTTGTTATATAACTGTTTTCCTTTTAATGTGTCACCCTTCTGTAGAGTGCTGTCACAAAACATTATTTGGGTTGTTTACAGCCCAAAATTTGATTCAATGTGATAAAGTAATGAAATAATCGGTAGGCGGTACCTACTGTATTTATGTATCGTACCTGCAAGGTGCTGGAAAAGCTTAAACGTGCTTGAATTTGACTTTGATAAAAAAGGTGTAAGGACCCTGTGAATGCTAACGTTGCTCTGTATCTGCTGGACGTAGGAGGCTTGTGAAAGCCAGGGAAACGGGCGGCCGCTCACACAGGAGCTTGTCAGTAGCGGTTGACTCGACCTTTGTCCATGCACTCGGACTCTTGTTGCTTTCCCTATCGCAGCAGCAGGCACTGATACCCATTCTCTCTCTCTCTCTCTCTCTCTGTGTCACCCGTCTCCCCCCTCAGGCCCTGGGTGCTGGGAGCAGTGGGCAGCCCTCCCCTCTCCTCCCTGGTGACCTTTGCCTCCATCGTGGAGGAGGAGAAGGAGCAGGAAGCCGCACTCATCCGCAGCCGGGAGAAGCCGCTGGCGCTCATCCAGGTAGTGTGTGTGTGTGTGTGTGTGTGTGTGTGTGTGTGTGTGTGTGTGTGTGTGTGTGTGTGTGTGTGTGTGTGTGTGTGTGTGTGTGTGTGTGTGTGTGTGTGTGTGTGTGTGTGTGTGTGTGTGTGTGTGTGTGTGTGTGTGTGTGTGTGTGTGTGTGAGAGATCCAAGTGGTGGTGCTTCAGGGTGGCATGCCTCTCCTTTCTATCCCTATCTGGCAGGCATGTATCTAATGAGAGCACGTTCCGTACAGTGCTGGTTAGCAGTGAGCTGCTTCCAGTTTGCTCTCTGAACAGCCGTCTCCGCGCTTCTCCAGATGCCGCCAGGCTTCTGTCAGCGCCTTCTCAACCCCCCCCCCCCCAATGCCTTTCTGGTTGCCATTATGTAAAACACCCTCATTATCATTAAGTGCTCTGTGTCAGCGTTTTCTCCTTCACCCTCAAATGTGCTGTGGTTTTATTGCCCACAATATCTCCTTTTCATGTCCTTTTTTGTTCTTTTAGATTGAAGAGCGGGCAATCCAAGACCTTTTGTTCCATTATAAAGCACACGACAACCCCGATGAGCTGATCGTGGTGGAGAGGTCTTCCAGTGGTCCTATGGCAGCCCCAACCTGGAACAAACACTAATGTGTAACAGCACAGCCGCTACATACCAACAACAAGAGACCGTCCTCTGCAGTTGTCCGTCTGTATTTTTTTGGCAGCGTCCCCGCAACATCCTCCGAGCCGTCGGTCCGTGGTGAGATGCACCTCAGACTCCAGCCCAGCGTGGGAGGGGTCTGATGCAAGTGTATGCTCGTCTCTGCAGTGTTACTTCAAGTTTTTATTTTGATTGCTGCTCCGCGTTATGTTTGTACGAGAGAGAGAGTGAATGTTTTTCATAACCGAGTGTGGTTGGTCCCCGACGAGAAGTTTTGGGCCTGGGATTACTCGTGCATGTGTGTCCTTTTCTTTTCTCTCGGTGGGTCTTTACTTGGCAAAACAATAAGTCAAAAGTAAAGTAAACTACTTTTCCAAAAAACAATTGTGGAGTTGCCAAAGAAATGAAAAGAAATGGAGGTGTTCGAGTCACAAATTGGGTCCAAACTGCGTCACGTCTAAACCTGTGGAAGCGCTCAATGTGATCAACAAAGACAGAGCGCCAATGAACAACTGTGGCAAAGCTTCATTTGTAGTTGAGAGTTAAAGTGAGATGTTTACCAAGGCCGTATGTTTAGTCTCCTTTCGTTGTCCTTTCTTCTTCTCGATACTTTCATTGTTTTGACTGATTGATTCAGCTTTGCAGTGACATGGTAATCCTGCTGGACTAAATGTGGATGTGTTTCATATTTGATATTTGATGCTGTTATAGTTAATGGCGATTGTCTAAAAACGATGGCTTTCTAGGCTTTGAAGTTATCACCAGTGTGTTTTTGAGAAGGTGGTGTGCCTTTTTACCAAATAAGGATTTCAGTTACAGCAGCTAGAACACCATTCATCTCTTCATTATTTAGTAGTTTAACTCTCCAGCGTTTCTCCTGGAGCCAATGTAAGCTTGGTAGGTACCTCCGATCCGGACCATGTAATCTCGTCTTCAGATGCCATTTTTGTGTGTGTGAGACTTCAGGATGTGATGAGAAAATGGCATGTAATAAAATGACTCACCTGTGCAATGATCCTGTCTCTTGTCTCAATTTTCAGTTTAGATTGCAGCAAATGGATTGAAAAAGAGAGATTCCATTTTCTCCATTATTTCTTTGTCTTTTAATATCGCAGAAACTTGATCTTTTACTGGAAAAATGTGACTCTCAGTGCATCTGATAAAGACTTAATCTGCCCGTCTCCTGACACATTAGCTGCCCTGCATCAGCAAAGGACCATTATCGAGTCTCGGCCCGTGATTAACTGCGATGACCCTGATCTGAACAGCGAGTGTGTCGATTTCGGGGATTTTATTGGCTGTAATTGCAGGTAGAGCATCGCATCGGAAGTCAGGGAGAGACCGCTCGTTGGGGGGAATATCAAGTACACATTAGGATCTATTAGTCGCTGCAGAGATGACACAAGAGTCAAAGCCTCAGAGGAAAAAGTCTCACTCCGCAATGAGCCGGGCTGACACCAAAAGCCTGGAAACAGGTGGAATCTTTCAGAAGGACTGCTCATCCTGAGCGTCTGTGCTCTGAATAGAAATGTAATGTTTTTCAGGGAATGAAGTGCCGCCCTGAAGCAACCCAGCTAATGTATTTGAACATGTGCCCTCTCTCTATAAGAGCCTTTAGTATCCTGGTTTTAGCTAATTCACAATATGTTGTTTACAAGGGACACAATGTGAGGAACCCTGGTCATTAATATCCCTGTATACATGATTCCTGATCATCTGTGTGCAGTCTTGCATTCATACTGGAGCAGAAGCTGGATGTTTCAACCATTAAACGCTATCCATTACTTTTAGCTAACTATTTAAGCTAAATATCAATTACATTTTTTGTAAGCCATTTATCCATTCTTTGTAGCTCTGTATAACCAGCTTTTTATTTGCTTTTAGCTTCTTAAATAACAGTTTGTCCTTTACTTAGCTAGAAGCATTTAGCCGTTGCTTTTAGTTATAACGGGGCGTATCTATGCTCCCCAGGTCAATATACCGTTAACATCATTTCAACTTTTCAAAAGCTTTTATGTTGTCAGGGACTCATTTTCCCCATGTCCCCCATCTTGCCTTTCAACATTTGACACAAAAGCAAATAGAGCAGAGGAACATCTTTCTTCAGGTTCTCATAGATGTGGATGTAAAGGAAGGATATAACCACTTAGCCGTCACTTTGAGCTATTTTATAGCAAACTGTTTCAAACATTTATCCATTTCTAAATGATCATTTAATCATTGGGATACTTTTAGCTATTTAAACATTTTGTCCTTTAAAAAAAGACTTTTTTTTGACTACGTCAAAGATCCATTTTGCCAAAACTTTTAGCTATTTCAACCATCTATCCTTTACTTTGAGCTATTTCAACTTGTTATCAATCACTTTTTGCTAAAAACATTGAACTATTACTTTAAGCTATATGTAAGCTTATAGCATTTAACCTTTTAGCTTCGTACTTCAACTCTCTGCTCGTCAGTTTTCCTGCACTCTTTATTGCGACATTGTTCAGGTGTTAGCTGACTCAGCATGAGGATTTAATAGTTATTTTATCTTTCTAAAATCTCTTGACCTACTCCACAATCTTACCATAGACCCCTGGCTAGTAATCACTGATGTGGACGTCTTGCAGAAAGTACTTGAGGCAAACTTCTCCCGTGTGCTGGTGGAGTAGGAGATGCTCTGGCCAACCAGCCTTCCTGCCAGGCAGATGGGAAAGTCATATGGGTGTCCTCCAGATGCTGAGGATAACTTCAGGATTAATTTGCTTGGAGAAGAAGGTACGTTTTAGACACTTGATGGAATACCGCCTAGTTTCTCTCATGGGATAGTGCCGGTTAAAGCTAAATAAGCACGATGGCAATGTCATCTAGGGCCTCATGGTTATAAATGACTCTGAAGTAGTTCTCCAACTTCGTTTACGTTCAGTATACAAGTTACGTTTGCCTGGGAACAGAAATGAAATATTACAGTTTTAGAGAAATTGAAATTATTTGTTCAGTTTCATATTTTAAGCCTTTTCTGACTAGATTTGTGTCTTCCATCATGTTTCACAATTGCGAACGAGCCAGTTGAAACCTGCTGATTTTGCTGTGTAATTAAGGAAGTCATTTTTTTTATGGATCTGCAAACATCTCCTACAGAGGCAGCAGTTTTAAGTTGAAGTCCTGGTCGAGATGGAAATAAGAGGAAGTTGTTGAAGGTGACAACACACATCTTGACAGCAAAATGAATGTGTGACCATGTTTGAATGAAATACAAGTATAGATGAAGTACACACCCTCATTGGTTTCAAAGAGTTGTACTACAGTAAATGCAGTTTTCATATAGAGAAAATAACATCCAGCATCTATCAAATTTCAAAATACCACTTATCATAATATACATTTTGCCTGCATAGGAGTCGGACATACGGTTATGTACAATTCAATTAAATATCAATGGTATTATAAATATGTTTTAAATTGAAAAGGTGTACAGCCTAGCTGCGTAACTGATACCCTCTCCTCGTGCTCTTGAAGCGCTGGAAGACGGCTTGTTCAATAACCTCTGACCTAGGTAACCAACGCACCCCACAAAATATACACGCGAGACCGTCTTAGCCTGCTTTGGGAGGCGAAAACCAGGATAACTTAATACCGCCACCGTCGTATCACTTATTTCAGGCTAATAAACGTCGGCCTCTCCGACTGCCAGATATCAACGGATTTAGGTGTGTGTGTGCAATAGGTGTGGGAGGACTGGATGTACTCCAGGGTGAACCCGCTCTAAGAGCTTCAAAAATCAATCTGAGCCAACCTAGTTAGTAAATCACATCAATGATGAACAACACCACCTTAACCGTAGCCTGTAACAGGAATGTCATTCAGATCACATGTCTAATAAATGTACTACTGTCAGCTTATACCAGGGGAAGAGCTCCCTTATCTTGAGGAGACTACGAGGGCCCCACCATGACGAGCAACACCGGACTTTGGTTGGAATGCACAAAATACAAACCAGTTATATTTGGTTTTTACAAAAAGTTTAGAAAAGGTTAAAAAAATGAATAATACAACATGAAATAATAGATCATACAAGATCTCAAATGTACCAAGTTCTCAAAAAAGCCTAAAAGCCCCAAAAAGAGTGTTCAGAAGACCTATGCCCCAAAAGCCCCGATCCTTTCTTGCACCTCCTTCTTGTACCCTTCTCCTTGGTGCTTTCTGCAACCTCCAGGTCCATTAAATATATAACAGATCATTCTTTAATCATTGGACAAACCCCCCCCCCCCCCATACACACACACACACTTTGTAGAAGGTGTCTGTCTAGCTCTCCCCAGGATGTTCCCTAACTAACACAATAGTTAGTTTCTGAATTTACAACTTTTCTCCTCTGCTGGCTGTCATTCAATCACGTCAGAGTGATCTTAACTCAAAGTTCACTTATTTCATTAGCTTATAACAGTCAACATTACAAGCACGTATGATTATATTTTGATAGATGATAGTCACACATCAAAGCAATTTTGATAATTGAAACGTCTCTAAGCAATATGGGATTATATGCAACGAGTATATTAATATCTGAAAGTATAACAGTTTTAGGCTGATAATAAGCAATAGATCATAAAAAATAAAAATAAAAGGAGAAATAGACAACTTGCATTAAAATACAAATAACACCTTGAGATAGGGTTTCCTCTTTTTCTAGAGGCTACAGGGGCCACGTACCCTATATGCCAATTAGGTGTTAACTTACAATGCGCCTCGAAGACTTCTCTGTGTAAGAGTCAGCCAGATGCTCAACCCACAAAACGCTGCCTTAACTCTATTTGGGACCTGGCCTCTCGCTCCTATCTAAAGAGGTGTTAGATAGTATCAAAGTTCATCTGCAGTATGCAGCAAAAAAATAAAAAAAAAGGGAGATGTCTGGGGATCTTGGGGTGTAGTGTGTCTCGGACATTCATGGTGGATACCTCAACAAAACATTACAGGAACATTTTGTTTTAGAGCTCATCTATAAAAAAAATATGGACGTGGCGGTGCAGAGGTGGAACAGTAGCTCATTCAGGAGCCTGATGGCAGGTCCTCCGTCATACCTGAAGCTAAGAGTTATTCATACTCTTCTTTGGCTTGAATGCTGACCTGTGGCTCAGTCAGAGAGCGGCAACGGTTCGACTAGCCGTTTCAATCCTATTTAGTGGACATGGAGCCAGTTAGCCCCGGATTACCTGTCCTCTCCACAGCCGTCACTCTGCCGGCAGCTTTAAAAAGACCATTGGTGCCCCAGAGACTGTTTTACTCTGAGAGCGTGACTGGAGCGTGACAGCGTTGCTGCTGTCTTGGCTGACGTTCAGCTGACGTCCTCTTGGTTTCCTCTTGCTGTCAGTTTTTACAGACTCAGAGCCACGTGTCTCCCGGCAAACAGCATTGGTCTTGTGACTTTGTCCAACCTTCATCGCGAAGCATATGCCAAACCAATGGATGTGATGGCAGTTGTTGTGAGTGTGTGGGAATTTGAGGGATTTTAGGTTGTTTTTTTGCAAAGGATTTTTCCGCCATTATGATCATACTGGTCTGCATTTCTTTTTGTAAAACGTTTGCACTTTTGAGCACACACACGCATACACACACACACACACACACACACACACACACACACACACACACACACACACACACACACACACATCTGCACACACATCCGCATTTTAATTGGTATTTCATGCAAAATATATTTGCGCACATGGTAGTTTGGGGTTCATGGAACATTTATTTATCTCTGGCATTGCAGCACCAGGTCTGTATACTGACTGCTACAGTAGGCCAGACACCAGTAAAGTTTATTTAAAAAAAAAAAAAGGCTAAATAACAGGCTACTGACAGCACCACACTTGCACACAACAAAGAGCGCTGTCCATGGTTCCAAAACAAAAACTAAGCTATAGTCCCGTGTTTATCGGTCAATCATTTTATTGTTTTCCCTATTTTTCTATCGATACATAAAGCTTAAACAGAGCGGGGCGATTATACAACAGGGGGGGCTAAGCCTCCTTCAGACCCCTTGTTGTGCCGGGCCTGAGCTACAGCCAACAGCCAGCTAGCTTAGCTTAGCATAAAGACGTGAAAACAGGAAGAAAACAACGTGGCTCTGTCCGTAAACTGTTTCAAACTATTCCTCCACCGAATGAGGATAAGCAATATACGTTTGTCCCAAGACCTCAATCACCCTCCTGTATTTTGCTTCATGCTTCCGTATTGAACGACTGCAAATGGTCACACCCGTATAAGACTCAGGGTGCAACTACTAAGCTCTACGTTACAGTGACAGATCATAAAACCCCGTTGAATTAAAGGTTTTCCAGCATGCTTTTTTTCATCATGGTTTGGACATCCAGGTGGGGGAGAGGCTGTCTTACCATTAAGGGCGAATCCACTGAATGCGAGTTAGCCAGCGACAGCACATTCAGTGCCAGGATCACAGCGTGTGTGTGTGTGTGTGTGTGTGTGTGTGTCTGTAGCATCTATTAGTCTGTCAAGTGCTTGAGTGCGGCAGCATTCGGCTCCTTTACTGGCCCTGGAGCTGCAGGCTGTGACATCCCAAAGACCCATAATAAGGCAGATTAGAAGAGATGGGGCTCTTTATCTCCATGTAATATTCAGCATTAATCTGCCAGGATAATTTGAAAACAAGGTCACCACGCACGCCATGCTCTTTGGGATCAAAAGAGCTGAATTGAGGGGATCCTCTGTACCCAAGTGATGGCTGCTGCTTCTTCTCTCCACAGACCCAGCATAACCCCGCGCTACTTCTCCTTGACGGCGGAGCGATTCTCCAGCTTTTTTTTGTCAGTGGAGGGTCAGAAGCAGTTTGACTGAAAAGGAATGGTAATCCCATTTCTGCCCCGGTGCCTTTGATCCACAACCAAAACTAACTCCGCCGTCAGCAGTGGGAATTTTCTCTGACAGACAAACTAATGGGACCCTCCTGGAAATCCAGTTGCCTCTGTGAAAAGTGGGTGAAAATCGCTCACGTTTTCTCAAGCAACACTGGCTCAGAGACTCCTCGCCCACATGTGGTGACCTCTGTCACGCTGCATAGCTTCAGTCAAGTGTTTCAGATGGAATGTGACACCCTGTTATTCCACCGTCTTTACTTCTCTCGGCCACACCAGCAGCAGGAAAAGGATTTCCCTTTCTGTTGACAGTTTTAAAATCAGATGTCTAATGTTTGACGCGGCCTTTAAAGCCCTTCCTTTCATCACAACTCTGCACACGACACAAGCCAACAGAGTTATTTTGCGCCTTTGCATGCATTGATTTATCAGTCATCACTGCTCACTGGCCCGTCTTCTCCACTTTGGCACAACTAACAAGCATCTCTGATCTCTCCTCTTCCGCATCCTCTGCTGATTGAGAGGTTGGTAGAAGAAGGCCGGGCTTTCCCTGGATTGTTCCGAAGGAACTTGAACCGCAGCATCTATTCTGGCTGATACTATGAACGAAACAGAATTCCACACAATTCATTTCTTAAAAATGGTTGCAATTGGAAAATAGGTGGAACATCAAAGTGCTCCGGTGGTGATATTTTTAACAGGCTTCCCTTATCGCTGGTCCATCACAGAAGATAATCCACATGAACTAAGGTTCTACCAATACTCCCTCAAGTTTTTGCTTGAATCAATAGTTTCATTTTTACAATTATCAATGATTTTATTATTTATATTCAATTTGTCAAAATGTTGCAGCAAGCCCCAACGTCTTCAATATTAAATGAATAAATACAACATTATGATATAAATAATCTTATGAATTAACAGAGTAAAACATATAAAAGAACAAATTAATTCTGAAATAATTTCATGAATTATTAAATATTCTTTTTTCATTCTTATCTTAAATTGCCCTTTTTCAAAACAAGGTATTTTTTTCTTTCATAACGTCCCTTTTCAGAACGATGGAGTTGTCATTGACCCCTCAGCCAATCACATGCGCCCTCATCCTCCCAGCAGGCTAACCAACTTACTAGCTCCCGTTAGCTACAACGACCCCAGAGAAAGATTTTATAGTTTTTATTTTCACAAAGTTGTGCATCTGTATGTCAAACAACGTGAGAATGAAAATGCTGCCGTGGTAACTCTGAATGAGCCAGTTAGCAGCAGCTGCTCTTCACTTTGATTCTGAGTATAAGCAGTTCAGCCTAGCTAGTTAGCCGGCTCCGTAGCATGTGCAGCCTTGTTAGGCTAAACAAAAGGGTTTGGTGTTATATTTGAATGGTGCGTTGTGTTTATTTACAGCAGCGGCCTCGTGTTGGTTCATTCAGAGTTACCTCAGCAGCGTTGTAGTCGCTCTAGCTGACAGGCGCTAACGTTAACTGGCTAAACGTTGGCTTCCGTAGGTGAGTCTGCTAAGAAAGGCTGAAGAAACATGTGATTGGCTAAAAGGTAAGGGGGCGGGCACAGGTGATATGAAAAGATACTTACATTTTTTTTTTCATATTATTTAGATTTTCCAGACTGGTCAATACACATATAATTGTATTTATTCATGTAATTATTTACCTCATCATGTCTTTTGTTATACTGAACACTTTGGGTCTCCATACTTATGACATTAGTCCTTTGCATCGTACAGCTACAAAGATAAAACTGATCTCCGACCTGAAAAACGCATTTATGTGAATGCAGTGTTGAATTGAGAGAACTCCTGACCCGAAGGAAAAAGCTCAAAGGTTGCTGGGATGTTACACTTCATGGTAGATAAATCCAACTCATGCAGTCACATAAATGTCACTGGAAAACGACAGGGTTGGACCGTCCAGAAAAGGGTTCATAGACCCCAGAGACAAACACTGTGCCTGAGATTGCTTTGTGAGTTATAGAAGAAGTAAACAGCGCTCTATTTTAGAAATGTTTTTTTTTTACTTTCCAAATTTTAAGTTGCTGAAGGTTTTGACTAAATAAATACAAACTCAGATTAAAGAGACCGTCACTAGAGGGGTTAAAGGTGATTATTGTTTTTTAATTCTTGCTTACATTTAATTTTCTGACAACATAATCTAACTAATGTCTTTAGATAACCACCAACCGATGAATCATCTATTTCACAGTGAGTAATGAGGTGCCAGGTAGTATTTACACAAATCAAAGTCATCAGCAGGGCTCTGTGTTGGACCTGTACTGTATGCATATACCTGCTGTTAGTCTCTGACAGCGGCGTTGATTTAGCTTTGCACCGAGCACAGCGAACCATCTCTCCACACCTGTGAAACACATCGACGAGGCTGCTCTTGATCCATTGAAGCTGACTAATCGTTCCATGTACATTTCCAGATGTGGGATTCAATTTCAGAGACCTGTGATCAACCTGTCTGACACGCGCCAAAGCAAAGTATGAAAACAAAACAAAAGCTACATTTGACAAAAGAACGGAAGTTCCATTGTTTTACAACTATTACACCATGTAACAGAAAAAAATAAATATTTTTTTAGCTCTTAATTGGTAATTCTGGAGATTTAGGAGCTCCTTTTACTGCTGTATTCACTGTAAAAACTGCACAGTTGAATAAACTTGAATAAAAGTGCACGTGTGTGTCCCCACCTACAGAGATAGTGACACTGTGCAGAGGCAAAGCTCCTGTGTGGGCCTTGGAGTTAAGATAGAATAAATGGGATAATCAGGGTTTACAGATCTGGGTGGCTAGTGACGCAGGGCTTTATGTTGCCTAATGGAGAACCAGAGACAGCTACCTACCGACAGTCTGTGTATGTAATGTATGTATGCAATATGTTACTTATATTGTTTTAACAGCAGACACTGTATGTATGTTTCCAAGACAAATTGGAAATTAGACAATAAAGTCTATCTTATCTTATCTTATCTACCTGTCCCTGCAACTTCCTGGGCCCTGGGACTTGCCTCCGCTTTCATCTGACCCCTAACCCCCCCCCCCCCCCCCCCCCCCCCCCCCCCCCCCCACACACACACACACACACACACATGCTGCCTGAGCCAGACACTGTCTGATGCTTGGAAACAAATAGGAATATGAATTTCTGAATATAGGAAAAACTTAGTCGATACAGAAGAGCCAGAATACAACAGCCTCTAAAGGGACATCATACAGCTCTACCTGGATTGTCAAAGACCCTTACAGACCCATTACGCCTCTTGATGTGTATCTTAAGGTGTGAGTAGCACACTGTGTGCTGTAACAGTTCAGATGAGTGATTGTCTATATACGTCGATATAAGCCGAGGGCAACCGTCAGGGAGAGGCTGCAGACCCTAACCCGGAGGTGTTAGTGGTCTGGGAGTAACAGGTTTACGGGATTACAGGGAAAATATTTCCTGTCGGATTCCAACAGACATAAGTCCCATTTCCTTCTTGGCTTGTTGAGTTGGTGCAAGTTTAGTGTATATATTACAGCACTCCCATGTGACTCTTCAATAGTCCTGTCTTAGGTTACTTTGTGTCAAAACCTAAACCAGCCCACAGAGGGCGACATGGCAACACCAAGCAAGCTTTATATATACAGGTAGATCAGCAACAGTTGAATCTTACAAAGATTAAAAAAGACAAAGAAAAACCCTTATATTTATTTATTTTACTTGATAAAAAAAAAAGCTTTATTTGTTTATATAGGGTTGATGATACGTGACTTAACGAACACAGGTGCACCCATTATCATTTTGACCAGAACACATTCAATGGAGTGATATTTGCTTAATGAAAAGGAGCACTTCAAGGACTTCAGATTAAAAGCGCGATCAGAATCCGATGAAAGGAGCTGGTTCATAAAGGCTCGCAGTGTGATCGTGTTGAGCAGCACGCTGACTGTCAGAAGGGGGGCGGGGTGAAGTACAGCTGACATCCTCAGACTACAGAGCGGACCGTTGCAGAAGGGCGCAGCATGTCAAGTGGGCAGGTAACGGTTAACTCCTCCACAAGTGGGGGAAATATGTCGAACTAAACAGAGTTGAGGGTGAGAATGCCGGATTTCCTGAGCACATTCAAACTGCATCAACGGGATTATTGCTTGGCAACAAGAGGAGAAAATTAAAAAACATGTTGGAGCCGTCCGTAAAAAATCCGCAAGATTCCTGAGAGGGGTTGATCGTCAAGAGGGTGGATTGGGCCAAAGTGCGACTTGAGGAGACGCTTATTCATGCAAATTCATAAAATCAGAGGCGTGCCTTTGGGCGATGGAGTCACGGCCGGAAAAGCAAACCCCCTCCTGGATCATCAGCGACCTTCAAAGACTGTGATGCGCAGCGCTCGGACGCATTGACTGTGGCACCGGGGCGAATGTTTTAAAAGCACTGAGGGAGAGAAGAGAAAGTTAGGTCTCGTTTTCCACACGCTTCTTGACTGGCTGCACTTCTTCCTCAACACAACAGCTCGACTGCTGCGCCACTGGATCTCCAACCACAGGCTTATTGCTGTCACTATTTGACTTGGTTCTTCAATATTTTTTAATTCTATTTCTGTATGTTCGCAGTCAATTTGGACGACTTCAGATCGTAAGAATCCTGATGCGTAGGAAGCTTCAGTCACCTAGAATTAGTGCGTAAAGACGCGATCACTTAATTTGTTCTTATATTTTAAGAACACTACGCATTTTTTTCTTTTTTCTTTACATCGCTGAGGACTTTTCACCATGTCAGAGGACGACAGTAGCTCCACCGCCAGCTCTATGTCTGACAATGAAGGCAGCAACGTCAGCGTCCTGAACTGGGAGCAAGTGCAGCGGCTGGACGCCATCCTGACGGAGACCATCCCGATCCACGGCCGCGGGAACTTCCCCACCCTGGAGATGCAGCCGCGGCAGATCGTCAAAGTGGTGCGCAGACGGATGGAGGAGAAACAGATCCACGTCCGGGACGTTCGGTTAAACGGCTCAGCAGCCAGCCACATTCTGCATGGGGATAGCGGACTGGGCTATAAGGACCTCGACCTCATATTTTGCGCAGATATGAAAGGGGAACGGGATTTCCAGACTGTGAAGGACATAGTTTTGGACTGTCTCCTGGATTTCTTACCCGACTGTGTGAATAAAGAGAAAATAAGCCCGTTAACGTTAAAGGTACAGCCACTCGGACAACTTTTTTTTCTCCATTGCTTTAATTATTTACCTCTAGATATGTGATAAGAACTAATTACATTTGTGCCAATTCGGCTTAACGACCATTACGCGCAGCTTAATGTACAATTAGATTCGTTTAGTGATAGTAAAATGTTGGTTTTACGTAGTTAAGAGGATTGAGTTAAACCAATTTGGAAGGGATCCTGAGCTCAGCCACCTAGATCCCATATCCAAGTATTCAATATTTGGGTCACTAGCGTTAATAAGGTTCATGACACAAAGACATGCATGCTATTACTTATACATAAAGATAACTGGTTATTAAATATAGAACCCAGCTGCACAATGCAACAACATTTATTTGTTTCAATATTATTAATATTTATGCTCTTTCTCTCCCCCATAGGAAGCCTATGTGCAGAAGATGGTGAAGGTGTGTAATGACTCAGACCGCTGGAGTCTCATCTCCCTCTCCAACAACCGCGGAAAGAATGTGGAGCTCAAGTTTGTGGACTCCCTCCGGCGGCAGTTTGAGTTCAGCGTGGACTCCTTTCAGATCAAGCTGGACTCCCTGCTGCTGTTCTACGAGTGCTCAGAGAACCCGATGGCCGAGACCTTCCACCCCACCATCATGGGCGAGAGTGTGTACGGGGACTTCAGCGAGGCCCTGGACCACCTGCGTCACAAGTTCATCTGCACCCGGAACCCAGAGGAGATCCGGGGCGGTGGCCTGCTGAAGTACTGTCACCTGCTGGTGAGGGGCTTCCGGGCCGCATCCGAGACCGAGATGAAGTCCCTGCAGCGCTACATGTGCTCACGCTTCTTCATTGACTTCTCCGACATCGGCGAGCAACAGCGCAAGCTGGAGTCCTATCTTCAGAACCACTTTGTGGGCCTGGAGGACCGCAAGTACGACTACCTGATGACCCTCCACGGAGTGGTCAACGAGAGCACGGTGTGCCTGATGGGACACGAGAGGCGGCAGACCTTGGGGCTCATAGCCATGCTGGCAGTGCGCGTTCTCGCCGAGCAGAACGTCATCCCCAACGTGGCTAACGTTACATGTTACTATCAACCCGCCCCTTATGTGGCAGATGGCAACTTCAGTAACTACTACATAGCACAGGTTCAGCCGGTGTTCGCTTGCCAGCAGCCTGCATACTCCACCTGGCTGCCCTGCAACTGAGTCAGCCCCGAGGAAAGGTGGAGGGACAGAATCAGATTTGTTTAAACAAGAGCCTGCGGTGTGGTTGCCTCCTCGAACCTGCCCAGTGTTTGACAGCTGACAGAAAGCAAAGGAGTCCTCTTTTTAATGTTTTGCCTCAAAGCCTGTGTTTGGCTTTCACTTCGAGTACATATTTCGATGTGAATATCTCACATTTTCTCGAAAGGCCTACTGATCCCGCCCAGGCCAACCAGGTTTGGAAAAGACTAATTTGCGGTAGCTTGGAAATAAAAGGCTCAATGCAACAGCAGAACTGTCATCGATACTGTGCCAGACGGATTGAAGTCTGTCAAGAACTGATTAGCCAGCACGTTCCGACAGCAGACCAAACAGCTGCATCAGTGCCCTGAAGTTGACAGCAACACACACACACACACACACACACACACACACACACACACACACGCATGCACACGCTCACGCACTCAAGGTGAAATCAGAGGTGTGTGCACGAGGGCTCCAAAACGAGCACCCCTAGACTCTGCTTCACATCAGCTTAACTGAAGTGGGACGCTGTGAAACTAGTTTGGATAACAAACTGGCATCTCCGCCTTGCATTTGGATATCATTATGGTTGTTTGCAGACCAAAGATTTTTGTTTTCGATTGTTTCTAACATTAAAACCCTATTTTGATGGGGGGGAAAAAATAAACAAAAAAATGAAGCTGTGTCTATTTGTACATGTGAAGATATGTGTGTTTGTATCAAGTGCCTATAAAAGAATGAGCAGGCCATATGATATTTTTTGTGAATTCGCCCCACTGTGTTTGTAGCCAGGCACACCAGACAACAGCACCCCAGAGGCTTGTGAATGTACATGTGAACTCATGCAGTAAGTGTTTGTTTATGCTCGGACGAAAAAAGAGCACCATGTGTTACTGTGGACCTCGCAGTTAAGTAGCAGTCGAATGTGCACGCCGCTCTTGATTTGGAAAAAGATTCTCATTTTTCACGTGGGTATTTGGAAACTCAAACATTTTGTCTCAGAGTGAGAACCCCAGATGCGCTGCAAATAAATACAGGTATTGCGTAATGTGTGAAGATAAAGCATGACAAGCATTGCCAGATCACAAAGGAAACGTTCACTCGCACACAATTTCCTGTATATTTTGTACAGCGGTGCTTCTCCTGTTTCTCATCAAAACATGTTCACAAGAAGTAGATAAGAGACAGACAGACGGAGAGAGAGAGAGAGAGAGAGAGAGAGATGCATTCAGAGAGCTGGTGTCTGTTCCCTATGCTTCCTCCTACAAGAAGAAGGGTATTTGCGGAGACACCTCAGATGATGAGACACTATTTGCTGTAGCACCCTGGCAGGGAATTCCTCAGCTGCTGCTGAAGAGCTTGAACTTAGCTCCGACGCTCCGTTCAGGGTTCAGAAGAATGTTGTGCCAAACAATCCGCCGGCCCCGCTGACAGCCCTGAAGTTTGATGGGGGTGATGCTGTGTTAATATAGAAGACTGGGAGAGATGGACAGCAGAGGGAGAGAAAGGATAATGTAGTGGTTAGAAGGAGACGAGGGAGAGTGTGTCGGTCTGGACAGATGGGTGCAGCTGGGGATGGGGTTTATCTCCAGGGCTACCATGCTTTACTGTACAAACTGTCTGTGTTCAGGTCATAACTACGACTTAACGGAAAGTGCTGCAGCTCTCCCCTGTTTTCTTCTTCTTCAGGGAGACCAAAGCATTCTGTTATCAGCATTTGCTCTCTGTTTTAATCATGTGATTGTTGTTTAAAAAAAATAAGAAAAGAAAAAAGAGTGGAAACTGAAGAAAAGCGCAGACTTTAAGTTGCAAGCTTTGTTTCATTTGCTTTAATGATGCTCATTCATGTCTTTTTTTTTGAATGCGTCAATCAACACCATTTTAAAGAACTGTGTACATAAATGATTACATGCTTCGGCTTTGCTAACTCACTTATTCCTTGCAATCTATACTGCAGCCTTTCTGGATGGCAGATTGAAAAAAACAAAACAAATGACAAGCATAAAACGGTACAGAAGACCAGCATCAACTCAATACTGCGTTGAAAAGAGAAGTATTTCTTGCTGAAAAAAAAGAAAAAATGTCTTTCTCCTCCTCTGACTCGCCTGATTCTGATGATCCAGAACTGCTGTGTTCAGTTGTTACATCCACATCGATGGATTGTGCAGTCCTTTCATACTCAGTGAAGTCCGAAACAGCTGACTCGCTCACTAGCTCCAGGCTGCCTGTCAGTTAGAGATCGTGGGTTACTGCATCGTCTTGTATGCGTTGTCTCGAATACCTGTTTCAGTTCATGCAGTCTTTTATGAATCACACTTTGAAAAGAGATGGAAAAAGATCTTTGTCTTGTATGTATATTTTTTATGATTGTTATTTTTTTTTTATAAATGTACCACTGCCGGTGTTGCAGTGCTTTTGAATCTGTGATCGGGCTTCAAAGGATATGTTCTCAATAGCTTTTTTGCTATGTCATGTTACGTGTCCAATGGGTCAAAAAAGGTTTAAGATGTTTTCACCAATAAAATATCTGAAAACCAGATTTGTCTTGTCTCTCCTTATTCATTTGTTTGAGTCTAAATCAAGTCCACTGCGCTGCTTTTCTCCAGAAAGAAAGCTACTTCCAAACATGAGAAGATGCTTATTAGTCAATAAAAGTTCAGGCTTCTGTTTTTAAATGACAGTGAGAGAGCGTCTCTTTTCACTGACGTTAGCCATTCAGTGGCTTTCAGAGCAGTTCCCTGTCCACTCACTCAAATCCCTGCCGGGCCCAACAGGCCCAGCCAGAAACCCGTCCAGAACTGGCCCGCTGCTGCCAGAAAGAGCTGTTGTTGAATGCGAGGGGGGATTTGCATCCACCCAAAAAAAAGACACTTCAACGCTTTTGTAGAGTGAATATCTTTGCCTGCTCATCAAATTCTCTTCTGTTCACGGCCCCGCCCCCGTACTCGGACAGCAATGCAGTGACGATCGGGGCAAAGGCCTGCGGAGACCAGAGTCCGGCCGTCTCGTGGTTTGTCAGTTCTGAAACAAAACTCGACCACAACAGAGCTGACTGTCGCACAGGTCCCATGACAAACTGTCCTAGATACAGAGGGATATGGAGAGGAGGACGCAGAATGAGTAAGAGGTGTATGACACAGTGCCATTTATAGCAGGCATGATTAGGACCTTATCGCTTTCACTTAAGCGCATTTACAGCTCATTAATCTGAGCCATTAAGGGAATGACTGACAAGTTGAGGCTGAACATAAAATGCACATACAGCCATATATGCAAACGTGTGTTGTGTATGTTTGATTGGTTGGGCTCACGGCATGTTCAATGCTCTATTATTTAGAACAGGATCATCATTTTTCAAGTCTGACACAAAACAATACTAGCATGCCCATATTTACATTGAAATAGGAATTTAGTCTGAAATAGACTATGACTCTGGAGGCTGGCCACTTGATTTGACTAATGCAGGCTGCTGAAGCCCCATTTTATCTTCAGCTGAACTTTGATGAACAAGGATTGGGGATTTTGTCTCCCATCACTCACATTGGAACCACATTCGCAAGGACAATTTGAATGGCCAGTATGGAAAGCAGGAACAGCTGCAGCAACCATAAACACTTTCAATGTACATATGGACATGTGAGTATTGAGACAGACTCGAAAATATGTGAACCAATCCTTAAAAGTCTGCACACGATGGCCACTAACGCAGGAATGTCCTGTTTTTTGGACGACTACCTGAGCCGTGCTCCCACTTTGGCATTTAAGTTGGATTTTGCTTCTGTGATATCATAAAATGTTGTTGAATGAGTGGCCTACTTTCTTCATCAACTCTTATCTTCCATATAGCAGCGATATAAGCTACCTTTAGCAGCATTAGTATCAATACTATAGCTTCCAGCCATCCATGGCAGCACATGGTGGACCTTACATGGACTCGTGTTCAGTTCTCTCAGGGTTGGAAGAAACAAAGTTACTGTTGTTACTGTGACAAAGTCATTTTTTTTTGTGTGCTTCTGTGTTTTTCAGTGTTCTTCTTTTAGTAGGCTATTAAAGGGGTACTCCTCACATCTGGAAATGATACGCCATAAATGTTTGCGTTCACAGGCCGCCGAGTTCCCGGGACCAGGTCACTTCAAACCACAATCAAATTAAGGAGCTTAAATGGTGTGTGGTTATAATAAGCATGACCGTATCTCAGCATAGTAAAAATAAATGTTGCATCCATCTTAATGAGTTATTTAATGCACAACCGACGAGCACACCCACGATATGATTGTGACCTGTAATATGTGTGTTGGTGTTTGTATAGTTTCGACCTACTTTTACTTAAGTATTGTTACTTGAGTAAAGTTTCTTCAAAGTAAGAGAAGGCCTATTTCTACTCCAGTACAATATTCTAATACCTCTTTCCACCTCTGCCTGCTCCATCAGTTACTTTTGTTCAACTAAGGGGGTTCATATTTTCAGTTATGTGACAGAAAGCTTAATGCTTTAAAGCTGCAATTACCATCTTTTTTTGTAAATTAACAATGGATCAAACTACTATGTTTAATGGGAAGGGTGTTGCTCGAAGTGATGAATGCGCAAATAATTATTGCCTGACTGTACAGTTCAGAGCAAAACGTGTTTTAAGCCTCTTTCAGTTCGTTGTTTTAGTTTTGAGTACCACTGCTCTCATCAAATTGTGGAAACGCACTGTATGCTAAATGTTCAGCACCAAACAGCTGACAAAGTTAGCGACTAGCTTGTAAAGATAGTGGAGCATTTAGCTCCCCTGCTTTTATTCCCCTCAGGAGAGGGACAGAGACCGAAAACAGAGCTAACAGTAAAGTGAATATTTGAAACAACTGAACGAATGCTGAAGTTGCTCAGGTGTGCAAATAGGCAACTGTTTGCATTCCCTATTTTAACTTTATAATGTAATGGTATACCTCAATGTTTACAACCCAAATGTGGCGGGTTAAAATGCTAGAATGAGTGCCATTGAGGACCACGATACAGTATTTTGGTACTATAGAGCTGTACAGCGCTAATCAGGGCAAGACCTTATGAGTGACAATGAGCATGAACTTCCCCAGAGGCTAGTATCATCAAACTCTAAAACTATCTTAACATCAAAGTCGTGCTTGGTGATCCAACATCACACCCAAACCATCTTTACCAGCAGCCAGCAGGTATGCTTTTGTTTGCTACGTCTCATACCTGGTGGCTGATCCTCGTCTCGTCTAGTCTTAATTTCAAACGTGATTTTACTTAATCTCTTCTAAAGAACCCTTTTCGTTTGTGGTTTGCCGTAAAGAAGTCAGACTGACGTAACAACGGCGCCAATGGGCCTAAATCTCGGGTCCTTAATTTGAGACGCAGCATCAAACAAAACGGCCCTCTTAATTTAAGGGAGCTTTGATTTTGAAGTTTAAAGAGTGATTTGAGAAAGACTCTTCCCACAGTAGCCAGCTGGCAGAGGGCGATAGCTAACGCCGACCACAGAGTGAATCCACGCTGCATTTGCCAGTGAATGTCTTTATAATAACCTGTTTACCTTTTGAGTAAAAGCTGAGACACTTGTCACTCATCCTCCGGTTCCCCATCCCTCCCGCTTGTCCGAGAGCTCAGCTGCTCTGTAATGGCTTTTCCACTGCAAGCTTCAGGATTTCTCTCCCTTTCCCCCCTCTCCATTGCTGTGAAGAATTTTTTCCAGATGGACGTTTTTATGGAATAAGCGGGAACTGTTTGGAGGGGGGGCGGGGGGGGGGGGGAGGCCACCAAACGTCCAGCCCGCTGGTGGGGCGCTATGACCGCGGCCAAGCTAACGTACTGTTTCAATTTACAATGTGGCTTAGTCTCAGTAATAAGTCTCATTATTATATCATTTCACTTATTTCAGGAGTGTGACATAACACAGAGCAGACAGCGGAACCCCAGCACGCACACGCATTGAGCCGGGCTTGCGAACAAATTCCAAACGGGTGAGTTTGTACAAACAGTAAGGGGACGTTCATCATGCACGTTAACAGCCGAGGGAGATAAAGCTGCGGGGCACAGACAGCTGGACCTACAGCACACTACCGTTCTTAGTAAAACCTCTTCAGAATCGGTCTGGGCCTCCGCTCTCACCGGGCCTCACAACAACAACCTGCCTCAAACCTATTGAACTCGCTTACTTAAGCAGATACATCTCAGGCTCTTCGTGGAAGGCTAGACTACTGGCTGGATGATGTTTGGCCTTGTATTGACAATAAGGTTGTATACACCATACCAGACTGCTTGGATTTACATGGTTATAGCAGAGACTTGTATCAAAATTCACTCACTGTAGCTTTCACCTGCTTAAACAATTACTGTTGGGGAAAATGTCCTGCCCAAGGTAAAGCTGCACTAACCCATATTTTTGTGTGGGGGTCAAATGATCACATGTTATGTAAAAAGGTGTCGCGAGTAGTGACAAATCCACAGATAATATCTTTCAGCAATTTTTCTGTGAAAAAGCTCTTGTAAACATTGTACACTCCCTGTTCTAAATATGTAATTATTTTAAATTTCAACCGTTTCACACATTCAGAATTGAAGTTAAATCCAAAAATCAAGTTTGTTTGTTGATTCAATTTTGCTGAAAGGGTAAATAAAGTTGAATTAAATGGACAACTTAAAATTACATAATAAAGTGCACAAGCCAAATTCTTCTTCTCTTGCTTGTAAAGAGATGTACTTTGTAATCAGGGTGAATTCAAATGAATTGGAATATTATTTACTGGGGCAGCAGTAACATTCATCAAGTATAGGCCACAATAATAAGAAGCTCAGCGACGGTTACAGGACAAAATGTGACGTCATTGGCACAGCAAGTACTTCAAAAACAGTGAACAACACTTTTTCCAGCAGATTTGGAGCAAATATGAGCCAACCTGGGAACGGTTTTGTAGCAAAAGGCGTGTAAAACAAATGGTAACGCAAGACATCTCGGTGTGTTGCTTCAGTATTGTCTTGACCTGTTGGTAACCACTTTACGGGAAACGCAAAGGAAATCAGACACTGGAAGAGAAACACAGACATCGAGGTTTCCACAGCAGGAGTCAGTGGGAGCGACGCAGAGCTGATGGCTGTTGTTTCTGATGTTTGAGATTGATTGACTCCTGTAAAAGTGCACCTGAGCCGACAGCTTCATCAATGAGGAAATGCAGAGCTGAAACAACTGAATGGAGTTTAGTGATTTATGGATCCTGGACGAGGTTACGGGTGGGGTGAGAGTGAGAGAGGAGGTGGAATAGGAAAAATAATAGTGTGTATAGACACAAATGTAGTGGGTGATAAAAGAGGTGTTTATGTGTGTGTGTGGGGAGAGAGAGAGAGAGAGAGAGAGAGAGAGAGAGAGAGAGAGAGTCTTCTCAGAGATTAGTGTCATTGAGGTTAGCAGGTTTATCTTTTATAAGTCTCAGAACCGGCTGGACAGATGAGCGTCCTCTCTCAATCAGTAACTGGGGCAGAGAGAGAGAGAGCGTCCGCAGTACATCTGAATAAACCATGTGCAGTAAAAACACATTTGATTCTGTTTGTATGGAAATTGGATCTGACAATGTCACATTTCCAGGCGATCAGACGCAACAGATACAAATCATTTCCGACATCATTCAGGCTGATTGCAGAAAGATTGGCGGTTGTAGAAACGGCTTTTACTAGAGGTGTAATAACTATTCTCTGCCAGGGATCTATAAAGAAGACACACACTGACACCGGAGCCAATTTTGGGAGCATTACTTGGAAACTCTAAAGTCTGACACACAGAGTTTTAAAACATTTTATCATGGCAATGACACCAGCAGTTTTGCCTGGAACATTTGAAATACTATTTTTGTTTTATTTGGGTGTAAATGGCTCCCCTATGTCCCCTTTTCAGCTCCATGCAACCAAACAACCTACAATATATTTTCCACCAAATAGTTATTTTTAAATTCTAGAAAAAAGTGAATGTCAATAAAAAGATGTCTACATTGCGTAAAAACAATTATTATAGCCGAACACATTAAACTTAAACATGACACATAAGTAGGATTGTAAAAAATATGGAATTTTTTGATGAGACACATGATTTAATTTCATTTAATCCTGCTGTATTCTCCACAGAAGAGGCATTGGAAATTGAACACTTCATGATTAGGAGCAACTATCACATCTGAGAATACGCTGTGGAGCCGGCAGTGTGCGTTGAGTGTTAGTGTGTGTTCAGGGCACATGTTGCGAGTGTGTTTTGTGTGTGTGATGTGGTCGTGTGCTGTTGGGAGCAGGCAGTTGCCACCACACAGGTCTCTCATATGATGCCTGCATGTGATGGGCGGTCTGTGTTAACCACTGTTTGACAAGAGAGTCATGGAAATGACTCTCTTGTCACACAGCCAGAGTAAACAGCATTGCACCCACATCAGCACAACACATAGTTTGGGATGCATGGGCGGCTGTGCATCTGTGCATGACCGGTATGTTTATGTGTGTAAGAGCAGTAGGGACAGAGATAAGCGGGGGTGGGGCAGTGTTTTACAGTAAAAACACGTCGGATATCTGACGTGTTTGCGACCTCGTGTGATCGTAATTTCTCCCCGTCGTATCGCCAGTTTTGATGTCAACCACGGATTAAGTTTGGTGCTGAGCTAAAACCAAACCGACGTGGGGGGATTCTGCATCGTGATTTGTGGTGTGAGAAGATGTGCTGCTGGCAGGGAGCCCACGTTCATGGCCTGCAGAAATAAGACATGCATGTGCATCATGAAGCAACTTGAATGGAAATCAATAAGAAATAGTCTGAAATCCCCCCCCGGAGTGCACACGGCAACTTTTCAAGAAATCGCACAACGTACTTCAAACATCAGAAACAACAGCCATCAGCTCCCCGTCGCTCCCACTGACTCCTGCTGTTGACCTCCATGTCTGTGTGTTCTCTTCCAGTGTCTGGTTTCCTGTGTGCTTACTGTGTTTGCCAGCATTTTTAATATATATGTGAGCTTGTGTGTTTTCCTCTAAGCTGTACCTTAACATGACTGGCCATCATTTGTAACTATTTTATTCAGCGGGTAATCATATGAGACAGTCTGAAGAGCTGCAATGCATTTTGGGGCCGCTGCGTATGTGCAGCAAATCTCAAACTCAGGAACTCTTTCTAATCTAGTAAACATTAGGCCATTTCTCGCAGACGACAAAAATCCACATACTGCGTCAGAATTAGTGTGAATAATATGTTAATATGCTCAATAAATATTTAAACCTGGACCCAAGCGGTTGACCAACAGACCCACATTGCTCTTCATATGACCATGATAGTTTGAACTGAAATGGTTCCACAGATTATTGTCATCGTCCCACAGAAGCTGGCTGAACTGATATATTTAATGTTTATCTTCAGTTATTTTATTCTATATTATTGGTATTATACTGCCGTGGTTCCTGTGGGCACTTAACATCAAGCCAAGTAAAGCATCTCTGACTGGCTGTCATGTCTCATCCTGCTGCTGTGGCTCTTTGACCCCCGCTTTTCTAAGTGTCTTCCCCAGTGGCGGCTTGTGGAACATTTTCTAGGTCAATCAATTTCAGCAAACATCCCAGTCTGATTTAATGCAAACAAAACACGCACTTTGCAGTTAAATATTTAACATTTATTCCAACAGGAAAAAAGCAGTAAATAACACTGACAAACACATCAGGACATCTTATTTGTGTCACCCTCACAGGCAATTCAGTATAATATAATAGTATATATATCATATAATAATATTCAGTATAATATAAAACACACACATATAGAATATAATAGAACATGTTTATTTATTGAGATGCCCCTATATGGACCTTGTTTGTTAGGGAAACCAATAGTTAGGTAAAGTGTAATTAGGAATAATGGTGTTAAATTAAGCTATGATGAGTTTTCACTGTTAATTTACCATCTCAATTAAATATTGATGCCTCCATGACCAAGTTAAGTAAATGAGACTGAGGACAACAAGAAGATGTTCACTTTGCCTAATATGGCAGCTTGACAGAGTTCTCCATGTGTGCCCTAGTGTTCTCATGTCTCCTTACCTCCTCATCCCTCACTCCCTAACTGTCCGTGCTGGATCTGTCCCCGTTGTTTTAAAAAGCTAAATAAGTTATTAGCCTGACTGCATCCAGCTTGCCAAACCTGTCTGCTGTACAGCTACTGGAGAAGCTTCGCATGTACTGCTTCCCTTCAGGTCAGGTTGATCTGGGATCAGCTCTTACAGCTGCAGTTTCTCCGCCAAAGTTCTCCTCTCAAACGGGTCATGGAGGAGTAGTGCTCGCGCCGGCGCTCACGCTGGCCTGTAGAGACTAGTTCTGACGAGGACGCGCAATATGGGGCTAAACCGATTCTGCCCCTGGCTGAAACTATTTGAGGACGCCGATTGGCTAAATTGTATATCACACATTTATATCTTTAATCAGCAATTGGCTAAACTGCTTCATAGACCCGCCTCCTGTGAGCCATTTCTCCAGCGCCCCAGCGCTGCTGAGACATGCAGACGGGCGGAGAGGACGTGCAGGAAAAGCATATATTTTGCACAGATATCATATTTTACACATATTACTGGGTGCATTCCATATTTCAAAAACAATTTGTATAATTTATTATTTGTATTACTTTAATTTGTTGTGGCTCTAGGGGGGGGGGGGGGGGGGGGGGGGGGGGGGGGGGTTAGGGTTAGGGTTAGACCAGCCGCCACTGGTCTCCCCCCTGAAACCGATGGCATCCTTGGTCCTGGCACAAGCCATTGCTTTGAATAGACCAGCTGCGTTATGTAAATATGCATTCTTCCGACCATTAATTGTAGCCTTACGACTCTGTCTTTACATACTCGACTGCAAATTTCCAAATACTGATAACATATATAGGCTACCACATTATTCTTAGCAAACCATGTTTAGGCTTTTAAAGATTTGTATGGCTTTGAAACACGTTTTTTACTCAAATTCAGTCTTGTCACCCATCTATGGATCGCCATGATGTACTGTACAATATAATACAAAACCATTACCATTTCTACTATCAGCATGTGTCTTCAATTAGCCTTGCATTTACAATAGGAGAACAATACAACTGAGAAACCATTTTAGGCTGGCTCATCAGTCGCTGAGGTAATAGGACCCAGATGGTAGAGCTGATATAAAAGCAAGGTAATTTCATACAAGGGCATTGTGAAAGGACTAGACACTTCTCCTAAAACCAAACCGAGATAAGGCTATCCTAAGTCTCCCCAACGAGATGATCCTCATAAACTTGTATCATTTCCTTAAAAAGAAATGTCATTACTTTCCAATTAAATCTGATTGGTTCGGAGGAGAGTCTTTGCGAGCGAGGAGAAATCCAGAGAACCCCCTGGCAGGAGAGATTGATTTTCTTTAGAAAGCTGCACAATGCCACTAGATGAGGTCGCCTGAGATTGAGCGCAGATTTAATTATTACCGTTAAATGCGATTCCTTCACGCAGACGCACACAAATGCTAGAACACACACACACACACACACACACACACACACACACACACACACACACACACACACACACACACACACACACACACACACACTGTAGAGAGATGCTCTCTATATTCGAGATGCAGGTTTATTTATACATACAAGTGTTTTCAGTGTCATGAAAATACAATCTAAAGCCGTAACGTCCTTTTTCTTTGAATCACACCGTAATATTTGCAAAAACACACTAAAGAATGGGGCTTCTACTAATATTTACCGTATATCATTGGATTCAAATTATTGATGCAATTAAGTGTTGTTCACTTGCAGCTGGTAAAGGTGGAGCTAATTGTATCTACTTTATATAGCCTACTTGATATTTATATTGCCTACTTAACAATACATCATAGTTAATTATTTGATTCATTTTTATATATAAATGGAATTGTTGTACTTAACTCTAATGGTGTGAAATCACAAAGTTGTTTACAAGAGCACAAAGTTCTTCATAGATCTATAGCCTCTTCATTTTTCTGTCACAGTGCACCAGATTGATACATTTAACTTTAAAATATTTTCTTTGCTCCCAGACCCCCCTAGACGGTCCGTGTTCGGTAAGACAGTAGCAAGGGAGCTACTGCAGTGGGCTGTGTACTGCTCAGGGAACACATCGGTTTGCATTGATAAGATCACAGTAAATATGTAACCCTTAAACTGCGTGATAACCAGATCTGGCTGACATTTAAGCCCATATTCCAACAATCCTCTTAACTCCATTACACAGACATAAGAGCCTCCTCTGTGCCGTGAGACCGTTGAGCCTCAGGGCCCTCACAGTCATGTGTGAGACTGAGGCGGCTTTGAGATCCGCAGGCTCTGGGGTTGTTGAACGGAGCTGCCGACTCGGTTCACAGGGGTCAGTCTGAGGATGTGCGCTGTTTGCATTGCAAAGCCACGCTGCTGCCAAAGTGAGCCGACAGACCTTTTTTAGAGCCCTCACCAGAAAAAGAACAACATTTTTGGAAAGTCTGAGATTTCCTTTTTTTCCCCCCTTCTCCCTTCAGGATCTTACTGTAGCACTGAACATGTGACTGTTATAGTGGGGAATTCTGTTGGGTTTATGTTATGTTTACAGTACAGAATGAAGTATTTGACACTGTGAAGTATAAAATATTGCAGGGTTTACAAGTAGGAAAAGTGGTTCAACTTCTCAGTCAGATGTTGCTTTTCTACATGTGTGACCTCATGAGCGCCTGGATGTGAGCGAGTATGCATATAAATTGTGCGTATATGTGCACGTGAGCGAGTGTGTGTGTGTATATGTGTGACTCTTGACACGCTCCCAGCTTCCTCATCCACTCCTCAGAAAAGCACTTGTCTGGTCACAGGACAGTAATTCATTGTCTGACAACTGTTTTTCTTCTCTCTGAGCCGGCCCTCCTTGGATCCTGAGGTGTAATTCCACACACAGGGCCAGCTGGAAGATTCCCTGAAAAAAATAAATAAATAAGGCCATGAGCCCAGTGCTGACACTTAAGCCAGCAACTTGCACCATTAGAGCATCACTAGTCCAGCAATCAACACAAGTCTCCTCAAGTTAGTTTGTATCCACCTGTTTCAAGTCAAGAATACATCAAATTAAACTCCAGCAGACTTACAATTGAGTTGGACTTTTAATTCAGTGTTTTTGACGTCTTCAAAAACACCTGATTTGTTCTTTCAGTTCGTATACCAATTTCTAGGGTTACTGCTTAAATGATTGTCTATACAGTACAATCGCTATGGCTAACTAGGGTTGGAATTTATCAGTATTTCAGTATTGATCCATATACTACATGCACTTACACAATATTTTTTTGTCAAGATCAAAGTTATTTTGTATGAGCTTTGAAAATATAAGCTTAAATAAGTTTAAATCTGCAAATAAGTTGGTATTGTCCATCAAAATGTCATTTTAGTCAGAACCACACATCTGCAAGCACATGTATGCGAACATACTCGCAATAACCGTGT
Source organism: Pholis gunnellus (assembly GCF_910591455.1). NCBI lineage: Eukaryota > Metazoa > Chordata > Actinopteri > Perciformes > Pholidae > Pholis > Pholis gunnellus. The sequence goes on from NC_136534.1 coordinate 7,040,910, forward strand.
CAACATGTTTAGCAGGTAATATCGGCAATGTTCACATTAGTTTAGCACGTTAGCATGCTAACATCTGCTGTAGTGGCAGCTTATTTTTACCGTCCTTCTTGGCCACTTCTTGCAGGGTGTAAAGGGTTCTGACTCGCGTAGACCACCATGAGCTCTTGCAGGCTAAACTTGTCTTGTTAGCTGTCCAAGGATGAGGCTCGTCGCTCGTAGTTAAAAGTAGTTTTATTCCATGTAAACAAAAAATAAACAAAGTCCTTATGCAATAACTGGAGTACTAAAAAATTGCTGGCTATAACTAAAAAGTCTATAATTTGCGGTCTATAATTTGCGGTCAGAAAAATTGTTGCTCCACATCCTGCTCCATCAAAGCCTAACTATCTTTACCGCCCCAGCGCTTGCGTGGCCAATAACTGATGTGAACACAAGTTGAACTTTAGCAGTGCTAATGACATAATTACATGTCTTAAATGTCCATTTCAATTCAAACTTGTGACTGTTTTTTTCAGACAACTTGTCATCAGCCAAATTGAACGCGGTCTGCAATAAAAATGGCAGACTTTATATTATAGAGTTAATACTCTGACAAATGCTCTGATGACACTGTCATGAACAATCGCATTTAACATAAGTAAACAAGAAAAAAAGAGAGGAAGCTTTATTAAGGGCTGGGTGGAAATGGACTGGCACAGTGGTCATTTAAAGACATTTGTGTGACATTTGTTTCTTTCATACTTCTATGTTTCAAACCTGCCTCGTGACAGGAGGTAGATCAGCCAAGCAACTTTGTTGAGACTTTGTGGGTGTGTGTTGTCTTTTAACATGTGACTGAATTAAAGTAAAGGCACTACAAGACAGACCAGGTCAGAACAAGTTGAGGGACGAGCTCCAGGCTGCTCCGCTCTGAGTGCCAGGTCTCTCGATGAGTCATGTGCAGAACCCGTTTTACAACCATTTTCCATTTCATTTCCTGTCTGGATGACCCAGAACCTCTCTGGAGGGTAGTCTGTAACATAGCCCTGCTTCGGTTTGGACACCATCTCTGCCCTTCATTTGTAGACAGGAAGTTTAACCGGACTCTTGGAGAGGTCATCAGGGGGAGCCCTTCTGTGTTTTTACCCCAGATGATGCATCGGTGCATTCGCCTCGGTGTTGACGCGATGAAAACCCCTCACCAACAAACACTCAACACCTCGTGAAATCAAATATGGTGATTTTTATGGTTTCCCTGCAGCTGAAGGATTACATGATCCCCTGTGGGTCGGGGGAATTCTCTGGCCTCTATGAAACACTGATCTGACTTATTGGGGCTGAAAAGAAAAACAATAAAACTGTTTCTCCCAGCTGCTGAAAAGCTCATATTTTGGAGATGCGAGGTCAAGTGCTTCGGTCACGGGAGGCTTTGATGATTTTGCTCAGATTTTTACTGTCACAATGTCTTTCAGATCAATTTCCTTTGTCAATTCAGCAGTGCTCTAGTCTATATGATGGACATTCCAACTGATAAAACAGTGAACATATAACACAAGGCAGTGACGGTCAAACAAGAACATGCTGTCTTTCACTGTTCGGTCTTGCCGTACAACACCTGATTCGTTTTACAAACCTTTAATTCCCCTCCAAACTTTTAATGAACTTATCGGTTAATTTGCCTTTGTACACATTTTTCAGCCCCTACGTCTACCACAGTTTCCTGATATAATGAAATAATCTTTCAGTTCTTCAACTTAATATCGTGTTCTGTAGAAGCTAAATGACAGCATGTTTGGGGGCGTAAAGGCTCAGTTACAGGACAGCGAGCACTGCCACCCACAATATAACTGTGCATTTGCAGCCACCACAGTGAAGGAATTACACTTGAAAAGCCTACAAGCGGAGCAATGACGGAGACTTAGAGAGATAAAGGCTGCCAGTAACATTGTTTTAATGTTTTATTGGCACAGACTACCAATTTTCAACATACCTCTCTCCTCAAGTGCTCATTAAAGCTAAAATTACACCAGTTAAAGGCTTATAAACCTCCGTATTGCAGCAGCTTGACAGTGAAAGCCATTCCTGTTTCCCTGGACAAGCCTCCACGCTCCGATGATGGAGCAACACTCAGATCTAGAACCACTGAGCCACAGCTATACTTAACTGGGAGAACGATGACAGTGATTATCAGATTTTCCATCGTCATACCTGTGCTAGCGGAAACCCTGCCACGCCGTACACACCTGCCCCAGCACAGGTAAATACAACCCTCCTGCAGTGCAACGACTCTTCAACTCAAATGACAGATGCTTCCGCGCCATTAAAGGGTTGTAGAAATAGCTGCAGCACTGGGCTGGAAAATGTTTTTTCATTCTTGGTATGGGGAGAGCTTTCAGGAACTGTTCTTGTCCTCCTCTACGCATTGATTTCACTTTCAGTGTATGAAAGAGCTTGCTGACCATGCTGACTTAACCAGTGTTATGTTTCCTCTGCCCTCCAGCAGTCCAACACAAAGGTCATGGTTGGAGTCTTGAGGTCACCTCCAAACCCTTTAGTGACACCTCATTTGCTCGAGGCAGGCCAAGCTGATCCGACGGAGGCAGGACAGTACAGCGATGGCAATAGGTGCATGAAATAGTATTGGAGAGCAGTCAACCAATGCATTATGGAGGTAATGAAGTCTGGTTTAATAACATACAGTGGCACTGTAAATAGGGTAGCATTCGACTGTGTAACTGGGTTATTAGTAAGAAATTAAAGGGCAACATCCTTTGTTGTTATTTATGCCTTTTGTTAATGTATATATTTGTTATTTCATTGTTGGTATTGCAGATTGAATAAAAGCTTATGCTCAAGAGCTATTTTAAAACTATTACAACCCCTTTCAATCTTGTTCATTGAAAAATTGCAACAGAATTTTATTGGAGTATTTGGTATATTTTAGGCCAATATAATTTAAGTATAATAATGAAGGTCAATATCAGAAAATACTACAATTACAATGTGCACTATTCTTCTTTTTATGTTGAGAGAAAATGGGCCCTCCAAAGTTAATCATTTTTGAAAATTGCTTTGAGGGAATTGGAGCGTTTTTAACTGAGGGAATTTAACTTTCCGAATTTGATCATGTATTTGAGGGAACATAGAACTGTTTCCAACAATAAGGGAGCATAGGGCTTAGGGAGCAAAGGGGATGAGGAAACGGTACTTATAGCATTGATATTGGAGAGGGGTTTCAACCTTCTCATCTAATTTGAAAAAGCATTTTTCCCAAAATGTCAAACTATTCCTTTAATCCCTGTTAACAGTCAGAATTCACAGACGTTTTCTACAATCTCTTAAGTCACAGCATCAAGCAGCCAAGTGTGTCAATTATACCTCCGGTTTTGAATGCATTTAAAGTTTTCAGATGATATCAGTATCTGCGTAGTGGTGTAAGTGGTTTGTTTTGCCTGAGAACAGGCCTTCTCCCCTGTGCTTCATGAGGTCATTGTATCTGAGTTACTGTGCAGTCCGCTCGGGGTCACGGGCCGGTCCAGCTCACGCTGAGGCCCTCATGTGACTGTTGCTGTTGTTCTGGGATCCAGCCGTGCCGGCCCTCAACTGCTCAAATGTTGACAACTCCAGAGAAAAATCTGGAAAGAGAAACTGGGGGAGTGGGAGGGGGAGAGAAAGAGATTACAAGACTCTTCACGGAGAGAAAAAGAGAGAGAACAGAAAGGGAGAGAGAGCCAGCGGAGTCTAAATCTTGTCCGGTTGTGGTTGCCATGCCAAGAGCTAAACAAGAGTTTTATCAGTTTGTGGGGGTTGAGATTTATTCTGGTGTCGGGAGTTTCTGCCTCACAAATCAGTGCATGGTTCAGCCTGTGAGGATGGTGTGTGGAGCTTTTGCTGTGGAGCTTTTGCTGGCTAACAGGCCCATTAATTCAAGTAGACTCTGAATAAAAGCCACTGAAAACGCCATGAAACAATGTCAGTGTAAACTCTCTGACAGCAGGCGAGTGTTCTTCCAAAAGCTTGAGAATTTCTAAAGAACTCTATGGATTGAGTTAAGTTGACAAAAGGCCCTTTGAGGTATCAGGCTGTACCTTTTTCTTGGAAAAGACTTTCTTCGTTTTTTTTGCACCATGCCTTAAGGCCACCGACTCATCTCGTTTGTGTTTTAAAATAGTGCCGCTGGACACCACTCCCTCTGCTCTAACCACTATGGAGTGAGAACAGGCGTCGACAGACTGCCTCCTACTGCAGTGATAATACCTGCAATAACCACAGTCCCATATATCTGACAGGTGGATGCTGCACTGTACTCATCTCTCCTGACATGTGTAACCGCTCGTATAATTCTCACCTCTTTTATGATGCGGGCCTATAATTGTAGACATTTAGCCCTACCACAGAGCTTTTGTCTGAGGCTTCCTGGCTACGGACGCTCCTCTGCTGAAACAATAAAGGGATCAATGCCTCGCCGTACTTCTCCTCTTCATGCCAATATTTGTACTGGCCTGTTATAATTTACCCTTCTCTCCGTCTACCTCCTCCTCCTCCGTATGATGTATGACTCCTTTCCACATGCGAGCAATCTAATTCTAGAATCTTCTTATTAGGTGTGAACGCAAAGACCCTACGCTATATGATCGAGCCAGCGTGTCCGTTCCCTCAACAGGAAATGCCATCACCTACAATTAGCCAACCAATACAGAATCCGTGGCTGGAATCTCAAATCCTCAGTCTCACGGATCCAATTCTCTAAAACATGGCAGCAACTTCGCCGATTGGCCCGCGGAGACGTATCAAAAAACATAGGAGTTGTGTAATACTACGATACGGTGGCCAGACGGATCTGACAGACAGCGCCAACAGGACACTTCCAAACTGAGGTACATTATTGCCAATCAAGACAGCTTCTTGGTTCTCCGTCAGGAATCCTGGCACCAAAAACAGAAGCTACAGCACCGTAGGGAGTTGGGGTTCCCTGGGAAAGCCAACCACATCTTTATCCCTGAAGTGTGAAAAGTTCATGCTGACAAAATTCTATCCTTGCGTTCAAAATGATGACTTTAGAGTCGGGATGCCCCCCGAAACTCTGTTCTAAATGGGAACCGGTTCCAAATTAGGAAAAATACCTATATCGTATCGTTAAGGTTTGGTACTTTATGAGTTATTGCTGCGTCGCAAACCTTGTGTCTCTGTCTCTAAGACTGTCTTTGCGGAGTTGTGCTTTCCTCTGACACACACACACACACCGATTGTGGTACAGCGTGAAATACACATCATGGCAAAGAGAAGAAAAAGATCCAGTGTGGCTACATTTTACTCCAGTAGATGCTAATAACTCTCGTTAAACTCTCACAGGTAAGACAAGTAATAACAGCAATTTATTAGAACATTTGGCCAACAAGTAGTTTGGCGAGAAGCCGTCCATCCTCGTCCTCTGCAGGTAAAGTGAGCGATGCCATACGGAGTTTGATTGTCTAATAAATAAAAGCTAATCACTGAGCTATTCTACTTGTATGCACACAAGAATAATATCGAATAGCAACATCGATTGTTTCCTCAATGAATTGTCTTTTTTTTCTCACAATATAATCAAAGAACAAAACCAATAAGCAGTGTCGATAAGAGTTCTAGTATCAATAAAATCCTAATGATACCCATCCCTTTAGAGAGAAGGTCTTGTTCTTTGAGACACACCAAACCCTGTTGCAATATAAAAACACAACAATTAAAAACAACCATATCTGATACCTCTTTCTAAAAAGGCATCCTTTATAAAGGATCCGTAATCAATATTTTACATTAACAATGGGTCACCTGACTCCACTCAGCTCTACAAAATCATTAAGCTTCTTTCAGCTTGTTGTTGTTTGTTTTTTTTACGGCCCATAACTTAACTGTTTTACTTCAGTTTCACTGCTCTCATCCACAACATTTCCAGGATCAGCAGGCAGCTGTATTTTAATGAATCAAATGTAATACGCTAACTATATGCAAAAGTGTCCGTGGGTTTCCTCACGTTCCTTTGGTAATGGGCCCATAGAGCTTGCAAGCTTTAGAGTCCTACTTCAGAGCAATGTTGTGTTTACGACTTCTTCCACCAAGACATTATGAAAGGCTTTTTGCCTGCAGTTGTAGGCGAGAATTAGTAAAAGGACAGTAGTCCAGAGGCCCTGCAGCCCAATGTCACACTGGAAAGGAATTAATTACAGCGGCAGTCCACAAACCAATGAGTGATGTCACTGTGACTATGTCCACTTCTTATATACAGTCCACGGTTAATTAGGTTAGGAGGCTTGGCGACTCAGCCTTTATTCCTAAAAATATGGGAATGTATAGAATGGATGGCAAGTAGAAGTGAAGTGCATCTTTGCTTGGGTAAAGTGTGGATTCTGTAAACATCACAGTTTAGTGAAAGGCTCCCTCACACATTTTGATGTTGGAGCTGCACTCGTAGTTTTCAAGCCGTCTTCCTCAGATCACATTTTTAACATATTCCTGCACACAGCTCTTATGTGGATGGTGACCATGCAAAACAAATGGAACATGTGTTGGCTACAATTCTCATTGGCTGAACTTTAATTCTGTCAACAATAACCTGACGTCCGCCATGAACACTGGTGAAACTAAACACATGCTACAGGATTAATGATTAATATTTTCTTCCATAGTGTAAACACACTTAGCCTTTGCACCGCTTCGCTGACGTGATAGAGTGGGTGAGGGAAGAAGAAGTCCATGGACACCAGGAAAACACAGCAACATCAATCGCAGCCTGCTGAAGTCACTCCATAAAATTAGGGAGAGCTACTGGTGCAAACACAGATGCAGATTTCCAAGCGGCTGCTGCCAGAAAGCAAGGTGGATGAGGAAGGTTATTCTGGCCAGAGGTGTTTCAACTAGCTGAGCATTACTGGGATATCGAAGCAAAAGCTTTAATACACTTTCGTTTGGTGCATCACGGAATATCTTCCAAAGTATCACTTCAGATACAAACATGCTCACTTTCCGGCTATTAAAACATAAATCTTTGTGAGAGCAGCAGCTGATTTCTTTGAGTTAGAATGAGTCAATTGCAGCTTGCATGGACCTGCTTTAGGAAACCCAAGGAAGTTCCTCAGTGGAACTGTAAGTCAAACCCATTTCCAGGGTCAGGAAATAGGCTCCTCCAGGGGCTGTAGCTGCCCCGAAAGAGAGATAACTATAGCTGTGTCAATTGTTAAAGGAAGGGAACACTCGGGGAGGGTTAAATAGGCCATACTGAAACTTGAACTTCAAACTCTGAGACGCTGAAGTGCAGCTGTCTGCTTTTTAAAAGCGTGAAGAAAAACCTGGGAGTGAGGACTCTTTTCCATCACAAAGTAAATGCACGCTCAAACTATGTGGCATGTAGAGACAAGGTAGAGAGGCCAAAAAAAACAAATTCATGAACAGAACAGCCAGATTGATCATGCAGAGGTCACTTTGTCTGCACAAAACCTCCCATTTTCTTTTCTTCGTCGGCCTAGTTGATGTCTTTGTACTTACTTAGCCAGCTGTCCCCTGTGTGCCATTTGCATTGTTGTCCTGAAAGGTCACTACATTTACTGTCACATGATGTTGTATAGTTTCCTCAGCTAAATTGCCCGGCACACAATTACAAGTTCAGTCCAGATTGTAATTGGTTGATTATTCCCCTTTTTATCAAGGGATACCAGTCTTGTACTGTTTTCTGTCTCGCATAATAAAACAAGACACAGCGCCGAGTTTGCCAGCAAAGAAACCTGTGTTACATTATTACATTTTAGACATGTTATTATAAAGAAACGTGCTTTTGTGTTTGCCTGCTGAGGGAATATGCCGCCAACTTAACTGCAATAGGTCAGAGTTATTTAGTTAGTATGTAAAACACATGATTGATGTGTTAAAGGAGACAAGCAGACAGCAGTGACAAAGGTTTTCATAAGAAGAGGAATTATTTGCTTTTAGACAAAACTGGCTGGCTCACATCAGTGAGAGAGAGCAGACCTGATACAGGAGAGCTGTGGGAATGGAAGAGCAAGTGGCTGTCCAGGAAAAATGTAATGGGTGCATGTCTGAACCTTACGGTATGCTGTAATGCTACACACACACTTCTGGTAAAAGAGGATGAAATCCCATCGTGGTTCACAGCAGCATCAAACAGAAGAAAACAATACTACAAATTGACAATATAACATTTAAATAAAAGGCAATAAAAATAAAAATATTAGACTGTTTGCTGTCATTTAGTGGTTCCAGTAGATAACCTGGTCAGATTTTTAGCCAGTCTAGCCACGTAGCTCTGTTTGTCAGTCCCCCACTTTGATCCACGGTGACATCTCAACAACTGAAGGAAGGATAACGATGTCATTTTGTACAGACATTTGTGGCCCTAGAGGACGAATACTTGAGCTCTTTGTCAGCTTTTTTCCTTGATGAATGACTTATTCCCCAAAAAACTATCTATATCTCTGATTTAAATTTGAGCTTTTGTGTTATACTTTGTGGAGAAACTCGGTTTTACAGCTCTGTTGATTTAACTCAACTAATCAATAGGTTGACAAAATGGTATGAGGCTCACAGAGCCGCTTGAATGGCTGTAGACTTGTGGTCTTAGCTACAGTAGTCAAGCAGCAACAAAACATACTTGACATGAGTGTGCATCATTAATAAAGAATACAATCTTAGCAGGGATTTCCTGTGCTTTTTTTTTGTTCTAACCGTGCTTTCACGGAAGCAGAGTGATGAGGTGATGGTAAGAGTGTGGACCCATTAGCGGCTCAGCAGACTGGCTCCCTGGGCTCTGAGGACCCAGTGTTAAGAGTCCAGCTGAGGACTGCTGCCTGCTCCACTGCAGTGCTGTAGCCAGGACAAAGTTAAGAATAAATAGTCAAACCCTTAGCAACATAGGTCAGCCGCAGCCAGATAGATCTTCATGATTTAAAATCATAGATGTGCATAGTTAATTTCTGAAGCTGCAAAAACGAGTTGTTCTAATATATTAGATATTAGATATATTAATTTGATTTTGTTAGGTCAAAAGAGGATGCAAAACTCATTTGAATTGTGCAGTAAGTAAGTAAATTCCTTTCCAGTTTGTCACAAAATCAGAAGAACTGTTCCATTTCAGTGTTTCCCATTAATTACCTAGACTCTGGCGGCCCGCCAAAGTCTACTTTGTAAGGCCACAGTTTCGTAACAAACTGAGGATATTTTTATACTTCTCAACGGGTGGGCTGGCTGGCCCCTTCTCGAGGCGCATTTCCTCCGCAGCGGTGCACAGCAACCGGCTCTAGTTCAACTCCCGAGGTAACTTTTTTGCTCTGTCATCGTTCATATCGATTCAACGAATGTGTTTATGATTCAATTATTTACTGGAGCGCAGTGTAAAAAAGTAAATGTTCTGCATTGAAAATAATACTCAAGTAAATGTACAAAAGTATTAGAATCAAAATATACTTTTAAGTACCAAAAGTAAAAGTGTACTCACTTTGCAGAAAAGCCAATTTCAAATAATATAGTTACGGTAGGCCTTTACCGTTGGATTATAACTAATGATGATCACTTGTATTTTTCTGCTGGGCCAGGTGGAGCTCATTTTATCTACTTTATATGCTTAATAACTTTATAGTATTACACCAAAGTTAATTGTTTATTTCTTTATGTTTAATTAAGGATCTGAATCTGCAAAATATCTCCACTAGTAATAAATATTGTCAAATAAATGTAGTGAAATTAAAAGTACAATATTTCCCTCTGAGATATAGTGGACTAGCAGTATAAATATACATAAATTGGAAATACTCAAGTACGGTAAACTCAAAATTGTACTTAAGTACATCCATCCATGATCCGTAACCGCTTATCCTATTCATTCATCGCAGGGAGTCTGTAGGTGATCCCAGCCGACGTCGGGCAAAGGCGCTTGTATGCGTTGTACTGTCAATTGTAAGTTATAGGAAAATGTCCAGCTGTAGACCATGTTGTCCTCCTGTGGCTACACAGAGTTGTTTCTCAGACATCACAGAAACATGGAAACCCCTCTTAGCATAAAGTCAACAGGAAGAGAAAGTTTCCCAGGATTCCTCAAACCTTCCAACCTCTCTGTCTGTGTGTGTGTGTGTGTGTGTGTGTTTAGTCTGGGAGAGGTGTAGAGCGTGAAGTAGGAATCACTCATGACTCATTGGTGAAGTTTAGCAGTTGCCCATACGTCGGATTTGCAACAGTTTATCCACTCTTGAGGGTGTGATTCATCGTATCCTGTGAGCCGAGAGACTGTAAACAGAATTCGGTTCCTAAAGGATGATTGATGGTAAACACAGAAGGGCCGAGAAAGTTGTGTGGGTGGGGGAGGGGAGGGAAAGACAGAGGGAAAAGGAAGGTTTCCATTGTCAGAGCATCTCTCTGTCAGAGGCATAAACATGACGGAACATCTTTCAACTGCTGTCAACTGCTGATTTATTTAATGTGATCGGGGATAACGTTTTCAAATGTATTTATTGTTGAGCAGTGGCCACAAAACATGGACTGACTAGTGTAGTATAGGCCCTGAGAGCTTAACACACAAATGCCTATTATGAAAAGAACACAAGCAAATAAAGAAACCAACAATGCTCTGCATTTTGAAAAAAAAAAAACAGCAAATAGAGAAAACACAACCAAAACGCGCTTCATTTCTTCATCAGCTAACAATTCAGTAACTGCTGCCCCTTCTCTCATCACAGAAAAGATTGGTATACATGTTAAAATATTCAGTGTCAAGCTGCTTTTGATTTGGTTGTGTTTTCTTAATTTGTGGTGCAGTGAGCTCTCTAGGCCACCATTGATAAGAAATCAGATATTTTCCTTATGTGTTGCTTTGTGCTACTCAGAACCCCGACAACGTGTTACTGAAATATGAAGTGTGTTTCTAGATACGTAATAAACATGTAACAAATATGTACTGAACATCACAGATTGATGCAAGGGTGGACTTTTTCTCTCAAGATGTTCAGGGTCAAACATATTCTCCCAAAGCTGAACAAACAACCATAAAAAGATTGCAGTGAGACAAAAAGCCAATATCTGCCTTAAGAATCGTGTTTCTCACATGGAGAAGCTTTGGCCAGCAATGCATTCACTGCATGCCAGCAGAAACACGTATAAAATAAGAAGGGACAGAGAGTTCAGCATTTCCAGAATTTCAGCTCTATATGGATTCAGTAACAACACTTTCATATGACCAGAAAACCCCAAACCTCCTTTTTAAATGACTCCAGAGTCTCCCAGGACTGAAAGCAGAATGGGAAACTTTCTCACTCTGAATAAAGACACAGTAAGGACATGACTGTGAAGAAGAGGCGGGTAATCTCCCAGTGATGTACTGTAGTGTGTGTAAGAGACAAAGTGAAGATGTGAATTGTCATTTAAGGATAGATTCACAGCTTTTCAGGTCTACCTTAGTCAGGTGACCATTGGAACGTCGAACAGGTTCCGCTTGCTCTAACCATTAATCCTGTCCAATGTAAATGATAGGTGGCAACAATACATTCCAAATTTTAGCTGAAGTTAATGTGAGGCTTTAGTATAAAATTCCCTCTACGTGTTTCTTAGGACAATCTTTCCATGCTGAGCTATGAAAGATACAAAAATATGGAATTATGCATTAAAAAGACTAACTTTTAAATGTTTCAAAAATAGAAACAATTAGCTCAATCAGCCAACTTGCCACTGCTGCTGAAATGTGCCAGGAGTTGTAATTTCACCCAAGAAGTTACTGACTAGAAATGAGAAGCCTGCTTTAGTCTGCCTCTGTCTGTGACTAAGGGGGGCCTATCATGAGTCATCTTTAGTACAGAGGCAGAAATGGACCATACTGACACATTAGTCTCATATCATGAAAAAAAAACGGTCACCTATGTGGTGTGTATTTGTATTTCCATGTTTTATTTGAATGTGTTCAGTAAAGTCAAAGTATGATTACTGCTTTATTGGTTAAAAAAAACATCATACCACCTTTTTCAAACCCATTGATTCCCTAAAACTCATTCTGTCATGACGCTTTTAAAGATTATTTTCCTGAAAAGCTCCCATTTTGGAGATGCAGGATTTTTTTACAAGAACAGTAGCCACAGGTGGATCTATCTATCTACCTCCAAGTGCAACCTGCAGCCTCAAACATGACCACCGAGTGGAATTAGCACTTGTGAAAGCCTTTAATTAAAAAGTGTATACCACAAGTTTAACCAACTTGGTATTTGCTGCAGGGATAATGTACTGCATTGAAAGGTGCTTTTGTTTACTTCCTGTAGATCAGCAACAAGGAAAAAAGAAAGAGCTGCCACCTTCAATGACTTGACAATGTCTCCACTGATGTCACCTGAAGGAACTAAACAGCAACGAGAGAGCAGTTAATCTACGGAATGACACAACATTATAAATATCAGTTACAAAAACCCCACTGGCATACACTGCCTTCCAGCTAGTCATCAATAATGTAACACAACAGAGAGTTTCAGCAGGAAAGGAAGAGTTTTCTCTCTTAACAAAGCCGTGGTGGTAGTTGGAAATGTATGGCTGTGTGACTCCAGCTGAAAGTGTGAAATATGACAGTGTGTGTGTGTGTAGCTTTGTGTTTTTCTATTTCCGTCTGCTCGTATTTAGGCGTCACTGTAACACCCTACAAGGCCGGTGGCAGTGTGTGTTGTACTCCCTTGGCATGTCAAGTCGGCGTGGCCTCGCACAAATGCAGCAGCGTTTTCCAGACCCATGGGCTGCATCCCCATACCCAGGACCAGACACTTCACACAGTAGTAAACACATTAAGACCCAAGGTCAGCTGCTTGACGTCAGCCTCCGCTTCGCTACTCCGCTGCTCGGAAACACAGGCGCACACACACGCGCACATAGTACATCACCGGGGCATAATGTGTTCACTTTATACTGTAAATATGCCCTCTAATCCTGTGTCTTTCCCTCGCTCTCTCTCACATAAACACGCCCCCGTCATTCTACGTATGATGAATGGCATTTATGTCTGTTGTCATTGGTTGACGTGAGCGAGCAGGTTGCCATAGAAATGACAGCTTTCATAGATTTAGTAGAGTGGCAGGCCAGAAATTAGTTACTGTGAAACTGCAGCCAGTCAGAAAAAGGAACTGATTCAAGTGAAAAGAAGCGAACTGGATTGAATGATATGAGGGGAATGCTACATTAAGAGTTATTGCACACTCCAGATTTAATTATTGCTTGAGTCCAGATGTTGCTGCTCCGCTGAGCAGGCCATTGTGCTTTTCAATCCTTTCTCCATTCCCAGTTACATCCTTACCATTTTGTTTATATCAAAGCCCCATTTTTGATACCAGTCATTTTAGTTTCACTATAACCATTGCTAATTCTCTCAGTTATGTTACAATTCATAGCTGGATTAGTCGGGCTTTCCTGTGAAATCTGATTTTGAAAGCGAACTGAAAGACCCCACTGCTCGATATAACTTATTACGTATTGCTTTATCACAGATTATTTAATGTAACAAAAGACTTCCATCAACTCTGTTTACAACTGGATAAATATTAGAGATGTCAGTCAGCTATAAACATGCTAACAGATTAGCTTAGTGCTAGCTCGGCGATCCACGTAGGACTCTCGCCTTGTCACGGTCAAAGTCTGTCAAGTCTCCCGCCAGCATTTGGTTATGAGTTCAATATTAGCAAAGATATAACAAAGATGTTCCCATTGGAGCTAATAGACTCAGGTCCTGCTGCCAGTCTCGTAAAGGAAAGGTTCAGAGTGAAAGCCACGTGACAAAAACACAGGAAATTGACTGATAATTATAAGCGTAAATTCAAACAAAACTCTAGAATCTAAATCATTACAATGCACTGACCATTACTACCACTGACCTCAAGTGTTTCCAAATCAAACAAAACTAAAATCGTGAGTATTATAACTTTAATGTATGAAAAGCTAATCCCTGTATAGACTTGAAAGGGGACTCTAAAATGTTTATGGTGGAGAGCTTGGGCTGTGTCAGCTTGGATTTGCAGTACTTACAATGAATTGACCCAGTTTCATGGCAAAAAAAGGCATAATAACGTCCATAGAAGCTTCTCAAACCTCTCCTTAATCTTAACACACTTCTTCATATCCTCAGTACCTTCCAGACACTCATTCATAGCTTTCATTTGAATCCAGCAACTTTGATAAAATGAAAAAAATATAAGAACAAAGACTGTTTGTGAAGAAACTTCATTGTGTGGCGATACAAAGAAACAGTTTTTAGAAATACTTACAAAAAAATATGGAAGTTAAATTTAAATCACCAATGCTCACATCTTGGATCAAAACTTCAAGTGACGCAGCATTGTGAACTCAGAATTTACTCTACGGTATTTAAGCTGCTATGTGACCTCATCCAGCTAGGCAGGACAGTTCTGGCTCTGCACTTCAAATTTCACACCCTCCCATGGAACAATATCAAATGTGTGCAAAATATCTTGGCTCGACATGGCTTTGTGTTGACGGGATGAAACTGACAAAGGCACAAATGCTTATCTGTACTCACAAAAAGAGTTACGTTCTTAGCAGATACAGCAATGTGAATTTATATATCAAATTAAATGACTGGGAATGTAGTTTTCTGTCTATAAATACTTGGTAAAAGTGTCTAACATTTTTTGGGGGACTTTACCAAAGCTTTTTCCACAATTTTGAATCTGTAAAAGCTTGTAAAATATTTTGTTCACTGAATTCACGCCTTACAAATGTTTAATGAAGTCCACCCTATAGAAAAAGAATAGGAGTAGAACAGACATTGAACTGTTTTCCGTGGTCATTTGACAAGTAAAAAAGGAAATTGGTGATTGTTTTTAATCGTTATGCTAACATCACACGTCACCGGGGCCGTGTTAAAGTGTCGTTACACCTCGCTGGGAAATAGAGCAAACGCAGCCCCGGAGACAGCAAGCTAGCTAGTTGTCCGCTCAATGGCTAGTTAGCTTGCTAATTCCACCATGCTTTAATGCTACATTGGTTGCATAAGCCGAACAAAGTTGGCACTCATCTGGCGCTAACAATGTGCTTTCCTACACTGTGTGGAGGAATAATTAACTAATTTACTCCGGAACTCTTATGGTTTGTAACGTTACTTCATGATGTTAGTCATTACTGCAAAGCCTCACCTAAATGAGTCCGTGACTTACCATTAGTTAGATTTAGTTTATACGTGAGTTAGCCCGCTACGACGGCTGCAATGGCAACAGTAAACGCCGCTCTAACCATCCTGCAACGTGGATTTGAATTGCAATGTCTGTTCAACTTCTTTTCTATTTCTGTGGTCCCAATAAGGTTGTATACGCACGTTCTATATATTTACAGATTTATATCCAGAGGTTCACAGCCACGATGCTGCCATCACAGAAGCTATTTCAGAGTGTGCAGCAAGCTTTGATGTCAAATTGTTTGTTCCATCATGCACAAACACATCATGTCCAGTAAGAGCAGAAGAAAAGAACATCAGAGCCGGCTGGAAACAGTCTTGATAAAGTTACAGTAATAATGAACACTGGTAAAAGCTGGGACCTATCATTGTGTTTACCCTCGCCATCATCTGCTCACCAGGTGGCATAACGAGCTGCTATTTACATACGACGATCAACTTAATGTATGAACATTTGGATTCACTTAAAAAATGTTGTAAGGCTGCAGGAATGAGCCAATCTTAGACGTGATATTTACTTGGTAAATAAACACAAGATGTAAGCTTGCAGGCTTGCTGAGCATCTTAATCATTTTCAGACTTTGTCAGATGTAAATGATCGGAGCAGCACAATCATTCAGTGATTTATCTGCAATAGTGAGAGTATGCCTCTTCCTGAGGTCTGTTGTTTGTTGGTCTTATCATTTGGTTTACACGTGGAAAAAATGCAAAGTGGTAAATAAGCAAAAATAGAACTTGTAGTGACAAAGAACATCATTTAAGTCCAGAACACAAATTGGCTCAGACAGTTCAAAGTCATTGTGCTCACTAACAAACGTTTACTAGCTCTCCAAGAAACATGGGAACCACATGAGTGGCTGCGCTGCTACCATTTAATCCCAGAATTCATCTGCGTTGCATCCATGCCCACTGATTCACCTCTACTCACTACTCTTAAAAAAAAATCCCCAGATGCTAATCATCTCTTCTCTATTCAGAGCGTGTTTCTATTACTGTCATAATCCGCTATGCTTATGAAATGCAAGCCTTTGTTGAGCAAGATCGTGATCCCCACGGCTCATTGGTGTTACTTTTATGTCCTTTCTCAGAGTATTGATGACATCTGGCAGCGTCACCAAGACGCAAATATTTCTTCTGTTGGGCTTTACCAAATAACAGTTATAAACAAGACTCTATTACCATTCCAGCATCCCAAAGCAAAACAACATGCTGAAGCAGCAGAAACACTTCCCAGATGATTGTCATGACGGGTAAGAGACTGGCTATATTGTATGATCGCTGTGCTGCTTAGGACAAGGGCCACAAAACCTTTTATGTCAGACTCAATGGCTTCTGATGAGTCATGACTTTGAATGTCTCATGTACGAAACAATATTATTACGTACTAATCATGGAATCTGTTGGGTTACACCAGAATGTACCCCAACACATGCTAAATGACTGAGCCATTACAAATAATTTCCATGTGAACACAATTTTCACTTAGGCAATACTTTCTCACATTCCAATATTAGTGTTCGCACATATTTTGGGGGCAATAGTTCATGTGTTGAAGCTGTCTTTGACTTTTCATTGCTGCAAAAATAAAAACTGGTGTGCAGCAGTAACAGATGGATGTTTTTTTTCTATCTCTCTGTCTTGTTACATGGCGTCCAGTAACTTAGCAGCAGCACTGGGAGTCATACTTTTTTTCCAGTCCCGATCTCTGTAAGTACCTCTAATCATTTCTGTCAGACCGAGAAAATGAGAGGATGTACCGCACATCATGTAACACTGTCCCAGGTAGGGAATGTTCAGACTCGTGTTCTCTCACGGCCATTTGCTGATGATCAACAGGGTCACAGGGTCACAGGGTATCAGTGGATCCTTGAGGGGTTTTACTATACTGGCCTCACTGCTGTGTACTAGCTGTGCGGGAAGGAACTAAATCCTGTGAGCCAAATTCATATTAAGGCACACGGGTGTGTGGACAGCTGCTGGAAAGCGCTTTGAATGTCAGGCCTGCCAAAGAAAAGAAAACAATACAATTTAGTGTCTCTGAAGAGCTTTTATGAATTTCCTACCAATGCCATGTGGTTGAGGAAAATACAAACTACCATGTTCATTTCCCTGCTAAAGCAGCTAACTATTTAGACAATTTAGCTATTTCTTTCTATTTCACCTATTTATCCATTAAGTCATCTACTTATGTCTAATTATTTCAGATGTTTATCCCCTCTTCACTTACTATTTAAATTATTTATGGATATATTTTGACTTTTCCAATGAAAAAGTCGCTAGATTACTCAATGTGCCGTTTTGCTTCTAGATGATGATATTACGTAATTCTCTCTCTGTCTCTCGCTCTTCGTCTCTCGGCCGTACACTTGCTAATGTTACGCCTCAGACAGTGGTTACTGACGGTACCCAACAGAAATGATATGCCGGTGGTGCTGGCAAGCTGGCAGTTAAATACAATCATGTGAGTTTTTTACTGGAATTTTAAGAAGACTAAATCCAAAACACCCAGTTGCCAACTTTTTAATCTCAGCTGCCTGTTACACCATAGAGACAGACCTCTTGTGGTGGGGGCTGTGCTCTACAATACATCACATCAATACAGCATCATAGGAAGCGGAGCGTCTGTATTGATGATGGTTTCTAAATACCCTTGTATACCGTAATACCGCCCTAGCCTAAACATCGTATTTCCAGAGAGCCACCCACATGAGAGCACATTAACTGAGAAATGTTGGCAACACTCTTCAAGAGAAAAAAAGTTTTAGATTTATTGCCATGTGCTTTTGTTAAGCGCAGTTGTTGCTTAAGGTGTTAGAACACTCTCAGGTTGGTTGGAGTTGTGTAATGTGCAGTCAGCCTATTGTAGCCAGGTGCTGACTGGTTAGCAGTGGCGAGCCGTGTATTTTATATCTGGCCCTTCAGTGCTGTCCTACTACAGTTGAACCATCTCCTAATAACCTCATTATGAGGCGCAACTGAGGAAGACAGTAGATATGCAATGAGATAATAAGCTAATGGGAAAAATATTTGGAATACATGAAGTGTATTTATGAAAAATAATTAAATAATAAAATAGCTATAACTTGGTGATTCTGTCTAGGCCAACAGAGAAGGCCTTGCTGGCCCTGACGGCCCACCACTGGCATCACACCATTTTCAATGCGAATTGGATAGTTATTTTCCTCTATGTGGAGATTAATTTATTTTTATCGTAATTACATATTCTTTTTAAATATCCGATGAACTCCCCCTGCAGTAATACCGTCTGGGGTAAATACCCCTGCTTTGGAAAAACTGGAGGCCAAGAAAACTCTTTACAGGGCTCAATGGCCAAAATGTGGCCATAACTGAAAGCATATTCTACTTCAGACCCCGCACAGCATGTCATCCTTTGAAGCGCAGCTGTGAACCAAGGTTTTTTAAATATGAAGGAGGGAGGCTCGCCCCGAGCCATGAGGTCCATCTTGGGGTTGCACATTTACTGTGCAGGAAACCTCCGCTGCCAAGGCCTACAGTTTGTTTACCCTGTGGCCGCTTAAACATGCTAAATGAATCCATTATTGTCTCTATGTGGACATACGGAAAATTATTACAACAATATTGCATTCACATAGAAGAGCAGGTGCAAGTAGACTCACAGACACTCATGTACACACATGCTCGATAAACTAACATTTCAGTCCAAGAGAAACAGTTGGGTCTCTGTATATAGGTGTGGGGCTAATAGATTGCTCCTTGTGGACCAGCACATCAAACATTCCCATAAAGGCATAATTTGGGGAATGCTCCATGGAACATTGACAGCACATTTCCAAGTCTGTTTGAGCCTGCCAGCGGTGGGGAGAGGATGACAGGATGCGGGCTTAGCAGGGCTGGCTCGGGGCTGAGGTTTACTGTAAAGTTTATGCAAGTGTGTGAGCAGGTCTGTGTGTGAATGTTGCAAGGTGTGGGACACTAATATGTACCTTTACTGAGTGTAAATGTTTTAGAGGCATCTTGTGAAGCAGGCTGAAAGCATCTTTGACATAATTACACAGTCTGTCAAAGCTAAAGAGGACGTTCCCTATGAAACGAGGACTGGCAGGTCAGCCTGAAGAGTGTAAACCAAAAATGGGAAGTTGTTGACTAAACATCTGTGAGTGCGAGCGTCTGTGTGTGTGCTGGCATGTTTGCATCTGTTGGGAAGTGTTTTCTCCAGTAAGCAGGCCGGGGCTCACCAGCGGGGTTGTTAGTATAGATGATTGATGACCTGATGGAATTTGGTGAAAAACTTAAGTTTGAAAGCTTGTTGAGAATCAAATACATATCCTGCTGTATTTCAGCTGTCACTGACCTCTATGTTCGTTGTCTTTCCATGATATCTGAAAAAAATACCAACATATCGTTTTACAATGGATTCTGAAAAAAGTCTGAGCTTTTCGTTTGCCAAATAATTGTGGCATTTACAATCTGTTGTCATATTATTGTTGGGCCTGGTCCCTTTGGTAAAGGCTGATAATAATTTATTTCAATAAAATTATAATACTAAGTAATCGAATAATAAGTTCTTACTGCGTTTGCTAAATACTACAACTTCTAGTATTACTACCATGACCAAAACTGCCCCTCAACTAAATCTACATTCGGTATCTATAATACATCCTCTCAAACCTATGTAGGTAATGATGAATTCATAAGTTTAGGGCCGGTACCTGTGCGTGCCATACTGTTGAACAGCCTTCTCAAAAGCACCACCACTTTGGTGAACGTGGTGAACAACACACCTGCTTAATATGACCTATAGCATCATCACTGTTAGCGTTTTAGCATGCCGATGTTAGCATTTAGCTAAATCACTGCTGTGTTTAAGTAGTCTCACAGATGCACTACCATGTCTGTAGATACATTTTTCTGTTCTTGTTGGCTATCACATACATGTCAGTTCAGCCAATTATATCATTGTGGGTTATTATGTTATACATTTCATAAGAAAAGTGTCAGACTCAGTGTCAGACTCAACTCACACCTGCAGTGGAGCTGCCTCTGGGGACGGGCAAGCAAATCAATTCCAATCCCAAATGCTATTCTGTGAGCTTGGGCAACAGTCCATGAGCCCCCAGGTGATGTTTAATGAAATGTCTGCTGCGTGCAGCAGACGCTGAGATGATCCTGCAGTTTGACGGGGCAGATCAGGGCACTGGAACTGTCGGGGTTGCGAAATGCATCCATCATATGAAAAAACAATTGCGTTTCTGGTGACATTTAAAAGTTTTGTTTCAAAATGTATTTTATTTACCTCTCAGGCATTGACTTAACTACTGCTACTTCATCAAGCTGTCGGAGCTACCATGGAGCCCACACTGTCACTAACTGCACTGCCTGAATAAATATATCCAGGATGTGAAACTGATTCAGCAACGAAAACAGGTTAAAAAAGATAGACGGTAAAGCCTACAGATCACAGTGTAAAAGTGAACCACCACATCACCTGGCGATCGAAACAGAAGACAATGAAAGTAAGGAACAACAACGTTTCTGTAAAGCCGGGTAGATCTTTACAAGCATGGAAAAGCAAAAGCAGCATGAATACCGTCAGTAGCCAGCTTAGCATAGAAGTGCTAACGCTAGTTTATGATGCGCTAACGTACTCTGCAAATGTTAGCAGGTTTTTACAAAGTAACAATGTTTTAGAAAAGTATACCTCCTTCCATCCTCACCGGCTAACGAGTATCACTATGAAACAACGTTTGACCATGACTAGCACAAGAAATCAGCTTGAAAATGAAGAAAATCTGAAGCCATTGAATTCGAGTATATGGAGCAGAGCTGGATGGTTGTCGGACCCTGATCGGAGCAGGCCGTTGCTATTGTGTTCTGAGTGCTGACTCATGTTTCAATATCCTGTCACAAAACATAGCTCTGATGGCTTTCTGCTCAACTACGATGACAAACTGAGGGGCAACACAATAATTGTTTCCTTTTAGTAAAATCTCCACCACATTGTTGTGATGTTTAAGACATCTGGTTGCATGCTCAGCTGGTGTGCTCTTGACTAGCCTTTGATAGGGTTTGAGGAAATGGGAAACAGCGTCAATGTTCTATTTCAACTGTAGGCTTGTGAGAGAGACCTTGGCGCCGGCCGCCGACAGATTGTGTGCAAACATGTCATGTGAGAACGATCACTATATGCCCAAAGGCTGTTAGATTTGGCTTTGTATTTAGCCACTTATTTCCCTGTGCATTGTACTTACTGATGTCCTAGAGCAGAGATCTGAAGTCTTCCGTGAACTGATGATAAGATTAGTAGGGGAGATTTATTTTCCCATTATTACCTTGTAATCATAATTTTTTATGATTACCTCCCTAATTGTCCCTCTTCTGATACACACTGGAGCAAAGTCATTCAAATACATAACACCTTTGCATAAACATATTTGCTTCGTTCATCAATACTTATATTATACGTTTATATTCATTGTAAAGTTTAGTTAAGTGGTGTGGTTTCAACTTCAAAGTCATGTTGGAGGCAGTTAGTGCTGTAACAGGTTAGTGGAAGTGTTTCTTATACTTAGTCTACCCTCATTGGCATACATTGGGTAGACAATTTATTCAGAGTACCTGCTTGACCATGTTTTCCAACATTAAAAGTTTTATTGGAGAAAACAGTTCATGGCTGACGACAAAGTGTCACATGTGTATTGGTTTAACTTCTTTACATCTGAGCTTCCCTTGGCTCGTCAGTGGACTTTTCGTGGAAGACATGTCACTGAAAGAAAAGCACAGATGTCAATAATAAAGATCGACACCAGAAAACTTATCAACAGGTTTCATAGGGCCCTGTCAGTCCCAAACAATGAATAAACGGTTCGTACCAGGTCTCACTGGGAAACCGATTTAGAGAGACTCTCCCAGATGATGAGTGGGACAGTGTCTGGTCAAGCTCTTCAGGTTGCTTATTTACCAACAACTTTAATCCTTTGTTTTAAAAATACTGTAATATGTGTAAAATTACGTTTTAATGCCTTCTTAATTATAACTTCTGGGTCAAAGTGTGTCCAGAAATTGAACAATAGCCCCTCTTCACTGCTTAAGGTGCCTCTTTTTACTGCAAGCACAAGTATTGTTTCTTCAGTGGATTTTCACCTCTGTCCTTACGGTTTTGCATTGGATTTGGGATATTATGGAACTCATCCCTTCAGAGGTTATGAGCTTCTGACTCAAGGACAAACCTTTCAAGTCTTTTCAAACCTTTCTGGTCTGTATTGGAGGTGACGGTGCACAGGCCGATTGGAGTGGTCTCTATAGACAAGTACGGACTGAGATCTTAAAATACACTACCATGTAGATCTTAATAATCCATTGTGCCATCATTATGCCTAAATACCCTTGTTATACATAATAATATAGGTATATACTTCTTGTCTTGGCTTTTGAATTCTTTTTTTCTAATCATTTTATGTTTGGGTTCTCTTGCATGTGTGGAGAAGGTGTTCTGTGATGAGGGTACGTATTTGTATCATGATGCTTCTTTATCCTTGATTGTTGGACCATTTGGAAATGAATCAATATTCTCTTAATAAATGAATCATGTTTCAGTGTCAGGGTCATGCAAGGGTGCGTGTTGCCTCACTGTCATGCTGTCATGGCTTACTGGGACACCTTAATGGTTCTAGGTCTATAGTAAATATCTTAGACAGTCCCAAACTGGACTACGTGCCAGTGTTAATTTCCTTAATAAAAACTATACTGAAAATCATTTGTTTACATTTTTTGTTACAGGAAAACAAGACTTAATATTGATGGATATCTTTTGACTAATTACTAATGCACACATTGTGTGCTCCTTATATTTAAAACGTATCTTGTTGATTAGGCTACTCGACCTGTTTGCAATAATAAGGAGCATCATGCATTTCTCTGCTAATAGTGTTAGCTAATGTTACCGGTTCTTGACATAAAAGTAGCAGATTTATGTAAATACACACAAGATCCCACTGAAAATCAGTTGACTATCCTTTGAGTTTATTAGTAGGAATGAGTCCAGGATTTGGCTGTCAACCATCTAAATCTTTCCCTTAATTTGATCATTTTATTTCATGTTTTTTTGGTAGGGACAAGTACATATACATAGAGAATTGCACACCAATTACCCAATGGCAGTGTATCACAGCTCTCCAGATACAAGCAGCAGTTTTGTGTTAATGTTATCTGACATTTTAGACATTTATTGACTCAAAAGACCCAGAGTAAAACTAATTCAAAATCAAGTGCCACAATTAGCATTCTAACTCGAAGGTTGGACTGGACTGCATTAGCTACCCGTACCGAATACACTGACTGCATAGTATAAATACAATATACATAGTACTTTTAATAAAAAAAAACATGGCATGAAAAAGACACATGGAATGTAAATGTGGCAAAATGTACAAGGCTATCTCTGCACCGTTGCTGTATGTTAAAACTTTGTCATTCAAGATAACACTAAAAACACATCGTTGATGATCTCAATTGTCTTCCTCACCGTTGATTGCCTCCAAGGAAGCTCTCGTCACATCCAAGGTTTTAGCAGAGTGTTTTTCATCTTATCAGTGTCTTTGCCAAGAAAACGTGAGCCAACATAGAAGGAGAATTGTTTGCTCTCTGGCTATAATTTAAGATAGATTGATGAGGCGTTTGATCTGCCAGTAAAGTGTGAAGGGTGGTTAGAGCTTAGAGTTAGAGCTAGAACTTTGACATTAGACAAGTACAACATACAAACTACCCAACAATCATCATTGAATGTCTGTATATGACAAAAATACCAAAGAAGTTATTAAGAATGAAAGAATTGATTCATTTAATTTAATATTTTTTTTAATTATAGTTTATGTAGAATTAGTAAATACTTTTGCTATATATAGCAATCATTCAATCAATGGCCATGACAGCAGTCATTTTATCTTTCGTCACAGCGATTTTCAGGTAAATAGGAGAAATACAGCGTTCATGTAACAAACTAATCAGCCAGGAAGGTGAGTTTGCTGGACGGCAGTGCACACGGTCCGGCTGCAGCCTTCTGCGTTGGCACCCTCCACTCCCTGGTCTCATTCAGATGAATGAGGAAGCTGCATTTTAGTCCAAACATGACCTTCATCAAAACACCAAATCAGGGATCTTAATAAGATCACCTGTTCATCTATACATGCCAACCAGTCAATAACCAGTCAATCTCAAACTGTCCAATTCCCTCTCTTTCACTAAACCCATGCTTGCTATAGAACTTCTTTATTCTTTGCTCACTGGTAACTAGCATTGTGAAATCTGGATCTCAATTGGGGATTTTTAACAAATTGAGAGTAGTCGGTTACTTTTAAAGGACAAAAACACATTTAATTACATGTTTGAATGCGTATTTGGTAAACACTAAATGGTTTTTGGCTTTGAAATGCTATATGTCTTAAATGCACTAAGGTTGCGGGGTTGGTTTGGGAAGAAATAAAGATCTGCATTTGGGCTCAAAACAGCATTTCTGTGGTTTTAAGTCATGACTCAAGCAATATGTGATCCATATGGTGAAAAGTCTGATCTGCTTTTACTTAAATCATTCGTGTGAAAGGTTCAAGACACAAAACCTGATGTGCTTGCCTCTGTCCTAAAGTGACCTAAAATACTGCTATGATTCTACATGACAAAATAGAACTGTTATGTCTCTTTCAGCGTGCCCAGCTGTTGTCTGCTTTGTTGTTCAGGCCCGTCCATGCATTTCTATTGCAAACTCTGCAGCTGCTGCTGCTGCTCTGAGCTTGATTGTCACTTTGGAGACTGGAGACAGAGGGAATGGATGAAGTATTTTATTGTCATATTGCGAGCAGTGCGACCGCTGTCGACTCTTTACGGCTCTGGCTTCAATGGGGGGGGGGGGGGGGGGGGCACACATCGGTCAGCATCTAACCAGAACAAGCTGTTTTCCATTGCCTCTGCTCAGGCCAGCACATCATTATTGTGTTTGGATGCAGGCCCTGTCACATGTGTGTCACACTCTCTGGATGTTTCATCTGCACTATAGCCGCTGGTGCACTTTGTTCCACAGGCTAGAGAGTCCCTTATTGAGGATTAAGTGCTTCCATGACAGAAAGGGGGTCGATGAGGTTATGAATTACAGAATATGAGAAGTTGTTTGTTTTTCTGATCACTTCCATCAAATGTTTATAAATTGGATACAGATTTTTATTTAAATATATCTTTACAGCAAATACCTCGTATGATTTGACGATAGTGCTGGGTGAGTTTTGTACTGACATCCACCAGGTGCTTTGCTGATATAAACAGTATGTTTGAAAGGATTGTATAACCTGACATCAGACTGAGAAGTTTGAATAGTCATAACTCAAGATTATCACACTGTGGGAGCATCACTATTAACTCAACATCAAATATCAACATCAAAGAACAGGCGGGAAGAATCACTGTTTAATAAGGACAGCATATTGTTTTTTTGAACTTTTATTTATTTATTCTTCTTTTATTTCTTTTTTTACTATGGAAGTGGTTACAACAGAGAGGCCTTAATGGTTGGAGGAAAGTGTCATGCAGTGTGGAGTATGAGATCCATGTGGACATATGAAAGCATATGGATCTTATATGTTTCCTCGGTCAGATAATGTGCTAACGCAATGTTTTCATCAAGGAACAATTACAGAATCATGCTTTGACATATTATTGTTAGTCGTTAAGAAATTACACGTAGAAAGAAAGAAACGGCAAGAAACAGATTGAGAGGAAAAAGCTCAAACAATCCTGATTAAAAGTATGAAAACAGCCTGTTTTCCTCTTCAGCATGAGACTGAAATTAATGGATGAACAAAAGGTTAGAGGATCAATTTTGCAAGGCACGCGTTTTAACATTGAAATCATTTAATCTTCATCATTATGTGAATGATGAGTAATCCTCGGTTCTGCCTTCAACACCACAGCATCTGATTACCTGAATGCTTGACTGTGCCTGTCCCCTCTCCTGTGACTCACGTCATCACAAATTCATGACGCTGAGCCAGCCGACACCAGAGCACTGCCTGCGACACAAGACGTCACTCGGGGAGTCAAAGATCAGGGGACAGGAATGAATAAGTGCCGGCTCGTATCGGAGACATGCGACCCCATGGCTTGACAGCGTCAGCCAAAGATCAGCCCTCATGACGTCTGTTTATGGGCATGAATCACTCCACAGTAGCTTTTCATGCACTATAAAGTCTGCCCTCGGGAGAGTCTGAAATCCTCTTGAACTCTGGGAACAGAGGAGAACATATCAGTCATCTAAATCTGTTTGTGTAAGAGCCAAGGCTTTTAGGATTTTTAGGGCAATTTAAAGCGGCAAAGAGCAACTGTGAGGGAATGAAGGGATGAGGGGATGAGGGAGGGAAACGACATTTTTGCCCTGAGTTAAATCCCTCACAGAGTGTTTCCCTCCAGGATATGTACCACAGCCTTGACCAGGCTTTGCTAAAGGCCCAAAGGTTTTATGGCATTATATGAGAAAAAAAAAGATCTGATTTGAATTTGTATAATATTCGATTTAGCTATTTTTGTCATGGCCACCTCAGTGCCCCTGTCTCTCACTTGTGCATCCCTCTCCTCTCGTGTCTTCCGTGTCCTGGGTTTTAGTGGACTTGCCACTCACCTGGACCGTGACTAACGGCACACCTGGCTACAATCAGCTCATCAACCCACAACGTATCAACCCTGGCTTTCCTCCCTCTCTTCGCCTAATCGTTGTTCTAGTCTCAGTGGAAGCTAAGCTAATACTTCTAGCTCTCGTATCCTTTGGGAAGAGTATTTCTAGTGTTGTTGTTTTCCTAGTGAATGCATGCTTGTTTCCTGCCCTCCATGATTCCTGACTTTATCAGAGCTTGTTCTGAAAGCAGCTGCCTGCTGCAACAGGAAACAAAGTCGATGAGAGCTGTGAGAAAGAACCAAAATGAACATGTGTGCCACAAACAGTATCTTTGGGTAAGGTGACCTCTTTCACATAATAATTTGACTATTGTCTATACCTTTGAGTAGTGCAGCTTTAAAAATATACAAAAATATAAAAAAAATGTTTTTCAAATTAAAAGCGTTGGTGAATTTGATGTTTGTAACTTAGAACGCAGGCTGATGACAGGGATGCAGGTTTCCTCGAAAGCCAAGTCTGGTACAACACCGTCGACAACTCTAAGCAGTCAGACTCATATCCTCTACTGGGACTGGATTTGTCCTTAAAATCCCATTAGGAGTTTGGGTTACATTTGCGGCAACGCAAGTTTTCATTGCCTTCCACATACTGTCCCTCTGTATAGTCTGCAGTGTAACTTTTTGGTCGGAATCCATGGAAAAACATCAATTGTAATTAGGGGTTACATCGGCACGGGGCGGATGTCCTTTTCCTTCACATGGGAACCCAATTTACGGTCGAATCCTGAGGTTGAAATCACAGAGAAAGCGAAGGTACAGCTGTCGGCCTGGTTCGGACGGGACGACATGGACGTAACGAAGAACACACAGGGTGGAAAGGCACTTGAGGTTTCACTGTAGCGTTGACTTGGGCTGCTTTCCGCACACTTGACCATGAGGTCATCCAGGTCCAGTTTGAACAATGTGTGTGGGAAAAGCTGCTTTAGGCAGGTCAGTGAAAGGCAGGTTACTGTGATGAAACGAGGGAGTTATTGTATATAAATATATATAATATATATACTGTTTCCCTCCTTTCTTTTTGTTTTGTCCTGCATGCCTCGTAACACAAGTACAATATACAGAGGATGTAGCACGTATAGTTGTATCGTACTGCACAAAACAGGAAAGAGAGCTATATTCAGTTCCACATGATATAATCTTGGGAATGGGGTTAAATGATAGGGTGCACACTTCACTATAGAAGAAGTGAAAATGACACCAAAACCTCTCACGAAATAACGCCGCACAGTTTTCCACTCATCCACAAATCCGAAGCCAAAGACGACACACGGATGTATCTTTACTACGTCTTTGGGGGAAAATGATATGCTGAATTCCGGGGATGTGGTAAACTGCGTGTAGGTCAGTGTCCACACCAGTGACAGTGATTATGACCGACCTAAGTAAATATTTTACATGGCAAAATGGGGAATTAGGGATGAAAGGAGGATTAAAAAAATAAACCCAGCAGATGTGTAATTACATCAATGCCATGCCCTTTGAAGCCATATCGCCCCGGCACTGCTGAGGTCACACGAGGCTGGCACAGCATGGTGCTGTTCAAGGTCTCATAAACTTACAATCATTTTAGAGGGATGAGTCAAAGGCAAAAGCTGTTTGGTAGTAATGGCTGGCGTTCATCTTAAAAAAATCTATGAATTAACAACCAGGGGCTGCAGCACCATGTCGAGTATAATATCAACGAAATGAAATACCGTCTTCATATCTTTTTCCGATTGATCTCAGGGCGAAACGCTTCCTGTGGGAAGTGAAAGCAGAGGGCGATGTCGTGTCTCACAGGCCGCCTTGTGAGTAATAGGAGGGAATGATAGACACAGAGTGAGTCAGGATACCTGCTGCAGCTGTATGTGCTTCCTGTTATTCTGTTTGTACCCTGATGCCATGCCATGCCATCAGGGTTGGAAAAATGGTTTAATTTTAAAAACACGGCTGTCATTACTTGAGATACTGCAGTTACGGGACACTGATTTTGGACGGGGTTTCCAATTTATGAACGCAATGATGCTGATCTGATGATAATGAATCACGCTGCAACTTGGCCTGTTTGTGGCTAAAGCAAGGCCATTTCCTAAGCCGGGGATTTGGCATCTGGTTTCAAATTTTCCTCCGTGGCTGTCTTTGATTTGTGACGTCACGGGTTTATCATCTTGCCAAGACTTAATTTTGAATTGTAGTTTTTTTCTGAGTGAGTTTGTCTTCAGCTGATACTGAACGCTCCTCTGCTGCTCCAGCTGTAAAGGTTCAGTACACGGATCCAAATCTTAGCTACAAATTCTCACGAACCTGCAGCGCTGCATTATTTCCTGGATCTTACCTGCCCTCTTAATCAGGTCGGCTGCTTGGCGTACAGGTTGCTGGAATGTGGTGAGAATCAATTTAGGGAAACTTGGAGAGTTTTCTACGAGAGAGGCGTACACAAATCTATGGGAAGGTCAGGGGAAAAAACTATAAACTAAATCACAGAGTATGTTAAAAATTGTTTCACATTAACCTCTCAGTTGGTAGTAAAGACTGAGTTCTGAGAATGTTTGGAAGCTGTATTTTTCTTTCCCTGCTTTCATGAATAAAGTATTTTAGGATATCAGGTTCTGTGAAGAGAGGCTTTAGCTTATTGCTGGGAAAGTGCTGATGTCATCACAACATCAAACCATCAATCACACCGCACACGGACATTCATTATGAGTGTGTGTGTGGTCCGTGCTAATGCACAGTATGAATGCTTGAATGTCAAACGTGTGTCTTGAATGTCAAACGTGTGTCCCGTTGTGTATTAGCAGGTATCAAACTGACAACTGACAATCAAATTTCAAAATGAAAAGAAACCGGCGGGACATGCGGCGTAATCTCCTTTGATCAAATAACTTTCATTGTCATGTGAATCCTTTAAAGGATTAGAGGAATTTAGAGGAAGTTTGGAGACAAGTAAAGGACAGAAGAGAGAGAAGATGGACAAAGCGCTGAGTTATAAGTGCAGAGTGGCCCAGCTGTATTTAGCCATCTGTCAAACAGGGTAAGCGGAGAAGAGAAACAGCCTTCGGTGCAAGTAACCCTGGTGAATGGGCGGATAAACACGCAAACACAAAGACAAACATGAATACATTGAAAGTCAGAATGAGGGGACTGAGTTACAAAAAGCAGAAATCAAATGTGTGTGTATATTTAGAAGGTTGGTTAGTGTGAGACAACACAATGTCACCACTGCAGACAAACCAGGAAACGTATTGACTGTAAGACCGAAATGATGATGAATACAAGTAAAAAAAAGAGAATCTTAAGTGATGTGCCAGAGAAAAATAGTGGTTTTCTTCACTAGCAGTGACTTCAAAAGCCTCTCAAAACGATGGCATATGGAAGGAAATCATGCAGCAAGTGAATGCCAATAGAACCCAGAAAAAGTATCAGAAGTAACAATACCAATCATGATTTCATTTACTGTTATATTGTTTCACTTAGATCTGTAATACATCTAAGAGAAGAGAGGAGTTGGTCAACAAGTTGACATGTTCATCTGCAGTAAGTTACTTTCATAAATTGCCTCGGGTTGGTTGAGGTCCACAATCAAAACCCATGTCATATCAGAAATGCATTTCGGCCAATGCCTTCCGCCTCTTTTGTTCTTCTCACGGACTATTTACCTACATCCAATGGGTCCTCAAACGTGATTGGTTTATAGTTCTCAGACTTCAAAAGGAAGCCAGAATGCTTCCGATACTAAAATCTTGTCCTTGGTTCCTGTAATAATACCACAATTTAGATACAGTAGCATTTCTATTTATTGTATTTGACTACCATTACTTTAGGAAGCCCAATAACCAGTTTCATAATGATGTTATTTGCTATATCTATATAAATATGTGTAAATAACAGAGGAAACAGCTTTTCTTTCTAAATTATTTTATTTTGGTTATAACACTTTTTTGGTCATCCCCGCCACCAGAAAACCTGGACCCTGAAATTGAAGCAGGAAAATTTGAGTTATTTATTTTATTATTCACATGTGCTTTTCATATTGTAAAACGTCTTCCACAAGAAATGATTCGCAATTGAGCTGTCTTACATTTTGCTGGAAGTTCAACCTCCAGCAGTTACTCTATTTATTTGGATTTCTTTTTCCTTTCCCGCTTCCAACTCAATCAGCCGACTAAGGGTGTTCACACTTTTCAGTTCAACTAATCCGATTTGGAAAACGACCTTTGTGAGCCAATCATCTTGCTGCTGCCAAACTTGTTTCTTTTTTCTGCTGCAGTCATTTCACTTCCCCATCAATCAAACCCACCTCCGGCTCCATCAGAATCAGCTGTCCAATGGGCCCTTTCAGTGAGCTTATCCAGGTCCATATCTTCAGCTAGACTGTTCTTCCATCACCAGAGTCTAGACTCCATGAGAGGGTAAATAATGATGTCATGAATCAGGTACGGGTTATTTCTGTCCAAAGCCGGGCCGAGTCTAAGAGAGTGGTAACTGAGCCCGACTCGAACCCTGCAGACATTCAGGTTTTTATGTCCAAACCGACTCGAGACCGACGCCGTTAATGTAAGCTGAAGCACTGAGTCTGTGTGACCGGGGTGCACTCGGACACACACTGGACTGTGTGGAGCGTTGTTCGAATGTAGTTATTCAGCGCACTCTGTCTGAGGAGACGGAGCAGCAGAGTGCCAAGAGCAGAGAATTGGCGATGAACAGCTGAAATCACACATTCACAGACAGTGGGTCCATTATTTTAATTTATTTTTATGCTATATTTTTTGTAAAAATAACTTCAAGCACCATGTCAAGTAGACCGAACAAATAATTGTCTGAACGCGGTCCGCTGCGTCCACCATAGTAGTTCTCTGGAACGCAGCATGAAGCCCAGTGTTTACAAGTGAAAAATTCACTGGCTATACACATTGGCTAATGTGTGCTGTGATAAATAAATAATGCACTGGATAAATAAATACACATAAGAGTCTGCAAACTGGTGACTCAATTCAACATTTCAAACCTGAATGCATCTTTGTCAGGTCAAAGACAGAGAGCAGCAAAAGGTACATTTATTAATATTAAAACACACGTTACTTTAGAGAAAAGAAAATGACAAACCTCTGCCTAACACAGAATTTAAACTAGAAGGGCAGTCAGAGAGCGCAGGCCTCTGCCAAGGCCAAGGTTAATGGTTTGTGTATGCGACATTCAGAACATTCATTTTTGCGGGATTGCAGACAGATGACGTAGCAGCCGGATGAATTCAGTGATTGAATTTGTGGTAAGGCAGGATAGCAGGCAGGTAACAGGAAACTGCACAGCGATGATGATGATCTGACAATGTCAGAGAATGGCTGAGTGACAATCCAGTTTAGGAAGTGAAGGTGGGGAAGGCCAGGTAGAGCTGGTGAGGGAAATGGCGTGTAGGTGAGAGGAGATGTCAGGTGAGCAGGTCTGGCAAGAGAGTCTGAGGGCATCTGGAGAATGGTTAAAGGATGGCAGGTCCAGGGAGAGAGAGGAGGGCACATGGCCTCCGTGTATTGTAACCCAGCTTCTCTGTTCTTTGGGCGGAACCACATTCATGTTAGTGCACGTTAGCTCCTCCCTTCATGGCTCACTGGCTGGCTAATTGCTGCCACTCTGCACTGTGCTCATACTGCGGTAACGGCTGATAATGTCCGATTGTTGCTGATGTGTGGCTTAACTTCTGCTTTTGGAGGAAACGGTAACAGCAGTGCACATAAGGCATTGTGGGATCATAGGCAGATTGTGTGCAGTGAACTGCACATGCAAAACATATACATTTCTTTATGGGACAACGGGTAAATGGCTTGAATTTATTTGGAATTTCTCATATCGATCTTATGATATATTTTTACTTTAAAAGCGTATGTGTCATGAAAGAAGTTCACTGATTTGCTGTATAATGTACTAGTTTCCAGGGACAGGGACAATATATAAATATTACCGAAGAAAAACAAATGCAAAAGCTGTGAGGCATATAAAGCATCCGGCTAAAACAAATTCGCAGAGCTCATCCCGGGTTAGGCTTTCAAATCCACATTCACAAATGCTCATCTGCTTCTATTTTCATTCTTTCAGCACCTTGAGCTTCAAACTGGCAAGGTTTGCTTTGCCTGGTTCTGCCATTTTTTCCATCTTCCATGTAGGATCACAAACAAGATGTCCTCACTCAAGTAGTATTAATACCGAGCAGTTTAACTGGCGAGCATCTCCGGAGACACCGAACCTCCCCGTTGTTAGGGGAAACACCGCAATGCTTCACTGAATACACTGAATAATTCCCCACAGTGAGGAGCTGCTCGTACAGACATGCTTGTACGGACAGTGATGTGTTCTTCTTCTGTCCTCACTTGTAGTGTAGTAGCATTTTTTGCTATTCTTGCTCCTGCAGGGAAAACGCAAACATATGTAACATCTGCCCTGAGGTATGATGCTAATGCTGAGCTGATGCTAAGCCTGTTAAGATGCTAATTACCAAACATGCTACCTACCGTGTTAAAATGCTTGAGCTTGCAAAATGTAGCATGGTGTTAACATGCTAACATCAGCATGGTACAGAATCTTAGCATGAAGCTCAATGTACAGCTGAAGCGGAGTTGGATTTGGTCAGGAGCTTTGCGGTATTGTCACCACACTTAAACAAGTGAAAAGTTTGACCCATTGGTCGAAGAATGGGGGAAAAAAATGTAGGAAAATATTGCTAACTTTGATATTGCTGGTAACACAAAACTGCAAACTATAAAGAGGTAAAACAAAAGTAAAGTCTGAGGCAGGGACCGTGTTCCTGTTGTTACCTTCTGCGATTTAAATCAGCCGTTCTTCCTCAGCTTTGCTTTGAGCTTAGTGCAATCATTAGCACAGTAATACAGTGTGCGTGTTTGCTTATACATGCTTAAAAATTCAGGTAATCACCAAAATAATTGTGGTTCTGACTAAACGTCAGACAAACAGACCAACATTTTCATCCCTACAGCCACTATATGGCTGAGCTGATAAAGACATCATGAAATATAATGCACAAAAATCTGGTGGATTCTCCCAGTCAATTTATTTCTTTCTTTCTTCTAATTTGCCCCACATAGTTATAATTCATAATTATTATAATATAATAATGGGTCATTTAACAGAGGATCTCCATAATACCATTTAAGGGATCATGGGGCGTTCTGAATCAGTACTCTAATGTCCAGTACTGATCCGTAAAAGGTTCTCACAAGTGTAGTAATACAAACCAACGCATGTGTGTGTGTGTGTGTGTGTGTGTGTGTGTGTGGGTGTGTGTGTGTGTGTGTGTGTGTGTGTGTGTGTGTGTTTATAACACAGGGTTCATTGCTATTTCCCCAAATATTTGCCTTGGGTGTAGGGCTGGTCAGTGGCTGGGTGTTGGGGTCATGGGGAGAGAGGGTGTCTGTAGCGAGTCAGTGCCTTTGAAAGGAGATCAGAGCGAGTTCTGGCCTAATTACAAGCAGTGTTTACACCTACACATCTGGGCCGCGCCGCCGTCTGCTGAGTGACGGGGAACATGGAAGAATATAATGGGAGCAGGTCAATACAGACGAGCTCATTCAGTCAGGGATGAAAACACATGTAGTCCATGAGGTGTAGTGGCAGCCGATGAACAGTGAAGTAAATGCGGTGTATTTTTTTCAAATCTAATTATATAATTATTTATCAAGGAAATACCACAGCTGTTGTTTAAAAAAAAAAAAGAAGAAAAAAACCCTTAAATGGGCGATGAATGAGACAAACAAAGATTGATGCCATCCTTGTTCAGAAAAGTTTACTCTCTCCAAGAGAGACCCCCCTTCTATGATTCTATCATACAGGATTTTATTCTCAGTGTGTCCCTGTAGCTTAGCTGGTAAAGCGTGCACCTCGTTGCCCCGTACCGGCAGCCCGGACTCGAATCCTCCCCCCGGCCCTCTGCTGCTTGATGTCCGCTTTCTTTGCATCTGAAATTATCTTTAAAAAGATCTTTGGTGATTTTAAAGGTGCTGCATGGTTCATTGATGCACATGCAACTGTTTCTGCATTGGTTGGGACTGGACATCATCTATAGCCATCAGCAATGTATTTTTTTTGTATTTCTTTTGCCATTTCGGTCCACAGACACACACCCAACATATACTTTACATAAACTTTACATAAACTGACCTGGGACCCGAATCTGGCCAGGTACAAATTATACTCGCAGAGTCTGTGTGTCAATACCTGAGTGCGAATTAATTAATGGAGCATCATTCTGCTACCAGTGTTGTTGTTCTCTCTCTCTCTTCGGTTCTGTTTGAGTTGTCTGCAGTTTGGATCTACTCGGATCAGATCCACTGGATTGAGTCTTATTAGCAATGTTAACAGCAGCCCTTGGAATTTCTTTGTCAGTGCAGTTACATCACTTTCGCCAGATTGAAATATCTTAACTGTTAGATAAATTACCACGGAATTTGGTACAGACAGTCATGGTCCCCAGAGCATGAATCTCAATGACTTTAGCAGTTCCTTGACTTTTCCTCCTGCGCCACCATTAGCTTCACCTTTGTGGGTTTTTTTTCTGAAATCTCTCAACAACTGTGGGAAGGATTGCCATGAAATCTGGTACATATGTTCATGAATGACACAACTTTGGTGATCCCCTGACATTGGGTTGACATTTGCGGTTTTAAGTGAAGTTTCTTGACAACTGTTGGATTGACTGCAAAGACATTTGGCACTTATTCATGGAGGAGAAGATGAATCTGACTAATCCTACTAACGTTACGTCTCTTCTAGTGCTATCACCATGAATAGCTCTACCACCAACTCACTTTCTTAGCTTTTCCAAGTACGTATAGAGTCGGAAAAAAGCAATGATTTCTCTATAATAATAATTATTATAATAATATAATAATCCAAAACTGGCATGTGAAACTGCTCAATGAAGAATATTGTTGTCATGCAGCCACCTACACCTGGCGTATTTTGACACCCTTTTATTTCAGGGTGAAATCTAAGCTCTAATTTGGGGTATCATTTACTGTACAGCTGCCATACAGTTTTGGATGTGAATATTACCCAAAATTATAGTGCGGTAGAAGTAAAGTCCCCTGCTGCTTACTCATTTACTCATTTG
Organism: Pholis gunnellus; assembly: GCF_910591455.1. Classification (NCBI taxonomy): domain Eukaryota; kingdom Metazoa; phylum Chordata; class Actinopteri; order Perciformes; family Pholidae; genus Pholis; species Pholis gunnellus. The sequence goes on from NC_136534.1 coordinate 7,076,855, forward strand.
TGAGCTGCAGACAAGTGAATGTGTAGAGGCTTTGATTCAAGTTTCACTTTTAAAGAAGCCTTAACAGGGAGCGAAGAGAAAAGTCTGCCAGCCGCACCCACGCGCTCCTGCACAAGTCTGCCTCCAGAGAGGAGACAAACCCAAAACAGCTATTGCTATTAAGACACAGCTTCCTCTTATCAACGCTGCCACAGGGATATTGCAACAGTTTGTTCACAAAATGTTGATTATTATGCCATAAATCGCCTGTGTTACCCATGATTGGGTGAACAAACACTTGTCTTAATTACAAGCAGCCACAATATTCATAATTTAAGCTATGACTTATTATTATTTATGGAAGAAATGTGCCAACAATTTTTGCTTAAACTAAATCCTTAGCAGACATGGTACCACAACTATTTATATTGTGTGTAAAACCCTGCGGGACAACAATCAACTCCCTGTCACCGGAGAAAATAAACATTTTTTTTTTCAGCCTCTGCAATGAGTGGGTTGTTTTAAAGTATCTCAATTTGAATTGTCGTTTTGAAAAGATCTGCAATGATTCCGTGATGTGAAGACCATGCCTGCAGCAGGCCGCCATTGTTTCCTCCATTGTTCTCCCTGGGGACTTAAATAAAGAGAGTCACCAAAGCCGCACGGCTCTAAATATGTATTTCTGCTGTGCTAATTAGAGACTGTCTGTCAAGCAGGCACTGAGCCCAGGACGAGGAATGGCTAAATATACCAAAACAAAAACAGTTTCAAAAACAGAAAATTATAAAGATTTAGACAAAGTCAAGAGGAGAAAAAAGTAAATGTAACTGGAAAGGTGACTTTTGTGTGTTGGTTTTATTGAAGCGGTAGAGCGGTGGTGACATGGGTCGGAGGTTTGGTCACAAGCTTTGAAAATGTGATTGTGGAGCGGGAGCCTTATATATATATATATATATATATATATATATATATATATATAAAAGCAGGAATGGTCACACTGTCAATGAGGCAGCGGAAGCAACTTTGAGAAATTAGACACAAGAAACAGACGTTCCTCTTGTTATCCAACGGCTCAATTTAGATGGCCAGTTTCAGATTTCTACACTGCGATAATGTTCACCTTTCATGTCCCTTGATTAAACTGAAGAACCGTTTCTGTGGAAACAAGGTCGAAGAAATGTCTGACAAAAGACGGAGGACATTAGACATTTTTTTGTGAAGCTCAGGCCGCGAGTTTCACAGCACCGTTTGCCCACTCCTGGCAGCTTTGCGGGGCCTTGGACTAAGTGCTCGCTGTGCCTTCTTTCCCTGCGGGGAGGGACGGGGCCTTCCTGGTCCTGGCACGACTCTCAACTGCCCTCAGTGCATCAGGGGTCTGCGGCGATGTCAGCATCCCACCCGTGTCATCACCATGCAGGACTATGCAACCAATTTGATTTTGATTAAATGATATAGAGCACAACGTTGTTTTGCACGAGCAGTTAAAGATGTACCAAATTTTCTTTCAGGAGGAGAATGCCCCTCACCTGATCCGCCAAATGGTTTGTTGTAACACAGAACCATCTGAGAAGCAGTCGTAGGAAACTGTTTGGAAATGGGCAGGCATTTAAAAAAAAAAAAAAAGAATTGTCAGGTGATTGGATGAACTATCTGTCAATCTAACTCCTGCCAATGCCAGTTGGGAGAAGAGCGAAAACATCTTTTCCGCAGAGAAAAACCTTCAGAGACATTGCGAGAATCCAGCTGCCGTGCAAGGTCAGCATCTCCCTCGGATCCCCCAAGAGGGCTGAGGTCCACCCACCACAACCTCCCATGGGAAACACCGTAGGCTATTTGCTCATGTTTTGTAAACTCAAGAAGTGGAGCACGTGGAATAAAACATTTGGTAACTAACCAGTCAACTAGTAGTACTAGCGGTAGTACTGGTTGAAATTGTTGCAGTTATAGTCGTTGCAGTATTCATGGAAATGTTGCTGTTTCAGTAGCAGTAATAGTTGCTGTAGTAGTTGCTGTAGTGTTGTACTATTGTATGGTGTAGTAACTCATAAGAAATGTCAGTGTAGTAGGCATTATAATTTCATAAAAGGGATCATTGTTTAGTATCTCATAAAGAAAGTCATAGTATGGTACAGTGATACAAGTTGAAGTACAGTGTGTCATATGTTACAGCCCAGTCTCAGTGAGCTAGACAAAGAGGGAGACCACACAAGATTTAAATTAATTCAAACAATACTTTATTTGAAACTAAGCCCAAACTGTATTGAAGGAATCTGCAGTCAGTAAGTCAATGGTGTTGGTCATGTGGAAGTGTGGCGTTGTGAAGGCAAAACAAAGAGGAAAACCAAACCAAACGGGTAGATGATGAAGGTGAAGGAGAGCGACACAGAACGCGAAGCCAACCTAAATAATCTAGGCCCAGTCGGCCCAGGTGTAACACATCACATTAGATGGCTCCGCCCATCTTTACCTGCAGGCAGAGACGGTCACATAAAAATGTCATAAACAATACAGTATCGTAAGCAATGAAAAATATCATGAAAAAGTCATTGTACAGTATTCCTTAAAAATGTCGTAACCCAATATGCCATAAAAATGTCACAGAGCAGTAAGTTGTAAAAAGTACATAGCAAAGTATGTCATAATAAAACATGTATAATGTATAATATGTATAATATGCCATGAAAGAATAGTCATATAGCATGTCACAAAAAAAGGACGTAGTATTTGTAGATGTACGGAAGCCCTAAACGTCATGTTTCAAATCAAACATTGGAATTCTGTTAAATCTCGTTATCTTGAGAAAACAAGCTTTGTTCTTAGGAGATAACAAGATAATTAATATGTTATCACGAGAAAACAAAAAGGTCCTTTCGCCTGATTACTTAAAATGTTTGGGTCAAATCCTCTGACAGAGATGGACTTGGTGAAGTTGGCAGAGGATACATGTGTTACTACATCCGGTTTTCAAAAAAGGTGTTAACAAGGGTATATACGGAAATACAATGAAAAGGATTGTATTCACAAGCATGTTGCCTGTGCCCCAATACATCTAAAATAATATACCACAAAACTGTGAGGGAAATGTCTTTAGTCTTTGATTTTTGGTTGCTAGAAAATCAGTTGACGACATCTCTGACTACTTGCACACAAAATCAGGAATTCTATCAATTTAGAGATTTTCCAAAGTTAAAGTCAAGACTATTCTACCATGAAATAGCTACATTTCTTTTTTTTAAAGTCATTTCAGTCAAAGATGCCCTGAAGTCAAACATATCAATCATTCTTAGGAATTATGGAGCAGTATTGGTTTTAATAGCACCTCAAGTATTCAGAAATGTAGCTATTTCAGAAATGTCTTTCAAGAATGAAGACATTTCTCTCAAAATGTTGTTTTTTTTGTTTTCATTTGTAAAGGACACAGCTAATGTTTATTCCTCTAAATGTTATCCATTTCATCTTATTATGTATTTTGTATATACCCCTGTGGAAAATCGGACGTAGTCACATGAGCACCCTTAGGCTAACCGTAACGAAATCCGTTACTCATTAATCATTTCATATTTTTTGGTAATCTTCATAATCTTATTTCATGTCATAAAATAAGTCCTTGAAGGTTGTTGTTTGGTGTGCTATAAAAAAATAAATACAGTAAATCATTAAAAATGTCATAGTATCTTAAGGCATTCAAATGATGTGGTCTAGTTGGCCATAAAAAAATAACATAGTTATAAGAAATGTCATGAAATAGAATGCAATAAAAATATCATAGTATAGCCTGCCATTACAAATATCATAGTATTGTAAGTAAAACATGCTACAGCATAGTTTTTCATAAAAGATGTCATAATTTAGTAGATTAAGAACTTTTCGTTTGCAACCCTCAATCGTTTGCTGGCTCCATAAATTGGCGCTCAATCATCAACACTTTGAGAAAGCCCGTAGTTGCAGTTTTAGTTTTTTTAGGAGGCACAGATGTACATGAATTTAATCTAAATTCCTGTGAGCTCTTTGTCTTCTTTTCTCCCCAGATGACAGCAACTTTTTAATGTTGTGTTTTATGTTATGACCGTTTTGGACATACTATACTATTTTTAATGATTTTATTTTTTGGTATAATATACCGAGACATTGCTTTGACTTTTTTGATATACTATACTATGACTACATTATGATTTTTTCGCAAGGTTTTTCAACACATATTTTTATGACTTTTTTGCATTACTAAACATGATTTTTTTGGACACACTATACTATGAATTTTTAAGACTTTTTTGACAAACTATACTATGACTTTTTAATGATTTTTTTGACGTACTATACGATATTGTTATGACTTATATCGACATACTTTACAATGACTTACGCTTTTTTCCGACAAACTATACAACTACTTTTTTATGACCAAAATCTTGCAATAATACTGGCATAAAAGCTTGTAAGTATCCGTTTTTTCTCCGAAAGAATATTTTTATTTTTTTAGTACCAGAAGGATAATAATGTAATTTACTCCTCCAGCGGTGCTAGTGGTCAGTCAATTGTCATCACTTTTAACATTTCACCAGCACCCTTTCACCCCTTCCTACGTCGCTCCTAGCTCAGAAAGAAGTGCTCTGACTCAGGCTCGAGGAAGGTGAAATGTTTTACTGTTCACACATTTCCCCCTCGCTGAACTCAAATGACTCCTCTCTTGCCTCCCTGCAAAATAACGTTCCTTGAGCTCCTTCGGCACCGCCGCTCAAAGGCACATCTGACACATCTGAGAACCGAGAGCGGATTAAGTACTCTGTGTCTACAAGTGTTTCTGAAAAATGAGTGTGTGAAGGGCTGAAGAATGGAAGCCATGCCACAAGCCCGCACTGACACGTTCAAAACTGTGGAAATATCTGACCAGCAACAATTACAAAGCATAACTGCACATTTCTAAATTTTGACTCCAAGGTGTTGTGCGTTGATGGCAAAGTGTGTAGCTACTCATCAATATTGTAACAAACTGTTGCTGTAATAAATTCTCTGTAGTGATGACTACTGGGCAGAAAAATCTGCATTGTGAGAGCACTGTTGTCTAGAGCTACGGCTAACCAAATTTCCCACCACACCCTTTCCCCTTTTTTGTAGATAATGTGTAAAATGATTAACTACACACGCTCCAAAATGAGTCAATTTCACAGAGGAAGCTCTTTATCTTCTGGAATGCTTTATGAAAAAAACAGATGCAAGCTTTGTTCATCGGCAAATAGAAATCATGGACATACAACTGCAATCAAAACCGCATTTTGTGAAGCGATGCAAGTGTTTACTCTTGTCCTTCTCAGTGGGAGACTTACCACAGATGGACATCAAAGTGTTGGATGGAGATGAAGCATAGTTGACCCAGTCGATAGAGCACGCACACTCTCTTACCTTTATCTTGAACTTCCATCCAACCAGCTGCTGAGCAGAGCCTGCACCAGCTGACCACACACAGCAGATACTGCATGTGGACGTATACACTTTGCACACACAATAATGGTAATATACTTAAAACCTGGCAGCACTACATGTATTCACCAGCACTTAACCCGCAACTGAAACTCTAGACCTAAGCATAACTTACATTTAATAGTATTATCCCAAAAGGGATCTCCCACAGGATGGGCAAACCCCACCACATCTTTACACCGAGTTCAGTTCATCAATCACCCAAAGTTGAGACGTTCGCACTTGTGGTGGAACCATTGTGTGTCTAGTGAAACAAGTTGAAGTGGCCAGAGAGGAATGAAAAGAAAATGTAGGAAAACCGGATTGAGACAGTATCAGATTTAAAGCCCCTATGTGTAGAATGAAAAAAATTCCAACGACTCAACACTCTGTTGGTCTTGCTGGACTCCTAAAATATGAGCCATTAGTTGTCGTATTGTAATGTTACAGAACTGGGTTTTTTTCCCCAAAAAACTATCTTCAACAGAGTTTTATCAGCGGCTTGTAGAGATACACTGTTGTGTATGTTACTTTGAGATTACTTTCAGAGATGAAAGGTTTAAAAGTCTGAGTGAATCTGGGTATTTTGCCAACCGAGAACAGCATCACACAGTTGAATTGGCTATTGAAACCCAATCCTACTTGTTTACAACCAATTGAACATGGAAACTCTGTTTACACACCAAAGATTTATGATCTTAGTCTTTTAGTGAATTGTTATTTTAGATTTATATCCGACATCACTTCAACTGCCACAGGCAAACAAAAGCTGTGCTATGCCAAGTGGAAAACACCACGCAGACCTGGATCTGTGTGTAACTCACCGACTCAAACACAACTTTGGGTGCTTTCACATCTGTAGTCTGGTTAATTTGATCCAAAATAAAAGAAAGAAAATAATATTTTTTTGCATTTTAGTTCTGGTTTGCTTCCATTTTACACTGACTTTTAATAAACTGACCAAGAGGGGTAAACATGGAGTTGAACAGACTGAGAGGGAGCTCGTTGATTGGACGGTTTTGGCTACTGTCAATCCCGCATCATCAGGACCCACGTGGGAGAAATCAAATTCCGGTGACTGACGGAAGTTTATGCAGCACTTTACTGCTTCTGATGTGTATATTTATGTTCTTTGGTGTCACCAAGACCTCACAAAGAAATATCTAAATAGAATTAGTCTGCAAATCAACCGGATGTTATGAATACTGACCAACAAGTAGAGACAAGAGAGTATGATTCGGGGCGTATTACTGTGGGATCGCTGTCACACCCTTTTTAATGGACTTAATGAACTGACAAGGTACACAGAGTCGGATACAAGCACTGCTTTTTCCAACAGGTTTTGACTAAATAATTAAGCAAAAATACGTGTTGATTTTTACACAAGGATTTATACAGATTAATTATACAAACGCTTTAACAGCTTTCACGATCAGCAGATGGATTTATGAGTAGTTTAGCCTTTGACACCACAAACAAACTGCACCAGAGTCCGCTTGGAAGTGGACCTTTTCAGGCAGATCGGTTCAGTTGTTTTGACAGCTGTCACACCAACCCAAACAAACGGGCCTGAGTTTGTTTCAATCGGAACCCAACGGGTTAGGTGTGAAAGCACCCATAGTCATTTATCTTCTTTTTAAGACTAATCTACATTTCATGCCCTTTTCTCCACACCAACTCATTTTTAAAGTTCTCTAAGGAGTGCATTTAAAAAATGGAAATGAAACCAACTGTAAAAAGCTTTGCTTGAAAAGCTGCTTTCAATAAGCCAGCAGCCAGAGGCTTTGCATGTTTTCCTTTGTAGGTAGCCTACAGTACACAGCAATCTGGCCACTCATCTATCCGCATTTTAATGATCTCTCCCAAAGAACCCGGCTCAAAAATAGAACAGAATCTGTTTCTCTTGTAACCGATGATGACATAATCTCACCAATAACTATGATGTTTCCTTCACCAAAAAGCTTTTTGGGTCTACAAAAGTCAACTGCGAGCTTGAGCTTTACAAACATCGTGTTCCCTTCACAGTCAGAACGTAGACAGATGGTACGCTTCTGGGTCGTATCAACTTTCACAGACAATAACGAGTTTCTCCCATCTGAGTTTTTCCCCCTGAATTAGGAATAGACTCCCTGTTTTGCCATGGAGGGTGAAAGAGTGCGAGCCTGACATGCAACGCTCCGTCAATTAGGGCTGGAAATTATTCCGTTGCCACACAAATTAGCACCATTTACGTCATATGAGACTAAACTACCCTCTGTGTTGAACAGGATGTGATTGGTACACAAACAACCCCGCCAAGCCGGCGGCTCGGCAAAATGACCTCCGTTGGACCAAGAGTGTTTTTCTCCCCCCACCCTCTTGCCTTAGCAACCATTTGTCGGCCACAACAGTAAGAATCACATTTTTTTTTTTTCTAAAGAAATGTGATTCTGATTAAGAAGGAATACAAATTCATAATATCCAGCTAATTTGTGTGTAAGGGAACGATCTAATGGTCAGACGGCAGATAGGCTACATGTGTTTCGTGTTTTAGTGCTGTTGTGAGTGCCCTGTTCGGGCTTAAAGAGGCAGTAGACCACAGCTTGGAAACCCTAACAGTATATGGTGTGCAGTGAGCTCTTTCAATCTTTTGGCATCAGTGGACTAATGCATAACGCATACTTTATGCGTGTGTATGTGTGTGTGAACTCGTGAAAGCACACTGCTTGCAGGTAAATGTTTGATGGGGTAATGAAGCTTTGGGTAAACGGAACAAAACCAGCCGTGTGTTCTCCATCCGTCCCTTGTGATTCTAGTAGACAAACACTGGAGTCTGTGTTTTTAAAGGCAAATACACATCATGTAACAGCAGTAGTTTAAAGACATGGACTCAACATGATATAATCTTTGGTGTTTCTGAGAGATTTGAAGTTTTGCCCTGAAGGGTAACCTTGCACAACAGCTGGATTCTCCCAATATTAAAAGAGGACACGAAAATCCATCTCGTCAAGCTTTAAGCAGTGCGTTTGTGTCCAATCAGCATCCTGTAAAGAGCTAAAGACAGTTTAGGTGTGTGTGATGCAACATGGAGAGACGACTGTTTGTTTAAAACAACAATGGCTGCTCCTCTGGTAAGCGTAGATGCTGCATTAGCATCAGTTATGTCAGAACAGGATTCTTCAGAACTTCATTGAAAGAAGAGCAAAGAACAGCAATGAAGGCTTTTTCTCGATCTAAAAGTTGTTTTCGCTTTTCTCCTAACTTGCTTGGTAAGCGTTTGATTGACAGATGGTTCATCCAATCCCCTGCCGCATATTATTTTTTGAAAGTGCCCGCCCTTTTCCAAACAGTTTCCAATGATGGCTTCTCAGATGGTTCTGTGTAGAACAAACATCTGGCGCGTCGTCGGGTTCAAGATTACTAACACATCATCATTTTATTTTCTAAAAAACACAATGTGAAGAATAGACCACAGTACAAGGAACTGAACAAAAAGGCATTTTTTCAAAGTCCAACAAAGACCCATCACAAGGAAGTACTTTAAGCATACATTCTGTTTCGCGTTAGTGACCCTAACCCTAACCTGCAGATCGGAACCGGATTGTGAGGACTGAGACGGGGTGGCTACAAGTCTCTGTGGGAGGGTTTTAGTTTGAGAAGCAGAGAAATAGCATATTTAGGGTGACAAGAAGTATAAAGTTGTAGTCATTGTAGGGCTGCACCAGCAATTCCTAAAGCCATTACTACGTTTGTACTACACTAGCTTTACTAACTGGTTTCAAATTAGCGATTTACTAAATGGAGTTCATTAAAAACTTGACTTAATGTGTAAATGAGTTGCTAGGAAGTGTATATTGGGGCCGTCCAATCAAAAGCAACCAACTATGTAAACAGGATGACACTGGCATCACAAACTTCAGCATAACTGCCAAAAATGACAATTTATGGGTGAAAACGATGCATTAAACTCAACTGCTGTAGGATGTAAGTTGGATGTCCCTGACCATATATCCTCTTGTGTGTTTCGTTAAACTGGACTCTGCCTTGTGTCTTCTGTGTGCTCCGAGCTCGTCCCTGCTGTCAGAATCAACTAGCAAGCCAGTAGATGACAACTTAAAAAGATATGAAACCACAGAACAATCGTGATCTGTGCAACAGTTACACCTATCAGTTAAACTAGTTTGTGTGGCACACCCGGTTTCAATTTAGAGGCGCATACATCTACAACACTAATAAAACACATGAGGATGAATTTGAACTTATGAGGCGCTTGTGCAGCTGGCTACTAAGACAGGAAGGATATCTCGGCTTGATTTGTAAATGACGGACACAGCCAGTGCCTGCAGTCATTGCTGTATGTCGGTCTGCTGAACACAAGCATGGTAATGTGAATCTGAGCTGTCCAAAGCTGGGGGTCTGTGATACGGTGTACTGCTCACCTGCTAATTTCAATAAACCCGGTAGAGTTTTTCCTTATCAGTGAAAATGAACATGACTTGCAGGAACCAGTTCCTAATTCAATTATTGCAACAATGTAAGAAAAAAAGGCAAACAAGCCTCAGCAATGCTGAACTAAAATGAACTAGCATTTTTTTACGGTCCACCACACGTCATTTGTTTTACCATCATCATTTTCCACTTTGACCACAGAACAAACTATCCCAGACTGTACCTATTATAATTAACTATCAAAATAAAACATCAGATGGATGTTGAATAAATACAATCCTACGAATGTGTAATGATGCTGTAAAAAACGTGCCCCGACAACCATTAAAATGCACAACAGGCCACATTACAGGCTAAGCGGTTCTATAATCTTCAGTAATCTCTGGTTGTACGGTTCGACATGCACCAGAGCATCTTCATCCCCATGTTGCTTTGCGTCGTGACCTACCACCCCTGGTTTTTGCGTTTCATGTAAATATAGTGTGTAATGACACACTGTCAGAACACAGATGGTATTATGGCCATCCTACCAAGCAGAGGTCATCTTTGCCACCCCGCCCAAAAGAGGGGCCGCCTCACCACCGTGGTTTAAGGCACTGCTTTCACCCAGACCAAAATGACAGACACGGTTTTATCTTTGCTTTTCGACCAGGGTTTGTGGAGGAGAGCGCTCAGGATCCGATCTGAAACGTTACAAGGATTTAGCAGATACACGCCGATTAGTGGTGTTGTTTACATATTTGTTTTTTTCACATTGGGTTAACCATCTCATCTTTGCTCTCTTCCGTCCGGGACTGCCGATTCCGATTGCTCCGAACTGCCCGAAAGTTATGATAGGTGTCACACTGGCAAAGGTGAGAGGGAGGATGGAGTCCAACGTAAACGCGATTATGAGCAACAGGGAGAGCATTTGGCGCCGAGGCACATTTCAGACAATCCAAAGGGAGACATTTACAAATGTCTCCCTTTGAAAGTTCAGATTGTGATAGGCCAGCAGAAAAGGTCTGGTCATTGTTACCATGAAATTCAACAGTTCAGTTCTATCACAACCATTCCAGATGTATTTATTCTTATGAGCCACAAATCAACATTCCTGCTGCCAACTGGAGTGATGCGGTTTTCTTCTTACTGCACTCAAAGCCCTTCCCATCACATTCACAAATTGTTTACAGTGTGACATATTGAAAGCAGTTGCTTCAAAAAAGCGCAAGTCAAGCGCACCGTCAGGACGTCTGCACTGTACTCCACTGCTCTTCAAAAGCCCTGTTAAATCATCAGTCACACTTTGAAGTCATTCTCACCTTTCTCCTAAACTCAACTGATGGGTTGAGTTCAGCCCTTGAGACGCAAATTAAAAGCAAAGGCCTTGAGGCACGAGGCCATCTGCTCTAGTCCGTCTTGTGGCTCCACTGTAAACGTTTCATTAGCAGGCTGATTATTCCATCCCCACAGGCTTACAACTGCTTGAGGAATAAATGACCAAAAGGCAGCAATACTGTATATAATACAATTACAACAACGACAACTAACATGCTGGGGCAAAAACTGGGAGATAAATAGGGCAATGCCACAATAAGGAATAAATAAGTCATTTAAGGTTTACATTTCACAGAATGTTTCCACACGTTTGTGTGTTGTTGTATTCCGTCAGTACGTGGTTGAAAGCGTGCAGGAGAACCCAGAAATATGACATAGCTGCAGTATTGTGTGGGCAGGAAATGTCATTATATACAGTAATTATAAAAGAATTACACCTTTTAGTACTAAACTTATTTGGGGGTGAAAAGGCAATGCTAGGTCTTATGGTGTTTTGGTTAAGTCTGCCGATTGAATTGAATTGTTACCATGCACTGCCTTCAGCATCGCATTCTTCCCCTCACGTGTACGGAGTGTTTTGACGTTTTTCGGCTTATATAGTTCACTTGCATCGACACCGTCTCCAGTAGTAGCAGGCAGCTGTCTCCAATGAGTGTCTTCTACCCAGCGTGGCAGGCAGGCACGTAAACGACTAGCTAGCGAAGCTGGTGGAGCATTTACAAGCTGAAGAGCCCAACAGTTCTCTCAGGCACTGGTAGAGACTGAAAAAGAGTGACGGAGGGGCGAATATTGGACACACAAAACAGTGAAAAAAACAAAACCACACAGACTCAAGCGTCTCCCCTTGAAACCCGCTCTATGCATCTTTTTTGGGCTCTTTCAGCTCATTGTTTTGAGCTTCTCTTTAGCAACACCTTCAGGGGACATTGTTCATTTTGTACACAAAATAATGGTTTGGTTTAACTTTGTAGTGGGCATTCTTAACATGCCTGAAAACGTATTTGGCAGATTACAAATGAGTTTTACTGAACACTTCATGCTCTCCAGAAGAACTCTGTCCAACTTGGTGGTTAGCCCAAATACCAGGCAGGTTACTAATGAATGGCTGGTTTTAATGGCGGTTATGCTTCAATTTCGCTTTAAATAACCATGATCCAAAAAGGATGAACCCTGCTGAGTTTTGGCATTTTGGACCACCCTTAGACCAGAACTTACAATTTGTACACAAGTAATTGTGAAATCTTACCTCCAGAGGTCAGCATGTTTTACACAGGATCTCACTGATGACACACTTGCGTTTCCATTGCACACACAAACAGTCAGAATGGCAGCACGGTTGAGGACACGATCATTTCTCGCCGTCTCCAAATGGACTCACGGGCAGGATTCCAACTTTTGATGTGCAGTTCTCGTCGTCATTAAGGGAATAGTTGAGCAATGACTCACGATTTCGCAAACGTGCATTAGAAGGACACAGAGTTCCAACAATGGCCCGGATTGATTTTTTCTTTTCTGTTTTGCCTAAAAATCTAAATCTAATGCAATAAATATGTTAAAAAATGTGTAAAATATATGTGGGCGTTATAGAAATTGCCAAACTTCATCAGATGATTTATCAAATCTGTAGACTTTACGATTCTGGTCTACATTTGTAGTAACTTGTTCACTTTTTGCTGACAAAATGACACTTTCAAATCAACAGACCAAACGTTTTCACCAAATCTGATTACTTTATTTTCCATAAAAACCACAGATCAACTATATTAATACAACACGGTTCAGTTAAGGTCAAACTAAATAAAGATTAGAGCAAAGGTAACAGCACAGAGAGGCAGTCAAACACAATCAATTCAACCAAATACGCTGACAGTTTTCACCGAAGTATCCGACACTTATTTAAGAGGAAGTCAAATTATGTGCATTGTGTCGAACACCAAAGAAGTGTTTCACCATATAGAGCGGATCTCGTCATTTTTTCCCCCCTTGCAAAACAATGAAGTTCCCTAATGCAGAGGTGCTGTAACAGTCTTTTAGCTGGAAGACAATGAGGGACATGGAGCCCATCTGGATACTGCTTCCTGATTGGATGGTCAACAAAGTGTCTTTTCCTGGATGCGCTCCACTGATTTGATAAATGAAGAGGAAAAAGGAGAGAGCGTGGAGTTCAGGGCTACCAGAAGTTGGCTCTGCAAGAGGAGAGAGGTTCAATAAGTTGAAGGGAATAAATTGGCGGTCCACAGTGTCAGATGAGGAGGAAAAGTAGAGCTGGATGGAGATGCTGAGCAGCGAGGATGAGAGGGGACGTGTTGGATTCAACTACATATTTGATTAATGGCTCCTTCCCCCTTATTAATAAACGCCAACATTTAAATGGCTATAACTCAAGATGACAGACAATCATTAAGGGATTATGAAAGAGTCTGTCCTATTCAACACTTCTGCAACCAATGAAAGGCTATAACATATCTACGTTGCTAGAGAGCGCTATGTGGTTACGCAAGTAAAGTAAACTCGTTGCACCACATTAAGTCTTGGGTGGTCTGATTATAGGTCAGCAGCTCTAAATACAGGTCTAAATACAGCCAAAACAGACGCTTCAGTATCTTCAAGCTGCCAGATGTGCTTATTAGAGACAGCCAGGTCTGTGCTACTGTGCCACCAGGTATCCAAACAAAAACTTGGACTTGCGTTGGCAAGCTTTATTGGCTCTTCACGGATTGTTCTCAGTCACTGGAAGAGTCAGACCAGGTCTGTTTCTGATAAACGGTCAAAATGATTGATGTGCTCTTGAATGGCTTCGGGTTTTCATCGATTCATCTGCTGATTTTTTTTCTTTATAAATTCATCACTTCGTCTACAGAGTCAACAAATGTGAAAATGGCCATTTTATTTTTCTAGAGCACCAGGTTCACACATTTAAACTTTTTTTTACATTAATGGTAGTTCAAACATGTACTCTTAAGTGCAGAAACAACGTTGATCCCTTCGGTTTTGTGCTGCCCTACTTATTTTCTGTCCTTTATCCCATAATTTTATTTGATTCTTCCATCTTGCAGAAATCCTTTAATGGTGTGCCATTATGCTGGATTCTGGACAACATGTTGCATGACTCCCAGAAACTTCAATCATTTTTTTTATATTATCCACGGCTGGTGGATAAACAGAAAGTCACCCCATAAAGCACCATGATTCATATTTGTAGAACACATACGTTTTGAAACACCAACACAGTTCTCATTGTTGTTGTAGCCTGGACGCAAATTGCTACTGCAATCTTTTTTAGGTATATGATGAAGCCATCTGATCAAATTTAATGTGAGCTGGGAAATAAAATAAAATCCCACTTGGTTACTAGAGCTGCATTTCAGATGTAAAAGACACAATGTCTGAACGGGGCATTAGCCTTTGATGTCTGGATAAGAATGAACTATATACGTCTAGCAGAGGATCACATTAGACAGCTAAGTAAAAGAGTGTGTAGGAAAAGATATGAAGTGCAATTTCATTTTCTCTGTAATGATGGTTGTTACTGATGGCAGGTCATTATTTGTTTCCATATCTTCATAACTACATTACTGGAAAATATAATGCAGATGATAGGGTTATGGTTGACAGGCCGTAATATACATTAAGTGTTGGAAAATTACATAATTCATTCCTTCAAAAGGAGGCCGTCAGATCTTTCCTACCTGACAGGGGTTCAGTAGTTGATCATCTTCTTAATTGCGTCAAAGCACTTCCACTTGTCTGGGATGTAGAAGGGTTCAAAGATGTGAGGGAAGGGGGTGTCATAACCGCAGACCCTACTGATGGGAGCCTCCAGGTTCAGGAAGCACTGCTCCTGCAAGGGGGAAAAAAGAAAAAAACACAGATGAGGACAAATACTCTCATTATTGGTTGAATGCTTGCATTGCTCAAACATAATACATTCAGGCAGCGAAGCAAAGCTAAACATGTTCAGACTACAACCGCTCTGGTGTTTGACGCTTGAAAGACGCTTCGTATAAGCAGCTGCATGTCACACGTCGGCTTGGTTTGGTTTATGCTTTTCCAATGCTTGGGCATATCCAACGCTATCAATAAGGTATTGATTGAAAGAAAAATGTAAATGGTTACTTCAGAACTGGTCAAATAACTTGCAACATAATTTGTATTGCCACTTATATGCTTCAAGTGAAAATGGCTCATTCAGGCTCCTCAGAGCAGGCCAGTGCTCTTGGCCACAGCGCAAAACAAGCCATGACTCGTGTCTCTATATTGGCTTTTGACCTCTCCCCACGGAGACAAAGAGGAAAGTGGTTGGCCAAAACACTCCAACTGGGACAAACCCCCTAATGAGTTAAATGAACACACTTGGACGCAAGCACAGATTTGCAGCAACAGACCTGAAGTACCCTCTTTCAGAGGAAAGTGACCTGCAAACAACTCAAGCGACCAAAACAAAAGCATACGAGGTGACTCCGAGGAAGTTACACAGCACCCTCTTTGTCAGTCCGTCTCTGACAGACACTGAACGGATTTTGAGCCGTGTCTTGCGACACTGACAGCATCACACACACACACACACACAGACTCAGTCACCCATATAATTCCACATTACAAACCCACCAGAAATCTGCCGTTGGCATTTGGCAGTGCAGGACACGTATGTTTCACACTATGTTTTTCATGTTTTATATAACACCTGGCAGAACCCAGGGGAGTGTCAAACTTGATGAAGAACCTTTGCTACTTTTACAGCGTGTAAAAATGCAGAAAACACACCAAGAGACAGAGAGAGACAGAGACTGCAGCTCTGCAACTCAAGAATGGATTCAGGAAGCACTTTATGAAACAGGAACAAGACTAAGAGTCTACAGCCATGCCAGCTGTTCTCTGAGGCTGTAGTAAGCATGAATGCACCATACAGGTGGGGCTCTTTTTCTTTCCTATGAAAGTTGCTCAGCGGCGCACAAAGCAAAAGAAAAGTTTGATTCCAAGTATAACATTCAGATAAAATGACCTGAATCTTCCTGCAGTCTTTCACATCTTCCATAAACAAAAATGATTGGCCAAATCAAAAATGTTGACCTGATGGTGAAAAGTTAACGGATCACCAAAATCCTCCTGAAGGGAACGTGAATGTGAGTAACAAATTCACATTCCATCCAATAATTATTGATACAAATCACTCAAAACTGTAAAGGGACTTGGGGATCACCAAGGTATATAGGGTTCATCATCTGAGAACCATGAATGTCAGCAACACATTTTGGGACAACGCGTTTAATATATGGTGAGATAATTAAGAATTTGGCCTTCTGCTGGAAAGTCAGGGAATTGAAAAAGTAATTAGGATATATCCTCTGGGCACCATGCAAAGGTGTCCTAAGATATCTGGAGGACACTTGAGGAGTAGGGACATTGGTGATATATGAAGTAACTAGCCATTATAGAGTTAAAATCAGTCAAGTCGTCAGTAATGTCTTCAAATAGATTATTTGAGCTTGTGAACAGAGGCCATCACAGTAGTCCTCAGGTCTGTCTCGTTTGGTGCCAGTAAGAATGAAACTCCAAAAACAGAGGGATCTCCACCCGACCTGCTGCTTGTACTGCTGTCTGCCTGGCAGCTTGGACTTGCTGGGTCTGCTAGTTAACTACAATTAGCTTTAATGAATGCACTCTGAACGGAGACAACTAGTTCAACAACGGGTTCCTCATTCCTTGTAGACATCAGAACAACCCGAGACTGATTTTCTGCAACAGTAACTGACAACAAGCACTGTGCCATTGGTGACATGAAATGCAGTAAAATACCTGCTGCATCAGTCATATAGACCGCGTGTCAATCGCTGTGCCACGTACATTTAGTTAATAAGTTAAATGAATAAGCCACTTAATAAGTCATATTGCAAAAGTGGCCTCTGGGCAGAGCAAATTGAGTATCCCTGTTTTACAGCATTCATTTGATAACATGACATGCAGTGAATGAGCTTTTGTCCAGCGTACTTTTGAAATGGTGAACATTTCTGATGGAAACTTCTACCACTAACCCAAAATAAAACAAGGTTTATTGATGAAAGTGACAATAAGATGATCCTTGTCCACTGAGATTACAACTTCAAAAATATATGATCAGCCCGTCTACAGACAACAAGTCAGACAGTACCAGGGAGTTTGTTCTTTTGTCTGGATCACGTCTGTAATCTCCTCGAAATACATTCACTGGAAGTGGGAGAAAAAGGACAGGAGTCCAACTGCCTGCCACCACAGCTGGACAGAGAACGGCCACACAACTCAGATTTCATTCAAATCGGTGTTTATGTTTTGGGAAGTGCATCATTATATGGAACATACTTAAATGTCAGAATAAAAATATGTCAACCTGGCAGTGCCAAAACGCTCGTTTAAAATACTTTGCAGCGGGGGCTTAGAGTTGCTGTGGCAATATTGTGTCTCTTGTCACGCAAAAATCTGAGTTTGTCAGAAACACCGACAGATTTGGGGTTGCAGTCAGATGGGTGAGAAAGTGCAAATATCACTTGCTATATCAGCTAAGAAAGTCAACGTCAGGCATCCAAACCAGCCTGATTTCAACTGAGAACCAAGCCGAGACTAGCTTTAATTCTACATTTTTCTAAACCTCTATAATTTATACTAAATTGTGAACTGCTATAGTAGGTGTGATGGTCCCAGGGCCTCCATCAGGGCTTGTGTGAGTTGTGTCGTTTGTCTTTTAGTTAAAGTAGTTCAACCTTTGTTAAATAAAACTCCTGGAGGCATCTTACTAAAATGCAATCAAATATATTAATAGTGAGGCTAATGTTAATGAAATATAATTACATTACATAGATGCATAGTTTTGTATGAGGGCCATTTAAATCCAGAGCAGGAATGAAAGCAACTTGAGAGGTAATTAATAAATACATTGAATAGCTATTGCTGAAAACATGCCAACCATAAATAGTATCAAAAAAGGAGTTTGATAGCATTACATTCTTTAGGAATATAACAAAGTTCTCTCTCAATTCCTCTTCATTGCTTTATTTCCTCCTTCTTAGACTTCAGAACAACCTAAGAGTGATCATCTCCAACAGCCACTGTACCACTAAAAGTAAAAGCCTAATGTTTGCATTTTCCAACATTTTCCAATCACTTTCATGTGCTGACAAATGTCCATGGCCTTGGGGGATCTATGAAGCACAGTAAAAGTCAGTTGTGTATTAAAAGTACATGCGAGTAGAGAGTTCAGAAAAGTTTCTTTGAGACATGTCACTCTTCAATGAGCCTCACGTTTTCAAACACGTTCTGTGTTTCTGCTCACAGAGCCTCCGGCAGGCAACACCATGTCTATGTCAAAGGTTTCTTTGGGTCATGATCTTCAGAAGTGGATAATTAATTAATTAAAAAGGAAAGATTCCGTACCCATGAGCACACTAAAACGGTTCAGCCCTGTTCTAAAGATCATTTAAACCTCATTAATACATGCCATAACTGGGCCCAAGCTCAGTCACGGTAACAACAGGTGATTTCAGGGGTAAAGTTCAGTGTGGAAACACACACTTAAGAATGTTTAGGTTCAACAGGAGTGTGCTTGAATAGGCCTGGAGCAAATCTGGATGTCATCGTCTTTGAATTTCTGACAGGCAGGTAGATGGAATTACATATTACAGCTTTTGTCTTTGCAGGTCTAGATCGACACACAATCAACGCGTTTTCTATAATTTTGCTTCTGCGTAGACTTGACTGAAATATCTCCCCTATTTTTGATGAGTTATGGTCACGTTTACTCATTGTATCTAATAAACATTATTGTTTGGTTATTAACTGGCCCTTGGGTATTTTTCCAGGGTATCTATGAAATGGTGGACATTTCTGATGGACACTGAAGAAAAACATTTCCCTACCACTGACCCAAAAACTTTCTCCCTTCGTTTCTCATACATTCAATTATCTTTTCTCGTGTACGACGACAACCCACGGGGCGTCTAGCGCAGGTCGATTTTCAGTCTGGTTTCAAATTCAGATGCACTATATCAGAAGTTTACAAAACACCTTGCAGGTACATAAAGGTGAGACGTGGCTAATGAGTGAAGCAGGCTTTAGACTATTGGCAACTGACGGATTTGAGCAGCAGCAGACCACCATTATATAACCTCTTGATTCTACATGAAGGCACCAGACTGTCGAGCCTGAAAACATGTCAGCCTTCATCTTCAGCGAACAAAAACTAGGCCTGAGTGGAGTCCGTAGTCATTGAACCACGTCCCAGAAAAGTACCACAACTCAGCGGGGCTGTGCTGGGTTGGATGTTGGACTCAGTTGTTTTAAATTACATACAAATAACAAAAACGTGGAATTGGAACCAGCCAATCCAAGGGCTTCACAGAAATCTGTGGGTGACAATGCTATATGATTAAATGCAATGTAAAATATGATTAGAGAATAAACTGTAGTTTTACCTTAGCTACCAAACTACCATCTTCAGTATACTGCATCTACACTTGGTATGTCATTTGCACTTGTTTAAATAATTGTTCAAAGCAGCTAAACATTCTTGTAACAGTTGCAGTTAAACAGCATTTAATTATTACTTTGACAACCAATGAAATTCTTTTTTAACTTAAATCCAAATGATCAGCCAAAGTGTGTCCTTCTTTAGAATCTGAATATACTAGAGTGGAGTTTGTCGTAGTTTGGAGTTGAGAGGAGGGTGATTCACCATTTCTCTCTGTGCATCCCTGAGGTCCATGAAAGCATTGTCTTTCTCCACATCTCATCCCTTCTCCGTCAAGACATCTGCCAAACACTCAGGACTGGGCCAGCCAATGACACATTATTATATCACTAGGGCTGAAGCCAAAGCTTGAAAAAGGAAACCTGCCAAGCCCAACTAAACTCCCCTCTGCTCTTCAGAGAGAAAAAGAGAGACAAGCATAAATGGATCTTTACGGAAGGGCCTGAGGTGGTTAGCTAGGAGGTAAAGCCACTCTCTCACAAATGAATAGACTGAAGCGCCTAGACTATACAGGTTTACTGACAAGTTTCTCTTTTCTTGATTTGAGCCTGGGAGGGGTAGAAGGCTGTACTAGTAAACAAGGAGGCGTGGTACAAGTTAGAGCCTTTAACAACCGCACTGCTGAATTAGTCTCAGACTCTTCCGGCTCAAAGCTACATATTTACAAGCTTCCCAGTGGGATTAAAACTGACATTTTGTATTATGCCACACAGTAATCTCATTCATACAAGACATTTCTGCTGCATGGTGTCCAGACAGCGAGTTAGGCAAGCTATCTCATTAAACCAAGCACGCAACCTCAAGCTGCATCGACAAATGAGAAGGCTGCATTACAAAGTGCCTTTTAAGGCAATTCAATAAGTGCTGCAAGATTTAGCCCATCATCGTTCACTTGTTGTG
The DNA here is from genome assembly GCF_910591455.1 of Pholis gunnellus. Lineage (NCBI taxonomy): Eukaryota > Metazoa > Chordata > Actinopteri > Perciformes > Pholidae > Pholis > Pholis gunnellus. Next base: position 7,097,433 of record NC_136534.1, read on the forward strand.
TGAAACATTTACATAAACTATGTTTTATGTTGCGCTTTCATACCTATTGAAACAGAAGAAAGATCACCATATTGAAAACTGCGTTTAATACAGTTTTGCCGCAACATGACAACTCTGCCTGTTGTCGTAGTAATGCAATCTCTCTTTGTGCGTGTGTGTGTGCGTGCGCACAAATAAAGTGCAGCCCTTGGTCCTTCTGCACATTGTGGGGTCTGCAGTCGGCTTGGTTTGACAGTGGTAACAATATATTCCAATGGTGACCCAGTTTCATGGTGAGGGGAAAAACAAAAACTATTGTTCGCTTAACATCAGTAGTTTTGCCAAACTTTGAGTCAGTCACTCATTACCCGTTGATGCAGGATACATACAAGACGGCTTTTGTGTTGAACTGTCAACTTCAGTTGAGAACGAGGCTCTGCCATTAATCAGACATGTTCATCTGTACAGTATTGGCACAACGCAAAGCCGGATATCGACTAAAAAAGAACACAGATGGATTATTAACAGGAAATGCTGTAGTCCTATGTGCTGGTAACTGGCTGTAATTTAAAACACATCACTAAAGAGGAATGGCTTATTGGGCATTATAGGCTACTGTGGGCCATCATACCTTATATTTGGGAGAAAGCCAAAACAAGCCTATTCCTTTGTCTTTGAAGAAGTGATATCTGTAATATAATGTCGGGTTTAATTGTGTGACAGAGGCCTGTAGGTCAAGCTGCATCCTCATAAAACACAACTATGAACAAGTCGAGGTTTTTCTTTCCAGAGAGTATATCCAAATCTCCTGAGGCCATGTGAAAACTGCAGATCAAGGGAATCAGTGAACTCACCAACAACTTACATCACCCGTAGACAATGTGAAAACATGGAAACATGGAAATGAGGGGGATGAGTCATCGGCCATTTAAGACCTCACTGACAGGGGAGAGAGAGCAACGTCTGACCGGCAGTAAAAGTGGAGAGGATTGATTGATTTCACTGCTGCAACTCATGAACGTTAACAAGGACACTGCTTTAGTCCGATGACTTGTGAGGAGACGGGTATGAAGGGGAGAGCTGGAGAGACGTACCCACTGCTAAGAGCCTCACAGATATAATTAAGACGATGGGAAGTGGAAGTCTTTTTATTCAGTCATGCATCACATTTAGCTCAGGACTTGTCATCGGCTGTCTCTGGCATGTGTTGGTTACTGTGTCCAGGCCTGTTGTACTGCCAGCAACAAGCAATATTTCGTAAACCTTATATGGATAGTTAGACCCACTGTATCAACAATCTGCTATGAGTAGTATAAACTCACAAAAGATCCTCTGTGCGGCTAAATAGACAACTCATATACTCCTCTAGTATACAGTCATCTTTTGAATCATTAGCCGTTTTGGCTCAGCTTATTGTTGATGGCTCCGGACCAGCAGGTAGCAAAATGCCTTTATTACTTCAGGGCAGGAGTTTATATGACACATGAAACATCCCAGTTACCTACTGGTACAGCCTCTTCGCAATGGACATCAAAGATATAATAAAGTGGGAGTAACACTGCACCTAAAAATATGTGTATTATGTCCACGTGTTTAGATTTTACTGAGTTACATCTCAAAGGAGGACTAAGACTCTTTTTTTTTTTTTAATACGAACACTCACCAGTCCTTTTCAACTGACTCAGAATCTTTGACTCACATCTCAACCTCTGTGCCTCCCTTCAACTCTCCTGCGGCCCTCCCCGGGGAGACGCACTTCACCGTCTTCAAACCCACAGCTTAGGGGCACTCAGTGAAAGGCTAGTTCAGCTTTATTACAAAGTGGGACTTTTATTGCCAAAACCATTGCAACCTATTAAGACCAATAGCTTTGAACCTCCTACCCCTGGGAGCTACAGATCCCAATAAACCCTTGTGAGACACAGTGTGTTCTGAGAAATAGACGGCACACACTTACCTGTACTGAAGAGCTAATTTCAGCAGCAAAGCCTCCAGTTATTGGCGCTTCATGGCTGATCAGCAAACGTCCGGTTTTCACCACTGACTGAAAAACAAAGACACATAGAGACGATTAAAGAAGGTTCAGCATTCCCCTTTTTCATCGTTTCAAAGCAGCAGTACCTTTAAATTATGTGACATTATCTGCTAAAATAAAAACCGGGCAAGTTGGCCAATTCATGAGAGTTCAGACTCAACATTGTTAGTAGCGCCTGCACTGCTAATCTGGATGGATGAATATCATCAAACATCACCCAAATCAAGTCAACTTTTCTTTTAATGTTCCGATAGGTACCTGGGACCAGTTGCAGTCTCTGCAATGTAGCGGTTACCCAGTAGGAATGGTTCGTACTGCCTACTGTGGTATGCTATATCTGCTTGCTGCCCTCAGGCTGCATGCATGTCTGGCTGTGTCGCTGTGTGTGCATGTACAAAATGGATCTGACACAAGACTATGAGCTGGAGGGCTGATCTAGGCTGGTATACAGCGCCAACGGGACAATCATGGACATTAGAGGTCTCAGCCTCCCAGACATTTGCATTTGGGTTTTCTGCAACCTGACATTACAGCAGAAGGATGCCTCTTGCTGCTCCACCCGTTATCTACCACAGCATAAAACCAATACTATAATCTCATCCACTTGCCACTGGTCCAGACCAAAGCTATGTCTGTTCTATGCAACTTCAGCAAACCTCTGTCCAGTTGTTGGATTTCTATTTGTTCCCAGCAATAAATTGGGTAAACACCTCTTAAACTCAACTCAGAATCATCACCAAAAGCAATGTACATGTTTTTTTCTACATTATTTTGAGAATTTAAAACTTTCAATACGATTTAAGATATATGTGTGAGTGAAATCCGTGGTCCATGTTTAGGAATATGCATTAATTGTTCACTGAAATAACGGCACTGAACAATACGCATGAACACAGTGGGGTAAATATCAGACTCTCCATACACTCAAGCCACAAACAGCAATCAACACTAAATAACCCACTGAAAATAAGCATCACATGTCCATATGGCACTGTAAAAATTAGGCCAGACATTTTTTTTTTTTTTCCTCCGACAGGACCACAAAGTGTCAATCACAGGGTCATTCCGAGGCTTCATGCTGATGCTAAACAGGAAGATGTTTACATTGCTGAGGTCCCGGGTTTGGCTGTGAGGCACTAAATACTTGTTGCAAACTGTACCACTGTCACACACTAGTATTGGGGGCTAAAATGAGTCAGCACTGTGTCCCTCTAGGGAACTAAAACTTAATGCAAAGCCAACATGCCTCTTCCTGATGGGGCAAATTGGAACACATTGTAGTTAGAAGCTTGAATGCAATGATTCTTAAAAAGGTTTTTCCATTAAACATTATTGTAGAAAAGCTCATGTTAGTTGGCAGAAGCTACATGTTTTGTAATCTTAGACCAGTTGAGGGGAATGAGTTCAGTGCACTATCTTCAGGAATGTGGAAGTTAATAAAAACACTGGAAGACAATGACAACAGTTGGCAATCGGCAGAGTGAGGAGGAATCAAGCGAGGGGTTGAGAGCAGGGCGATGGCTTGATATGACATGTTGCTGTCAGGTTCGCCTTAGCGTGATGACTCATGCAGGTGCCGTGCTGCCCAATCATCTACCCTATCCTGATGCTGAACTCAGTCCTCATCGTACAGACACACCACACACAAAGACTACCAACATAACTACCAATTTACACCGCGACACCGGCTTAACCCTGATATCCCTGTGGCTCATCTCCCTAAGGGGAGATCCGACATACTGCTCGCTGCATCAGGATTGCATTCTTTAGATGCTTTTGACACAAAAGGAGCCCGCTAGCGTTTTTACAATACTGTGGGATAGAATTTCAGACTCTGGGGCCTGGATAGGGGAACGCTTGTGCTCCAGTTAATAGACTTGACCCATAACCCTGCTGCTTAAACAAAAGTGTCAGTCTCTGGCAAAGTGCCCACTTGCTGGGGCTAGTTCAGTAGGCTATTTTAAGTAGCGCATAATATGACTGAACGATAAAGCAAGGAGTCTGTATGTGCATATTCTGCAAATATCTCAAGATATCCTGGGGGCTTAAGGACGTGCAGAGTAAATTGTGGTGCAATGTGGACATGCGACACGTGCAATTTTAAATATACTTTGGATAAAATTGCAGCGGCAGAACGTTAAAACGGAATCAACTTCTGGAGAAACGCAACCCGATGTCAAGTTGTGGTGGCCAATTACGTAACTGGCGATCCAGGGCTGTACGCCAGGAGGGAACGAAATGTTAATGGTCGTGTTCACTTTTGCTGCTGGATGTGGTTTTGTCGTTTTGCAAGCAGCTCTTCCGGGGGTCAAGCAATCCTCGCACCCCTAACAGGCCTGTGTTCCCGAATGGCCTCTTGCCCCCAACAATACTGCCAGCATTAATACTGTACCAAATGGGTGCACTAGTACAGTAGGTAATGCAGCTCATATGGGGATTTGAAGTAACTGCATTTCAGTCAGAGAAATACGAAAAAACGGTGACATTAAAACTATTACCTTTTCTCACTATACTTTCTCACTCTTCAAATAAACTGTAGCCAATGCATTGAATTAAACATGCTGTGTGCTCAGACTGAAAATACTAAGATGCAGAGGTTTATTAGGTGTACCATCTTAGTTTAGTGTGTCAGCATGTTTTTAATTAGAACCCAACACAAAGTGCCGGGTAGGCTGATGAGAACATAGAGTATTGGAGACATACAGATTTTGACCCGATGATGGTACTAGATGGAAAGTCCGGGGGTTCACCTAAATCATTAGGACTCATCCTCAGGGTAGCATGGATATCTGCGCCGAATTTCATGGCGATCCACCCAGTGTCGAGACACTTCACTTAAAAACCACAAATGTCAAAGTTATGGATATCGGTTTTGCATTTGTCTGTCCCTAGAAATATGCTTGGGGAACACATTTGTCCATCCACTTCAATGTATTTCCAGTCTGAACAAAAAGGGAAACTGTAATGGCTTCTGTTGTCAGATTGCAACCTATTCATGGCCGGCCTTACACCAAAACTATCCAACTCATTCAACTCACCTCCCCGCCTGAGGTTCAATTACACATAAGAAACAAAGAAAAGACGATCTCGCACTGAGTACTTTTTGCATCTCTGACAGGACACTAACTTCTACAGTAATTGTGACCGTAGTCTTTAACCCAGTTGCTTCAGGTTCCTGGATGGGTTTTCAGGAGACAGAACCATCCACTCTCATTGTTAGGTTTGACCCTTTTCTGAAAAGTCATCTATTTGCCCACGACAGCAACCTCTCATGTCAGTAAAATTGGGACTAAGAAGTTACTCTTACAACAGCGATGGAACCAAATGAAGTACATTGGACACTGTAAGGAGATGATCAGTTTGATGCATCCAAGGAGAGAAATGATGTGTCTTGAGGGAGAATTAAATTAAAAGATGTCATGAATCTTTCAATGAAACCTCAGAAAGACGTGCTGGAAGCGGGACCTCTTTGTTATGGTTTTACACCATGGCCTCGTGCCTGATGAGTTTACCACAGAGTCACTTGTGTCCTGTGAGAATTCCCTCACCGACATTGGAGCAGTGAGTAAAAGGGTTGTTGAGAGAAAATAGCAGACTATGCACCAATATTAAGGTAGATAGTGACAGTGGAAAAGGGTGTGCTTTTTTTACTGTAAAAGAAAGGCTGTGTGGTAATGAGTGATGACTTGGGGGAATTGGAAAACGAAAAAGTGGTGTTAGTTGCTATGTTGTCCAATTCCAGTGGATAGGAAACTGATTTGTGTTGTTAAAATGTTCTAATTCTGTTGGAGAATCAATTGGTTTGTGTAATTCTGTCTTCAATACTTTCTTTCAGTGTTAGCTTTGCCCTATGATTAATCTGCTGTACTGCACAATATTCTTGGACTGAGTCAAGCATCAGTTTTAAATGTTTCCGAACACAGTCTAGCTTCTGAGAAAAGCCAACAAAATCCAAGGAAGTCAGGCCATAAATTAGTCAACTTGTCATTTACTACTAAACTTTTTCCCAGACAATAATTACATGACCAAACAAAGATACAAACCCGGAGCCTTGCCTGATTTAAGTGCCAGCTGGGACACTGTGGCATCCCCTCAATGACACCAGCTTCTTTTCATTGGAGGGGGACACTTGCCAGTGAAAGATAAACTTGTAATTACTTCACTCAGCATCTGACTTTGTGTCCCCAAAAACATTAGATTGTACCCTTTTCCTAGTTGGTGGAATATTTTAGGTAAGTTACGATTCTGTATATAAGCTTCTGCAAGTTGCTGGCTCGAGACATCCTCCTCCCTGACCCGGTCCGGGCACCAAGTCAAAACTCCTGGTTGGTGGCTGCTGGTGGTAGTTTGGCCTGGCGACAGCTCTGGTGGCTGCAGCTTCACTACTCTTTGTGCTGCAGGGCTGTCATTAGATGCCAGAGTTGTTCCACTGGCTGCAGAGGAAATGTCTTGTTTACAGCCATTCCCATACACACCCAAACCTAATGAGCGACGTCGAGCTCGTCCTCCTGCATTCACTCCGTCCTCACCTACTTCAATCTGTCTCCTCCACCATCAGGCTCCTTCTGTCCTATTCCTCGTGACTCTGTCGTTGCTCCATGCTGTGGTTCGTCTCATCCTCAATAGTTTTTTTTCTTCTCTTTGCTCCTCCCTCAATCCATCCCTAAAACCCTCCATTTATCCTTCTGCTCTAAAGCCTATGCTCCCGGTCCCAGTGCTCCCCACTATGCGTCCTCACCACTCGGAGGCCAGCGGCCAATGACCTGGCATAACCTCAGAGGCTCAAGTCAGAGCTGTCACTCTCCCATGGCATATATACTCACACACGCACATAAGTGCAGATGTGCACCCAGACCACACAGCCACATATGCACGTGTATGTGTTCTCAAGTACACCACACGAGCAGACACACAATGCTTTTTATACATGGCGCTTACTCGGGATTGATTGATTTACATTTTGTGATAGTGACAGCGAGTTACTTTCACAGGTCGCTTCCTGCTGCTAATGCTCTTGTGGTATTTTGGCATTGAAGTGTCATCTGAGCAAAGAAGGAGACACTTATATATAGGGGAAAAAAACCTGACGTATTTATGGAGTATATAATATACAGAGCACTAATTCATTGTGGAGTGTACAGACTATGGGGATGAGAAGTGAATAAAAACAGTCCATAATTGGGGCTAAACTGGGCCGCGGTTTGACTGGTGCAGAATCCCATAACGTGCTTTTCAAAGTTCTCACAACACAAGACTCCTTCCAGAAGAAGTTGCCAACACTTATTTGTTGGATCTGTATTTTTACGCCACTAAATTGGTCGAGAAAAACGTTTAAATAGCGGCGATAACAAAAACAAAATCTTCTGTGCTTGTACTGTAACGGTGCACGCACATACACACATGCTAGACTGTAAGTGACACACCGTCTTCCCATATAGTATGCCTCCTCCTTTTTTTCTCCAGGCCGTCCATCAAAACGCAACACGAGGAGGAAGTTGAAGTTCTGTGCCGCCACCGAGGAGTCGTCCTTGCCGCTGGCTTCGCTCCTTTCCGCCGACCCTGTAATTGTGCGGCCACCACAGGGTCCTAACTCATGCGCCACCATGTGATCTCCGTGACAAATGAGAGCCGGGATGAGGCTTGACTACTGGCTGGGGCCTTTAAAGTGGCACTCTGCGATTAGCGGAGAGGGGTGAGTGCTCGGCGAACCGGAGGCCCTGTAAAAATCACAGTGCTGGGAGGGAAGCGGGGTGGGAGGAAACACAAACACTCACTTACTCACTGCTATACAATCACTCGCTCTCTCTCTCTCTCTCTCCCTCCCTCTCACGACAGAGAAGGAAAGTGAGAACCAGTGAGTGAGAGAGAGAGGGTGAGAGAGTGCAAGGATGAAAGAGCAGAGCAGAGCAGAAAGGGGAGAACAGTCTCGGCGCTGGGCGGAGGGCCAAGCCATCCTCCAGAGGAGCCAGGACGCCAGAGGAGACCTCAGACAGAAATAACTCCAAACATCCCATAAAGTCCCATTAAAACCAATTCATCTCAATTACTCCCCGACACACGCACACACACACACTCTACCTTTATGCCCTACAACCACACCGCAACACCGACTGCATCGGTGTGTACACACGGACACACGACAGCTACTGCACACACTCCAACTTGGTGACAGCTCTGCTGCATGTTTTGAGCGGACAGCAAGGTCGTAAATATCATTCAATTACCGTCAGAGGTCTTATAAAAACGGTCTATACCCCGCCTATTGAATTAGCGGCCTGCAGGCCACCAATGGGCCAGAGGCCACCGCCAAGTGGCCCTGCATACATAAAACTGATATATGACAAAATATATAGGCTGTACTACATATATATATAGTAGAAATACGCGAGTTGACCCACGCATCGTTCGGGTTCAGGTAAGCTTGCTAGAAAATATCACAGGTTCGGGGGGGCGTGTCAAAATGCGCCAAAGCATCCGCGATTTTTACGATTACTTATAATAGTATCGCATCCGTCAGAGTAAAAACAAAAGCCACGTGAACAAGTCCTGATAAACTGTGTGAGAATGAACAAAAGAAAAAGGAGCCAAAACAGCAGTAACATTTACTCCGAGAACATTTTATCTTTGCACATTCATTTTACTTGAGTAAAATATTATAGTACTCTTTTTCTATGACGCAATCCATTGCCGTAGCCCTACAATAAAAATGGCCGTAGTGGAGGTTATAGTGCTACGTCGTGTTAAAGTCAATGTGACAGTGTTGATTCGACTCTGCTAGACAAAGAGAATTTATGTTTTCTGATTCCAGTTTCTCCAATGTGAGGATTAGCGGTTTCGCTCACTGTGACATGTTTCTTCATTGAATATTTTTGGGTCATGTACCGTTGGTCAGACAAAACAATCAATGTGAAGACGTCACTTTGGGCTCTGGAAAGAAATCATGGATATTCTTTAACTGTTTCATTACCTTTCATAGACCGAACAATTGCTTGAGAAATTCATCCGCCACTTAATCGATGTTGACAATTAGTGCTTGTGGTTATTCAATCTCTGGAGTCTCTGTTGTTGTAAATTACCTTCTAAGAAATATTAAACTGTGGTTGGCTGTGTTCTTGTAACTTTAAGGTTAAAGTTTCTTCAAGTTTAAAACTTGTTTTTCTGAAATATGAAAATCTACGAGTAAAGACAGTTTTCGTTGCCTTGAGGACATCAGAAAAGTTGATAGAACTTGCATCGGTGTCAGAAATTCTACTACGATGACAAGCCTACATCATATTGTACAATTTTCACATCATAACCTGCTTTGGTTTTGCAGATTATGACTTTGTTGACATTGTACCTCATAAATACTTCTAAGCAACGAAGAATGTCTCCTGCCTATGTACTCATAATACAGTGTTGGATAACGAAAAGAAGGACGTTTTATGGAAATAAAAACAATAATCAAAAAGCTTTACAGTGGTGCTTTATGGTGGCAGCAGCATCAAAATACAACACCACAATTTCATTAAACCACCTTAAAAGTCACCACAAGACACAATACAAGATGAGGAACACAAACCTCCACAACAGGAAGCTTGTTTAATGGGTCCCAGTGCCTGTGACATTCCTACAGAAGCATAAGGACATCACAAAGGCAACTGCATCTGGCTGCCATCAATACTATGCAAAGTGAGGTTTGGGGGAAAAAGAATTTCATGTCCCGAATCCATTCGTCTCTTTTATAAACAGTGACTACTAATCCAGTTGTGACTTGTGTCACAAAACAGTCAAAATAATTTACCATGACCTTTTTTGGAACAAAGGGGGATTCATACATGTATTGAGCGTACATATCAATACATGAGTGTGTTCTGCTAATTTGCCATCATCACAGTCGTATCCAGTGATGGACTGGGATAAAAAAAGAAAACGACCCTGGCATTTTGCAGCAGAAATTCAATGCAAAACACACACTCTAAGCGACAAACATTGGTCTGACGAATGCCAACAACAATTTAACACAATATAGAGCATATAATGCAGAGCGCTATGTGCTACGACAGAATACACTCCACTTAAGAGCACAAGTACATGGTCTCGACACAATTTTCACCCTCAGCCAACAGAGTTTTGTTTTCTCTTGTTTTCTTCGAAAAGTAACATCTGGTGGGAATCAGTGCAAATGTTTGCAAGCTAGGCTGAATTGCTTCATCTTTCCGAGTGGAAGCTAGTTAGCTTAGCTGGCTAGCTTCCACTTTCTGAGTGGAAAACAAACTTATCCAAACAATGGGTCCTCCCAAATGTTAAATGTTACAAAAGGGACAAATGTTTGACAGGCATCTCCTAAAAACAATCGCTCTAAAATGTCAGTCACCAGATGCTGAGGGAAACACTCACCAAGAGGCCTGTGGTTTACAACAATATGTCCAAAAACTGTGTTTTCCTTTTTTGTTTTAAATAAAAAAAATACACTAATGAATTGCTGTAAATTTATGGTGGATTTAAAACAGTATCTTACAGTATTTCATAATAACTGTAACATACAGTTAAATGTTCATCCCTCGCATGTAAATTAACAGTTAATGCTGTCAATTAACCATAACAGCAGACTACTGTAATTTAGCAGCATAATTACAGTATTAAAATGTAACATTAGTAACCTAACTTGTGTTATAAGTGTGTGTGTATATATATATATATATATATATATATATATATATATATGAAAGTTCAGGACCGCTAAATGGAAAGTCTAAGAAAAACAAGAACAAATAATTGAGAGTTTAAATAATTGTTACCAATTCCCAACCATTCATTTTGATAGAACATTTCTAAAATATTGCATGAACAGAAATGCATAATACATTAGCAAATGTGTTTTCTATTAATTTTAAGAGCTGCTGTGAAAATAAGAACATAAAAATCTCCTTCTAAGAATGATGAAAATCTTTAATAGTTTTTGGTTTGGTTTCAGGTTACGTAACAGACTCCATGATTTATAACGGACTTTTAAAGGACCTGTAGAATACCTGGGCAACAGACCTATCTGCTGGTATGTGGTGTATGTGTGCGGACCTCTTGGATGTGACTTCAGACACTGCCTTTTCCACTTGATCCTGCTATCGGCCGACAGGCTGACCTCGATGATCTCAATCTGCCCACAACTCTGGCCAAGGCTCCTTAACTAACCTGTCCTCTGCAGTGGAAAACTGGCGACTTGGACCAAAAAACAACAACCGGTCCAATACAAAGTGTTTTTTTGGCTTTTAGAGAGATTGATTTGTAACAAAAACTGCCACTGCCATAATCAAAATCATCATCATTATCATTTGGAACCAAAAATTGTGTTTGGCCATTATCTCCTCATGAGAGAAATGGAAGTGAAAAGTGTGATTTCTCTGACTCATTTTGATGTTTCAGCCCATTTTCAACAGTGTTGGGTAATTAATCTAATCCGTTTGATCTGTATGGGAGACCTGAGATGAGTGACACAGGGCGGCGATGTGTGGTAATCACTGGCTAGTGCGTCTCTTACAAAAACAACCCTGGCTAATATTAACAATGCGTCCTATATCTCAGTGTCTATCATGAGCCAATACGACTTTTCAATGCGTGGAGGCGTGGGCTTGGCCACATTACTCCGGTGAGTGACACAGGGAAAAATTTGAGAAATCTCCAGTGCCCAGCGGTGGAATGTGAGCACGAGCTACTGCCAGGAGGAAGAATGGAAAAGAAGTCAGTAGCAGACAGTCAAGTGTGGGGCGGAGGGGATTTGAGGAGACACAGAGGGGGAGATTACTCCACCTTAAAAGGTTAGGGTGAACCACAAATGGGCTTCATCAACCACAAACTTGGTGATGTACACATCTACACATGTATAGATAAATGACTGGAAACTGAAGTGCTGGTCAAGGTTTTATTCTTTTGCAGTGTTGCATTACGCCATACTTTTCACCAGCGACACCGGGAGAGACAGACAGAGGAGCTGGACCCATCACAGAAAAACAACCATGAGTAATTTTCCACTGATATAACCATCGAAACACTGCGCTGCGGCACTACACATGACAGAGTTATGACACACACACACACACACACACACTAGCCAAACGGCACATGCCCCCCCCTTTGCCCCATGATCCCCCCCTTCATGACTTCATTCTTTAACCAGGTTTCTCTTGCCCCATGTTTTCTTACTTTCTCTCCACAAAGTCCTGCGGGTCTGGTCCAAAGAGCTCCGTGTTAACATTGTAATTACAGTCGTGGGCTACAATAATAAGAATGCAGGGAGCCAAACCTCTGGCCACTATCTTCCTGTGCCAATTTTCTTCCGCTTTAGATTGTTTCCAGTGTGTGTGTGTGTGTGTGTGCGTGTGTGTGTGTGTGTGCGTGTGTGTGACAGCGGGCCAAAGCTATTAGGAGTGTTGTGGTGGGCCAGTGAGCAGATACTGGCAGAGTAGCCACAACTGAAAGGGCAACACAGGCAGGAGCCCGGTCCGTCTGTGTGCTAATCGCTAGCAGGCTGCCTGGCCCGGCTGCAGACCACAGACTCAGATAAAGGCAGCGTATGCTCACCACCGTGCTGGGTGTCAAATCAAGGCAGGGAAATCTATATATTATGTAGGCGCACAACACAATCCCATGACTAACCAACCAACCAACCAACCAACCAACCAACCAACCAACCAACCAACCAACCAATATATATAGATATATATAAAAAAATCCATTTAGGAGTCTCCCACCAATTGGTAAAACACAATGGATGGCATGTTCAGCTAGCTGATTCTGTTCTAAACACTGTCTGGTCTGTTTTTCCTGGGATGATCCTCTGGCACACAGCAGGGTTTCCCATCATTTCAAGAAATATTTTTCCTTTTCATGTCCAACATCCTGCAGACCTACAACGTTCTCTATGTGGGATTGTCATTTGTTGAACTTGCAAGCATTTGACGTGCTAATAGCCAACCTTGAGAACAGTAGTTAGATGCTAATGCCTAATTCATACTTCTGCGGAAAAAGCCTGCGCCTGCGGAGCCGCAGAGATGGGTTTTCTGGATAAGTACCTCACATCCTGTTACAACAACAACCACCATCTTATAAATTCTAGGCAAAAGAGCTTCTCTACATCATCCAACTCTTCCATAATTTCTTTCCAGTCCTGGAATTGTGTTGGGACGAACTTGTATGGAACTATTGAATCACGCCTATCGAATAAATCAAAGGCCGCTTGACAAAAGGATTTTAAAAACCACTGGTCCAAATCAAGAAGAACTGACGTGCTACACGTCTGCCGCAGTGCTGCAGATATCAGGTAAACTCTACAGCCGTTCGGTGATCCTTGTATTTGACAGACAACACAAATTTTAGTTTACGGCTCCAACTGCCGTTAACACAAGGACAGAGGAGACGGACCATAGATGAGTGGCTACTTCCACAGACTGCTTACTGACAGTTACTTCATGCTCCTCCAATAGAGTAACTAAGAGTAAATTGGGTCTTTGTCCGATGTATCTCCACAGTCCTGTCGGGTGAGCTCAACTATCACTTAACCAACACAAACCATGATGTTCCAAAAGTGTTCTTTTGAACGGATTTCAAACATGACGTTATTTAATACTATTAAAAACATGAAATGGAAATTGTTACTAAGCCTTTTTCATACAAGACATTTTATACAGAATCCTGTAACTGCTCGTTTTTATGCTTAGTCTCATTTTTTTCTACCCGGCTGACTTGGTCAAGTCGGCATTGGTACTGCTAGCACTTGGAGTGGCAAAAGCATTTCCAACCCTTTCTCTACTTGCGCTCTATTGCTATCTAGTTTACCAGACTCTATCACAGCATGAGCTGTTAAGTTGTTACAACAGCTTGTTGGGAGGCGTGTTCTGAGCAGTCGGTCTGACAAAGCTTAAAACTGAATAAAAATAAAAACTTCACCAACGTAAAATGAGAAAAAGCAGCAAAAAAATGTCATTTATGTCATTGTTTTTTTCATATAGATTCAGATTCAACATTAAAGGCAGGGAGGGTAATCTTTTTCAAAAACAGTTTTTGATATATTCTCGTTGAAATAGTCATTACATCCTGATAGCAATCATCTCAGCTGCCTGCCTGCAGCAACTTTAGGAGCTAGCAATGCAAGCTACTTTCATCGGAAAAAAGTTGTCAACCCTGGGTTGGGTTTTTAGGTTTGATACATTTTTTTTTAATCTAGCGTATCTTCTCAAGATTACCAACCCTTCCTTTAAAATGAATACTATAATGAAAAGAAAACATATCCACAATTTTATCAAACATCAAAACATTTCATATTTCCTCATTCCCTGTTTTTCTTAGACTGACATTAAAGCAATGATTTATTCTGTTATTTGTATGTATTTATTGCTTTAACAGTACAACTTTATTGTTCTGATAGGGATCGTCTATTACAATTGTATAACTCAGCAATTATTGCAAGAAAAAAAGAAATTTGTATCAGACACTCTAATGCTTAACGTTTCCCTGAAGCTCATTTACTTTGCTATTTCTACTGTCCAGATGGTTTTGCTGTAGCCTTGCTCTTATTTGAATAACACAGTGTAAACCAGCCCTTCTTCTTCTTCACAGCAGAAACAGGCAGCTCCTAGGCCATCATCTGGAGACCACCTGTTGGAAGCCATCATTTACTTTTCTAAACCATGATGCCAATGACAAAGCTCAAGGCTCATCTTTCTTACTGGGAAATGAGGCAGAAAGGACTGGAAGTCATTTCTACTCTATGCTCTCCAGTTGAAAATGCAAAGGTCACAAGAAGCTGTGCCTGAAACAAGGATGAGAAGTGGTTATGTCATGGGACACTGCTGTATCCTCACTCAGGAGGAGAGATTGATCTCTGCTGGTGGAGTACAATCGGCGAACAAGTTCAAAGGTTGTGTTTTCAAGTGCAAACGTGGACGTGTGCTCTGAACCAGCATTTGCCAGTGGACTTGGTCAATTTCCATGTGGCCGTTCAGAAACCTGGTTTCATTAGAAAAGCTCCGAACGTTTTCATAATTCAACATGATTGTAGCTAAATCACAAGGATAATGAGGTTGCTATGAGGTAGACGTCAAAGCAGAGTGGCGGGCTAAGGAAAGTACCCAGTCCTTGAAAAACTAACTTTTCACTTTTCTCTGGCTTCTTAATCAATTTTCAAAAAATTAAAAATAAAAAGAAATTCACAGTTGACCAAATGACAAAAAAATAAATGCTTCAAGTTGTGGAATCTTAGCCGACATCATCAAAATTGACTCTGTTACGGAGATCAGGGTCTCTTGTGAACAGAGCAAAACACTTGACGTTTATTAGAAAACGCTTCTGCCAGATGTGCCAGAAAAATCCTGTGTCAAAATTGGGGAAACTCAAATACCCCTGGCAGATTCTTTCCCCAAAGGAAAACTGATCATCAATTTGAAAGCTCACTTCACCACAATAACTCAGACACTTGAACATTTTAATATTACATCAAATTCTCCAAAAGATAATCAGACGAGGTTGAGAAGAGCGAGGTCGGGGGTAAACCTCATCACCATTACTCGTTTGATTTTCCTTCTGAAAGCAACCGGCAGACCACTCTGTTGGTCATAAATATTTAAATTATGGTTTGAATGTTAAAAGCAAGTTTTTATTCATTATCAAAAGATTGCTTCCATCTGAGGAAGCCTGAATCAGTTTTGCATAAATACAGACAATCAAATATGTTCTAATGTACCATCTATGGTTTGGTAGCAATTTTTGGAATATTTTCCTCCGGCCCACGGGGCACTGCTCTGCTGAAATCTCTTAATGGCAACCTCGTGTGACAGATTATTCACCCCATACAAGGATGGTAGGTGGTATTAAAAGAACAACAACCACAGCAGTCAGGACTAAAACAACAGGTTGAACTTGACATTGAGCACAAGTCGCTGCCGGCTCCCTGGCTCCGTTTGCTTTCGCATCCGTTTCCACCTCAACGCATGACAAACAAACACGTCCGGGCGCTCTGCGTCCAGCCCGACTCCCGCCTGCTTCCCGAACACTCTACTCGCCAGCCGTCTTGGGCTCGGGACACACATTACGGCTTGAACCCATTACGAGAAAGTGAGAGGGGTGAGCGGAGCCTTGATAAGGAGGTCTTATCTGCACAGTGAGTCAACAGACTCCTGAGCACTCGGAACATGCAGACATTGCAACCTGCGCCACTTCCAAGAATCAGAACAGATGTTGCATACTCCCCATTACCCCCCCCCCCCTCTCTAGCAAGCATCCACTAAATTCTGCCTTTGTTTGCGACTTAGACAGTTTCATATTATGCTGTAAGACTTGACATATTGGTGCACTTGAAGTCCTTAAGAGACTCATTCTGCATATGTTTTTTTAAAGGTTGAACAGGTTCGGCCAAATTGGTTGCATCACGCCGAGTGCCGAGATCCAGGCAGCGCTACAGTCACAACGAGACTCCAGCTGGAGCGCAGGCCAGGAGCCACATCTATCGGGAGGGGGGGGAATGTTACCCGGCACACCAGGCCAGCTCAAGTCCTGATAGAATAGCATCAGAACTGCTCCAAAATATACACACACGGTAGTTAGTTTGAGCAAATCGAGATGTCCTAATGCCAAACATTTAATCACACGCACTATGGCATGATTTTACACAACTTCAGAAACTGCTTTGACATGACATTCATTCTGACAGGTTTTTAACAATAGCTGCAAGTCCAAAGCAAAGTCCAATTGTTTGGCTTTTTTTTGCTTACCGCATGATTGCTGTGCTGTGCTGCAGGGATACAACCTACAAAGTTCACCATCCACCTTTCCAGCCTGCAGGGGAACAGCGTTTAATACTTAAGACGGATTGTTGATGGATTATGATTTAAGGTCTTTTATGGGCGCAGATGGGACTTGCACACTCGCAGGCTCGCACGGACTTGCTCAGAGGACATGCTCCGACTTTCTGTGGTTCAAAATGAACAACAATCTGAGGGATGAGTCCAATAATGCTGAGAGAGAGTGAAAGGCAGAGATAATTAGGAAGAAAAAAAAAAAAAAAACAGGCCGAGCTTTGTGCTCAGCGAGTAACTAAGAGATACCAACACAACAGCGGCTGTAAAAACAGATTTCTGTGTACCACTCCTTACAGTAACAGACTCTGGGCTCACTGCATCTTGTGTGCTGACCTTTTAGAATAAGTATTAGAGATGTAAGGTTGACCCTTTCAATGCATCAAAGAAAGAAAATGAAGAAAAAAAATGACTTTCAACTCTCTATTGTAAGGTTGTTGTAAAATAATGCACAAATGCAGTGTTTATAGCTCACTCAGCACTGCAAAACATTGATGAACAGGGATTAGGGTTGTATTTGATATTACAACTTTCATTTGAACATGGGAGAAATGTAATATTGGAACTGTAATGCCCTGTAACCATTTCAATTAGTTTGTCATGCAGTCCAGCTGAGGGCTATGGTGTTAAAACAAACAAATGTCAAGTTGTGTGACTTGTAAAGCACGATGCAGAAATAAATGAGTGATTTGTATCTGAAAACCTCTCTCTCTCTATTTATATCTGTGCGCTTTATTTAGACTGTATATTACCATTTGTATATAAACACACACACAACAGTTGTACAAATACATTGTCACATTTTTACTAAATCATCCTCAAGAACATTCACATTCCATATATTCATCTGGGAACCGTGAAGCATTTGTGAATCTTAGATGGTTTCGTGTGGACCCTTTCAGACCGTTTTGTCTCACCGCTGTGTGTCACACAAAAGGTGACGGGAGGACGAGGCACCCTCCAGTAGATGGAGGTAATGCAACATTGATGGATGGCGCAGAAAAAAACAAATGTATAACCGATAACTCAACTATAGCTATAACTGGATATAGCCAATTATTCATACTTTTTTTAAATTCTGCATAGCTGGTATTAATGCTAAAACACAGCATTATCATGTTGTAAGAGTTACTGTTGCTGTCACTACAATTAGGTAAATTATACAAATTACATTACTTCATGTATGCAAATTCAAGTTTCTGTCAGAAATCAGAAATCCATTTCATCACATAGAATTTGTGAAACAGAAATGATGAGAAAGCATCGTGAAGCACCAAACAGGATTCAGCATGTTAGCACATACACACATTTTACAAAAAAAAATTAACCTAACAAAGCTGATTATTCTCTATTGCCGGTAACAACCTTTTAAGTTAACTAGGCTATGATGGCTGGAGGTTGGCAAGTATGCTGATCAACTTCCATCATTGACTATTATTATTGACTTGGCTTTTCATCAAATGCTTTAAAATTGAGAATTTGTTCGGTGAACCTTTGAAACTAAATCCCTCGGGGTTGAGAAGTGAAGACCTTGACCCAGCCGTGAGTACCAGAAGGATAGGACCTACTCACAAAAATGAAGTCACCAATATTGAATCTCGCTCCAAATAAATAAATTCAATTGAAAAGTTGGCAGCCCTGTAAATAAAGTTTAAGTTTTTAACAGCAGTTGGCATCCTTAAATGTTGCATTACCGCCATCTACTGGAGAGCGCTGGTCCAGTAGGACAAAGCAACCAAAAACACATTTCCAATCTAAAACGTTGAGTGAATGTCATCAAGACATGCAAATGGGTACGTTCTAGTAAAAAACATGACAATGCATTCGTTTGTGTTAATTTACAAATGGTGATGTACGAGTTGTGAATTTAGAGGCACAGATACCGATTTACAGATCACTCTGCACGCATTTGTGCATCGTGTTTGTACAAGAAACACGTCACGTGACATTTTACGAGTCACACGCCTCCAGTGATTGTGGACTTTGTGTGAAACAGCACGGTAAAACATGGGTTTCATTCAAAGTAATCGATTAAGTTAACAATTAGTTAGTTTGAATTTGTTCAAACTTGACTTTTTGAAAAAAAATGACCAAGTGGGATAAAGGTGGGAAACCAATACTTCGTCTTGGCTTCATCAGCCAAGTGATGCTAGTGGGTTTGTCTTTGACGGGCAATGTTTAGCAGGGCAGATGTGCTTGATGGTGCACCCAGCAGTCACATAGTAGAGACGTTACAGTCGAACCACTGACGGGAAAATAAGAAGCTTTTTTAAATTTTTTGTCGAGGTCCACGAGCCGCTGCCCAGTGGGATCTGTGTGTGGCGCAGAGGGAAGTGCCGTCTCCAATCACCGTTAAAGAACCGATGACTGTATTACGGACCGGCCCTGCTGAGCCACTCTGATACTTCACTGGCCCGATCTGGAATCTGGAAAACCTGAGAATGAGGCTGAATCAGCAACGATGGACTAACTCAATAATGAGATGTTTTTAATACTGCTGACTGGCCAACTCTTACAAATGTGGAATGTACGAACGGACGGAAACGTTGGATCACTGGCCATCTGAACAACAATAAAAGCCATTTAACAACAGTGAGAGAAGCAGACCACTCAGTGAGGAATCAAAAAGCTCTTATGCAGCCATGTGAGCGTCTTTACACAGCTACATCTCCGCTACACGCAGACTTTCCACAGCATAACATCTGAGCCATTGGTCTGGCAGAGGTAAACCAGCCATTTTGTTCATCCCAAAAAGAACAACTAATACATTTACTGGACTGCTCAGCTCTAGACAGCGGGTCAAAAGAACAGTCACTCACTTCTTCTCCACGTTTACAGCAATTTCTGCCTGCGACTCCCCCTCGTCACCGAGAGGGTTGGATATATTTAGATCCAAGTATAGCTGGTGGCTGAATGGATTCCTCAGGAAACAGAGAGGTGGCATGCTCCCCGAGAGCGCTGCCTTAATGATCTCTCATGCTGAAAGACCCATCGTTCTTTATTCATGCTATACACACACACACACACACGCTCAAAGAACAACATGTAAATCAGCTCATCACACAACACGTGCACACATCCCTGACTGAAAGATGCGCAAGGTAAAATGTGACTCGCATGGAATTTTAATTGGCTGCCAGTGGCCGGATGCGCGTCTGTGGCCTATCTCACTGTCTGCACACTCACCGCATCTGACGGACGGTTAACGAGCGCTACAGAAAAAAAGGCCAGCTCTACAGAGGATGTGTGCTTGCCGGAAAAAGCTCGACACCAGGTGTCCAATCTTTTGAATTAAGAAGTTGACACAATCTTTCGGCTGCTCCCCTTCTACAGCTCAGAACAGCACTAAAACTATATTTATCAGAAGATAGTAACCTTTACAAAAGGCTCCACAAACTCCTTACTTACAAAGCCAAAAGGCATTTAAACGATTGTTTTTACAACACACTTGCTATTATATGCAGTGATGAACATATAATCTAGGCTCCTGGCAATACTTTGTTTTATTATAGTCATCAGTGAGGAGAAAAGGCATGGCCCATATTCAGCTACTACATGTCCAAGAAATACTAAAAAGCATACACGCTGAACACTAATGTCTTGCCCTAAAACACAAACACTGTAGGATTGATGCGATTAGTCATGTAGATATGCCACCTAAACCAGTGTATCTGCATGGGTGGGTTGCTGTGTGACAAAGCTCTAAATGTCTGAGCATCAGCAAAGCTGCAGCCACAGAACCAACCAGATGCCATGCCAGCCCCGAGCAGCTGCAGCACCCAGTAGTTAGGGCACCACTGTGAAGGGTCACCGAGGACGCACAAGGCTGCGTTTCTCATTCTGTGCACGATACCTTTGGCGTGTGCATGGCTGCAAAGAACTGTACAGGCAGACTTATGAACACTTCTGTCTACGCAGACGCTCAGTGTCGTAGAAACAGAACCACGTGCATTTGCAACTAATGTCCATTTGGAGTATATCCTTTAGACTGGGGCTAATACATTAACAATATATATTTTTTAAATGACAGAATATAATCAGTTTGGTAATTTGTCAAGTAAATATACATAAGAAATACACTGTATGAATGAAGCAGATTGCACTCATTCTAGGTCTGCAGCTAACAATTATTTAATCTGCCAATTATTTCCCCCATTGATTGATTCATTGTTTGGTCTATAATTTGTCAGAAAGAAAAAATACCCATCACAATTTCTCGGGGCCCAGTCCAACCAACAGTCCAAAACTAGATGATAGTCATTTTAAAATATACAAAAACAGAGAAATTAAGCTAATTCAAACATTTTAGGAGCTGGAAGACATTTTTGAATTTTTACATGAGAAATAATTCACAGAGCGAATTGAAGGTCATTTCACAATTTCTTCTGTAATTACATTTCTGTTCACTGACAAGGCAATCAATGGACCAATTGTTTCAGATCCAACTCATGCCATCATATTCTAAATATGAAACACAAAAACAAACCCTTCTTATGCAAGCCAAAGAGCATCTGTAACCCGCCCAGATTCATTCTTAAGAAGTGTCAGCAGCACAGGCAAAGTTCATGCCAAGCGTTGCAAATGAACAATGGCAGACCCGTCTACCTTTGGACACCAGAGGTTATCTCAGCGCTACGCAATCGGCACCTTTAATGCACCAAAGGAACAGAACAAGATATTGTGTTGATTCAGACACCTTTCTTTGTATTGACAGCACTGAGCATTCACATTGGTTTTCATTCGGACTAATGCTCGTCCGGATATTTGTCTACACACTTCAGATTAATTAAAAGATAAGGCCCTTAATGTGTATTCCTATGCATTAGCTGGGGTGATGAGAATCATGATTTAGCCTAGAATTAATTGTGCCTTCGCTGAGATTTGATAATAGCTTGATGAAAACGGCTCGTTCTTTGCAACGAGCCAGGAACAAAGGGTCTCAATGGGGGGGGGGGGGGGGGGGGGGGGGGATACTGTAGGGATGCCGGTGTATCAGTGTAATGCAACAGTGACTTAGCTGCCAAAAACAAAAGAGGGCACAGGATGTGAGTGAGTGCATTTGTGCGCGCATATGTGTGTGTGTGTGTGTGTGTGTGTGTGTGTGTGTGTGTGTGTGTGTGTGTGTGTGTGTGTGTGTGTAGCAGGGTTGTGGAGAAACTGGTTTATGGGTTTCACATGGAAAGACATTCAAGAGGGCATTTGGTTGGAGGAAATGACAAGGAGAGATGTTGTTGACAAGCCCGAGGTGGCAGGCCTGGCATTAGGCCCACTAAGCAGCACATAAACACTCTATTCAATTTCATGGCAGTGGTTTTAATGGGGAACTACAACGAAAAAAAAAATTCACCACATTCCCTTGAGAAGTCTCCTTTTTGAGCAAACAATGTGTAACTGACTACTGCTCACTTCGAGTTGCAAATCCTTCAGCGGCAGCGCAACACTACAGTCTCTGCCATCCGTTCCAATTGACTCCCTCTTAAATTACTACTCTCCTACCGCAGTTTCGTCCTGGGCTTTAACTGTTGGTTAGAAGGTTTGCTTGGCAGCCGGAGCAGCGTGGAGCTCACTGAAAACATTGTAGGTTTCACCAGAGGAGCATGAAAATCGGAAGATAAATACGTTAAATGAAAACGTTTCGAGTGACAGAATGTGACACATTCAAGGGCCACTGGAAACAAATAAGCAGCATCCTGAGAGTGAAGAGGATGTAGATATGACTTTGAAGCTCCTCGAAGTCTGCCTGAACACACACCTTGGTTTTCAAAACGTCAGACTCTCTCCTGCTGTTTTGGTCTACTGACACTCGCCAATGGTGACCAAGATAGACGCCACTATTCTTTAAACTGTCTTGCTTTGTGCTCCTTTGCCCCCCTATCAAAAAGATGGACTACCCCCTGGAAAGCATCTCAAAACCCTCCCAAATTAAATATTTTGTTTTGGTGAGTGCCATTAAGCTGAGGCAACATAAACTAGTGGTCAAGTCTTGCCAGCAGTGGAAGGAATCCTGTTTCAAGCACCAAAGAGAACCACGGAGTCCTGCCTCTGCACCACAATAAAACACATCTACGGTAGGAGGGTGATTCCAACGAACAACAGCTGCTCAATGGAAACAGTATTGATGCCAAATGAGGATTTAAATGATCTACGGTGGTGTAATCACTTAGAGATGCAGAACATGGCTACACAGTACGTGACCAAAGATGCACACAGAGATATTAACAAACTGTGATACAAACATATTTGTAGAATATTGGTAAGAAATGCCACAAAAATGAAAAGAGAATGAGTCTTTGAGGATTTGCCTTTACTGGTGCTCTCAGTTTTTGCAATGTTTTGTTTGTCAAGCGGCGTTTGTGATCGCATGCGTGCTTTTCTTACCTTACAAATCGTTTCAACATCCCAGGGCAGGATGGTCTGTAGATCGATGAGCTCACAAGACACTCCCAGTTTCTCTTGAGCCATATTGGCCACCTCCCTCATCACGTGGACCTAAATGGAAGAAAAGAAAAAGAACACCTCTAAATTTAACGAGCCGATGCAGCTTACAATTTGGCAAGAATGTCACGCCTGCTGCTACATAAACAGTCCAACAGCTATTGTGCATTATATGTGTTTCAATTCTAATAGGCACTAACATATCTAGTGTGATTGATTACCTCCAGCTGCTGCAGAGCTGCGATATTTATTAGAACTCAGGCGGTCTAGTTCTTACTCAAAATGCTGTTGCAAAATCCCCCAAAACACAAACAAGCAATTATGTAGTTGGACCATCAACGACATGCAGAACTGCTGTAGAATTGCGCCAAATATCCACGGTGAAGTATTGGCACCGCATTACACGTAAAGATATTTGTGCGTGTGCATAATAAAGAGATAAATAGATAATTAAATAGAGCAATAATAAGTTTGAATGTTAAAAAAATATATTAAAACTCACTGTTGAAACTGGTATTTTGTGTCGCAACATTCACATTCTCCGCTGGTACGCAGGGGGAACAATAACAACAATAAAGCATTGTTTCTTTATTGTACTTGCTGCTGAGGATCGCATAGCCTCTTTCAGATCAGAGCCCAAACAACTGAAAGTTAAAAACAGCTATTTAAACCTAAAAAAAACATGGAGTGTAAGTTATTCCCATTAATTCATCAATTGTTTAATAAAGTACTTGAGTTCATGGCTTCTAAATAATCACTGATCTGAATCTGAATCATCACAACTAAAGCGTCAACACTCAACAGTCAAGCCAGTTTGAAAGATACAGGCACTGTATAAACTCAATAACTATGAGTTTATTTTAGATTTATGATGGAATGGTGCTGCCATTACATTATTTCCAGCTGATAAAGAGGATCTTCCTGAGGGAGAAATCATTAATGGAGGGACTGTTAAGACTACGGGGGATAACTTCCTCTGTTTGGGCGATCAGAAGCTGCGGATTGGGCGCTAATCCTTTCACTCCGACCTGTGAAAATTGTTTTCTTTACTCTCATCCGCAAAGGCCTGACAGACGGGGGGAGTAATGAGGTGAAAGGAGAGAAGAGTGGTATTTCAAAAAAAAGGAGAGCCATGCTTTCCACTACTTCACCGGATCCCCTGTTCTTCTCAGTCCACCCTTCAACGATAATGCTGGCTTTGATGGAGACCTTTTCCTTCAATGCCCTCCGACCCCCCTCCCGTGTTCCGGGTCCATTACGGCCTGGATAAGCCTGTTAAAGTGGCCGGGTTCAATCAAAGTCGGGGAGGACACCTGCCGAGTTACAGGCCGCTTGATACAGAGCTGCAGAAAATAGAATCTCTCGGATGAAAAGAAGGGCGACAATGGAAAGTGTGCGGCGTTAGACACACAAAGAGAGACGAGAACAGCCTTGATGAAGTGGAGATGTCTGGGCCGATACAGCCAAAGACCGCCGGCTGAGACAGAGGGGGCTTCTGGTGGACTTAAAGTTAATCCACTGCTCGCCTCTGTGGCTTTAAACGGCATTTAGCAGAGATGAGACTCCTTTTTTTTCTTCCTGTGGCCATGGAAAATGATCCAAAGATAGATGACAACGTAATACGCAAGAACGCCTACCTGTGTCCCCCAGGCAACCAGAGTGACATCATTTCCTTCCTGTAGGACCTCGGCCTGTGAGAGAGGGATGGTGTAGGACTCCACGGGAACCTGCTCCACTGAGGAAACACACACACACACATTCAATGACAGATTAGTATTCCATCAGCGCTTTACGGGCCAACACATTACAGGCAAGCTCACACGCAAAACAAACCGAGGTCGATTCTGAACACTATGCACCCTGCGGTTTTCATGTCAAATATTCAGATCCCGAGCTGACTGGATCCTAAATGATAGACTAGATGACAAACTGATGACAAACTGACGGTCTGTCATTTCCCCAAAGAACACAATTCCCACTCTAGAACACTGTATCTGGCCTATTACAAATGCTTTTTCCAGGACCTCATCTCCCACCAGAGAGACATAGTGTGCTATTATCAGCACAATCATAATCATGACCTAACGGGATCTTCTGCCAGCTGGGAGCCCCTAACCCTGATTAATCCCGACAACAAAACATTGGTGGGATGGGATATCAATCAGAAAAGTGGCCACATAAACGGGGCCTCGGTCCAAAAACGGGGGGCCCAGCGGCCAGCCTCTCTTTGATCCAGAGTCCAAGACAAAGTGCATGTAAGTATACGGTTTCAATAATAGTCGATAATAATGTCTTGGAAAACTGAAGCATGGAAATCATTACAATGCAAAAACGTATCATAAACTCAAACTGCCATCACTTCTCAACATGCAGCTCATTAGCGCTGTTCCTGGTGCCAAGACAACAGATTATCACTAAAGGCAGTATTTGAACTATCTCATTCAGCATTATGGCTTTGGCTGCACAACACGCAGCGCATTCAAGTGTGAGAGGACTTTGAGCTGAACTGCTGAAAGCATTCCTACACGGCAACGCATGGAGTCAAATTTGCTAGAGTAAACTGCAGAGTAATTTTGCTCCGGGGAGACGGTGGGTTTGAGACCTTTCTGGAAACCTTGAATGACTTCAGAAGCCGTAGAGGAAAGAAAAACTGCCCAAGAGGACGACTGTATTAAAAGAACATAAAGGGCTCGCGTGAATCATACGCAACGCCTGTATTTAAGCGTCCAGACGAGACAGAAAATAGGCCCTCAGAGTGAAATAATAGCTTTTTGCCGAAACGTCAAAATTGAATTATGAAAACTAGGTTACGGTTTAATAAGTGGAACCTCAGGCCCCGCTAAAACAGTGTGGCCTTGATGAGACAAATGTGTGGCTTTTTTTCTTCTTTATCCTCATAATCCAGGCCGAGATCATTACAGGCATGTGGACCTGGCCCGGGAGCTGGCTCGCTCTGCCCCATAAGGAAACCAAAGGAACTCCTGAACCGCTACCAGCACTAAGCCCCCCTGTGTCAGACAGATGAGTGATTTGTCACGCAGCTTTTAAAACCTAAAGAACCTTAAAAAAAAAAAAAAAAAAGGGACCACATGTTAAGCATTAAGTAATATGTTCATTCTATGCTGGAAGAAATAACCTGGCAGGCAAGACGTCTCTTACATACAGCTTATTACTCATGTGCTAGCTCATCACTTCCCGAGAGGCAAATAAAACAAGCTCCATATCAACCGAGCGCCAATACGAACAACAACACTGCCAAGAACTCGCACCTGCCCTGTTGAACCACATCAGTCTAAGGCATCATTCTTGTATCATGGTATCATGCCCAGTGACCCGCTCTGACCCTGCACTGTGCATTTTCACAAATAGAGCAATCAAATGTCAGCTCATTCTTTTTCTTCCCAGTCTCTGAATCATACGCGGCTTTGACAGATAAGTCAAAGTCTATTAGTCCACCACAGCTGTGAGTTATTAAAGACATCGAGCATCTGCCTTTATGTTTTCTCATATATTCTACTGCTACACTTTGTGCTTCGTAACAGTCGGAAAAAGGCAAGACATCATCTATTACCATGTAACTAGTAGTCTATAAATCTAAAGGCCACACAGGAATTTAAATTGCGGAAATTTCGCAACTTAATAAATTCACTCCACCGAACTCAAATACCGAAGTATTTGCACGCAGGTGCCAAGTAAATTCCCGCTAATTCCTTTCGTTCTCCAGTTCAACGCCGATCCACAGCAAGCTGTCTAAACAGTGCTGAGCTTTGAGGGAATGGAGAGCCAGAAAGGAAAAGAAAAAAAAAGAAGGCTATCGCAACTTAATAGGTCCGTTAAACGATCCAGTCTTCATCAAGCTTCTCTGGAGTATAAACTGCTCCACAACAGAGGAATGGTTTGCAGACGCAGGACTCGTGGTACAGATGCGTCCAACTAAAGTGGAAGGAGTCTCTGCCTTTATGTCTGTCCCTCGACCCCTGTTCATCTGATCCACTTCAGGCTTGGTGGATGCATTGCTGAGGACACAAGGAAGTGCAAGCTCTTCAGATCTACAGGATATATTTAGTATTATGGAGGTGCTTTATGTACACACTGTGTAGTGTATTGAGAGGGAGAGGGCCCCCTATTCACTTTTACTCTTCCTAATGGCTCACTACAGCACATTCAAGAACAGACAAAGCAAGACAGACCTGACATCTACGGGACATGTTTGTTAGCGATTTTCCCAACAACCATTTATCCGATCGACTTTAAACTTGGCCTGTGTATTGCTGAGGACACAAGGAAGCTCGGTGTCGAGTGTGAAGTTGTTTGAATCAGCGGTTCTTGAGAAAGCTGCAACAGCAATACCGGAGGCCAAGCAATCGGCCGGTTCATGGGCAAGCACTTTTTGACTGAGCACTGCTTTAGTCTTTTGAATAAACTATGTGAACTTATTGGCCTATTACCAACCTATTGTGAATAGCAACTAGATTTTTTTTGCTTCTATGGTAGAACCAAATGTTTAGGACATGTAAATGAATTTCGCTGCGATTGGGCCTTAAAAGTTATACATCATGATAAAAGTAAAAAAACGTGATGATTGGAGTCACTCCCTTTGAGCCGAGGAGTGGTTTTAATATCCGACTGCACTGTGACATGAGAAATGATTTGGACAATGATCACCAACCTAGTGCCATAATTGAAACAATCGCAGCAGTTGGCGGCAATATTTCCCAATCTCATCTGGCTCTTATGAAAGCGGGAAAACTAACAAAACTTGGGAAAACTGATATTTGTGCTTGGAGGCTGGTAGTACCAATCTGTTCCTAGTTCTGTCTTTCATTACTATAACAGGCTCGGTCATCATCTAGGAGCCTCCAACACTCTCTTAATCATACATACCAAATTAACATCCTGTAGCTAAGGCAGCACTGTTTTGCAACAGCTGCTGACAACTGTTCAGAGTTTATTACCACTTTGCTGGACACCGTTTCACAAGGCAGCCTGCCCAAAGCCATGCTGGCCTCAACACTGATGTTCCCTCCGCAGAGAGTGAGGATTCAGCTGGGCACCATCAACACTTCACAGCCCATTGAGAGCGCCTGCTTTGCACTCGTGGTCCCGCTGATGTAACTCGCATTGTTTGCAGTCAGGCATATTGATTGTTTTCCTGAAAGACCACTTCAATAAGGGGTCTCCGCAAACGGATCGAAGTCCACCGAGGCACGATGGCTTCCCAAGAAAGCCGTGAGCACATCTCTGGTAAACACAGGATTTAAAAGTAGTTGTTTTTATGCGATTGTTTGTGGAGGGACTCTGTTTTACAGATCTTTAAAATAAGATCGGTTAGTCGACAAAAGCGCAACAGCCCGAGCTCAGTTGAAGTTTACTTAAGATTCATATTCGCAGAGAACCGCGCTTACCTGATGCTCTGTACAGGATCTTGGGCTCAAAGAATATGCAGGGGTTCTGGTCAGCGATGCAGGAGAGGAGCAGTCCCTTGGCCTGCACTGGACTACGAGGTATTACAACCTGAGGGACACATTTGCACACTGTATTAGAACAATCTCACTTACACTGCTATGTATGAAACATAAACAATTTGGCTGTTTATAATATAACTTGTTCACATCTTATTTCATTGTGCGTAGTGTAGAAGGGCTCCAGAGGAAGAGAGTATCTGCTGAACTGCTTAATGTACAGAGTGGACTAAGACTCGTCGGATATTAATCCGACGAAATGGTATTTCGGTCATAATTAGGGTATCAGGACAACACTGGTCCAAAGCTGCATTAAGCCTGTCAGACTGTGTGGTGGGACCGACTCTCAGTTGGAGCGAACAGAGCCGATTGTTTGCACAAATATTAACATTTATCCGGCTGACATTTGCTGCCAGACAACATGTTTATTGCTCTCAGTGGTGGTTACTCACAGCGGATGAACTGGCGCTGTAAACCGTACAGTCATTCCCACTCTGTGGCGAGCGAGATACTTTGATGATGATTATATGTATGCTTAGTTTTTTTTTCTTTTTTTTTTTTAAAAGCAGGAAGGGAATTTATATCTTGACATTCAAACTTGTTTACTTTGAGCACATCTCAGAGAAACTATCAGAGTTCAGAGTAAACTCCCTGCATCAAATCCCTATGAGGAGTTAAGATGTCTTGGTGCAGGTTTTATCTAATATGCGTCTAGTGGCCCTGGTTCTACTCTTCTTCAGTCCCTTCTTGAGACAATAGAAGGGGTGATTGAATAAAGTAGTAAAGTAATACATTGATTAAATAGTCCTGCTACTTTTTCCGAACGTTCAGCAGCTTTCCTCTTTGTGTGCCCAACCATATGTGAACTTGTCGTCTCAGCTTGAAGACGTTCTTCTTTACTCTGTCGAGTAACTTTCAGTATTGTGGTTGTGTTAGCGTGACTATAACTGAGGACTTCAAATTGGGAGTGCGCTCCACACCTTGATGTTCTTTCACATGTTTTGGAGCAAGACGTTTGCACAAATAGAAAAAAACAACAACAATAATATAAAAAGGAAATCAAATAGTAAAGAGAATCTGGAATGAACCACATGGCTGACCTTGATGCCAGGGCAGTGGGCGAAGAAGGCCTCGGGGCTCTGGGAGTGGTAAAGGGACCCGTGGCCGACACACCCCCACGGAGCTCGGATGGTGAGGCTGCCGCAGTCGAACAAGTTGCCAGACCGGTAGCGGTACTTGGCTGCTTCATTGACGATCTGGAAGGAGACCAATGTAATTCAGGTTAACGCAACCACACATCATTGGTTGACATAAGAAGAAGAAACGTTAGTGATCCTTATGAGACATCTGGGTTGTAAACATTACGAGGTTCTTTCAAGTGTATGCTGGTTTAACCAATTGCAGATCTATTTAGCAAAAAGCCCCCTAGAAGATGTTTATGGATAAAAAAATAAATAAAAAACACAGCTGTGGGTACTTCATGTGCCGAGCCATTCTCTCTGCTGTTCCCCTTAAAGCTTTTGCAAACCTTATTTTATTTTTAACGAGTACAATAACCTCAAGTGTCTGGTTTCTGACACTGGGCATCCTCCAAAAAGGTTTCCCAAGTTTTCCACCCTGAAGCTCAGGTGGGCAGTTAATTCAGCTTTTATGCCTCTCTCAGGTCAGTTTGGACTGCGCCGTTTTTTTAAGCGAGAACACAGAAGGAGAGAGAGAAAGAGGGAGCGGCACCAGGTTTGATCTACTGTGGCTCTGCATCGCAGCAGGATTTCTCTCAGAAACTGGCCCCATTATCACACATTCTGTTATGTTGCCTCGACATAGCGGGGGCTCACATTCATCTTGTGGAGGGGCAAGGATACTCGGAATGAAACGAGTGTCCGCATGTGTGCTGTGCACGGTAAAACAGCAGCGCCGCCCGATGGCCTGCTCAGCCTGTTAATGCCACATTAATCCTCCCCAGGAAAGACACAGAACGGGCGCCTTTTGTCAACGGATCTACAGTTAGATTGTAGAACATGAGACGGTAGACAATTCGAGGTCCGTTTATCAAACACCTGCACGCAACAGGCAAGATGATGTACAAACGAGACAGAAGACGAGTCGGAAGAATACAAAAAAAAAAAAATCAAGAACATCAGCGGCTGCCGGATTAGCAATTTCTCTCTTTCAAGTGTTTCTGTAGATGCTGAATTGTGTAACCTTTGCAAGGAAGCCTCATCCCTCCCCTGCAAATAAAACTGCATATGCATAGGGGGTTATCGCATATATAGGACTGGTCTGGTACGAGTCACATGGATGCAAAGCAAAGCTATATTACATAACCATGTTCTTTACTGATTCATCATCCCGCAGACTTGGACCATGACGTTCAGGTTTGTTTGCGTGCTCTCAGTCCAGCGCCTTTGCAGATGTGCGTTCACATCAGGCACGTATGAAGAGAACAACTTAGCTCTACGTTCTCGCGGCATAGAAAGAAGTAGCATCGCGATTTCAAACTGTCGTTCACACATAAATGAAACCTGATTAGAGACATCTGCCACCGTATTTTTCTGTTGACATTTTCCGCCTTTAAAAAGCTGCTTTTACACTGGCCTATGGCGTAGTCACTCAGTGCCTTGGCTAGCCATACGCTGGTGTTTTATGGGAATAGTTTGGTCACTGAGATATGCCATCATCTAGCGTGTGAGGGAACGATATCTAAAAACATGTAGATGGTCTAATCTTAGCCTTTGTACCGACATAAAATGTGTTCAGTGTTTTTTTTCCACTTTCATCTCTCATTCTTCCATTAGGGATTCATATATTTTGATTTTTGCCATTGCAGTTCTCATCATGCTTTGGGGGATGCAAACAGGATGTTTTTTTCATTAAATAATATAATCTGAGGTTTTTAGGGGCTCCATTATATTTAATTTCTTCCTTGAGCCATATCATATATCAGAGTGTTCTGATCCAACAATAACTGTATGAAGTCTGTGCGTCCAGCTTTTCCAAGTTCGCAGTCCAAGTTATGACTTGAGAAGGATTTTGATGCACGAGGCAGGCTTTAGGAGTTACGTCAGCGTACTTTCCACCGTTCTAACCCTTTAACGAAAGTACATACAACGCGCCACTGCAAAGAGGGAGCTTCTTCCTGGAGCTCATCAACATTAAAACAAGCAGAAGAACTTTCAACTTCCAGGTGTTACTTTGCAGCGTGTACAAATATCTAGGGGACTTCTTGTCTTTACGACATCAATAGTTGTGTTGCACTGTATTAGTCTGCGATAGCGCGTCACTGACCTTACCTGTAGAGCTGCAACGATTGACAGAAAGTTTAACTGCTTTGATTATTAAATAGTTTCAGTCCATTTTTAAGCAAAAAGGACAAACGTTTGTAGTTTGAGCTTCCAAAATGTGAAAGAAATGAAATTTTCTGTCATCGTGTAAAGTGAAGATCTTTAGATCTTTGGACTGCCGACATTTGAAGACGTCACCTTGGGCTTTAAGAAATTATAACGGCACTTTTCACACTTTTCCCTCAGACATTTAACGGACAAAGAGACTGATCAAGAAAAAGAAAATCGGCAGATTGATCGTCAGTTGCCGCCCGACTTACCTGGTCAAAAGCAGGATAGATGTAGTCGGCAAACTGGATCTCGGCAATGGCTGTGGCACCAGCAACAGCTGCGCCAATGCCAAATCCCACAATCCCCTGCTCACAAAGGGGAGTGTTGAAGACTCTGTCCTTACCTGGGGGGGGACAGTGGTGGAGAGGAGGAGAACACTTGTAAGTAAATGAAGCAGTAGCAGTGGAAGAGGACTTGTGGGCTGCTGGGTGAGGGAGGAAGAGATCACTGCAGGCTGGGATCACCAAACAGCCCATTGTACTTCATCATGTAATCGAGAACACGGACCACAACTCTGGAGGGTGTCTAAGGAATAGCAGGTTTTCTTTCTTCTTAAAACAGAACAAGGCCCACGTAATGACACTGCAAAGAACACTCTCTTAAAATGCCAGCAGCCCGAAAATAAATGAAGTGACAAACGATGATTCCTCCTCGGCTGTAGCTAACCAAGCCAGAGATGCGCGCGCGCACGCACGCACCATCCAGAGAAAAAATAAATAAATTAAAAATTCCATCCTCCACCCTATAATCTGAAAAAGAGCCGCAAGAGTTGGACTCTAAATCTGGGTCGAGAGTTGTTATTTTTTGCTCTCATCTCAATTGCTAATCCGGTCTTTTTCGGTTTCGCTGGGAAGATTCCGTCTCGTCAGCAGTGAAACTCTGCCCTTGCGTGCCCTGCTCTGCCCCGTGGTTCGATTAGCACCCCAAACCCTGTGAGGAACGGACAATGAAGCGATGCAAATACTGTGCTTCGCCTCAAATATGCAGCTCCATGTGAACGTGACACCAACTAACATGCGTGTGTGGTTTGGTGTCATCAAAACCATGAGATATAAATCAGTTAATGACGAGAAAAACAAACCCAAGGGATGCAACAACAATCACAATGTGTGACCATCACGTGCAGCGTTGGGCTCAGCTGTTCACACGAGACTAGAATGCATATTTTAACAGTCAACATGTTAACTTTTATGGCCAGCGCCGTCTGCCACACATCAGGGAGAGCTCGTCGTGAGCGTATGGGTTCAATCTGTGCTGTCGTCTTCAGAGAAACAAACATCAGAGGCAGCCGGCGTCGGGAGGGCTGGATCACCATGGCGAATGCATCCGCCTCGTAAAAAGCCATTCATATAGTGTCCGCCCTGCATTAACCTCTGTTATGTATAATGGATGCGAGTGGCAAAAGGTGTGCGCCATCCCTTTCAGCGGTGAGGGGGATAAAAACAGATTTGCGCTCGTCACTGTACACAAGGACGAGATGGAAAATAATGATCCCTCTCCAGAAAGGTCAACACTTCTGACGTCAATGAAAACAAAAAGGCAAAGCCAGCTACTTTGGGGTGGTTTCGACACTCCATGCTATCACACACACACACACACACACACACACACACACACACACACACACACACACACACACACACACACACACACACACACACACACACACACACACACACACACACACACACACACACACACACACACACACACACACACACAAAATGTACTGTAATCTACTGACATCTAGGTGATACTGCTTTTATGCCAGGATAAACAAGAGAAGAACAGTTAAGTACCCTCATTGCAGAGCTTCTGTGCTCTGGTTAGTCATCTAGTTTTAGAGGATCGAAACTTAGCTGAAGACACATTGGGCTGCAAAATGGTTGCTCACAGATTTACTGAATACAAAAAATAATTTGGGTCGAAAAATACCAGTTTTGGGGAACGGGTTCGATACTGTGCTCGTGGTTGTAAAACTACATCCGATACAACCGCACCCGAGACCACTACAGCAATGTGACCCTAACTTAACCTGATGCACAAACAGGTTGTATTCATCATTTCTCACCAGCTGCAGTGTTTGTGCAAAACAGGCAGTCCCCAGTAAGTTTTCCACCTCATCATCAATTACTTTAGCTGGGAGTCTGCCTGGCATTGTATTGCAACCCCAGTTAGGGAGTGTCCACTCGTGTGAAGTAACGTTCCAGCTGTGAATGTAGCAGCGCAGTGTGTGTACAGTTTGTTTGTTGGTGAATAAATGCTACCGCTCCTCGAGGATCGTGAGGAGACCCGAGCTGAGTTCCCGTGTCTTGCTTGTCAGCCAGCTGACGATTGAAGTGAAGCGGGTTAGCCCCGATGTTAGCAACAGCTCCAGCTCAGGCGCCCTTAAGGTGGGCACACCTTTATAGTGGACCATAATATTCTCCTATATGTGACAAGCCGCTCCTCTGAGTTTTGCTCGGCTTTTTAAAAAAAATCTTTAATATTTCTTGGAACTGTTTCTGACAGCCACGGTTAATTATTAACACCCTAATGCAAAGAACTACGATTTGTTTTGTATCAGGATAACGCAATGTTGAACGTTAAAATGTCAGCGACAGCAGCTTGTTGTAAATTTAATTTGTAACAGTCAGAAAAGAGGGGAACATCTGATAAAACATGTTTTAAAATCATTACACTAAGTACTCATATTGGTAAGTACTCATATGTAAGTACTTGTACTTGGTCTGAAAGAAATGGCGTCAGTGCCTCCAACTGGAACTGCCGCCTTTGAAGGGAAAATCCTCACCGACTAAAACCAGGAAGACACACACACCACTAATGTAACAAACTGCCGACGCAAGTGGAAGTAGCAGCTCAATCCCGATTACGCCATTTAACACGTTACGATGGGAGAGGCGCAGGTGTGTGACGGCTGAATTCCATTTAGCTGCTTCAGCTTCCTGGTATCGTGCATGCCGGCTCAATGTCACCGCTTACTCGGGACACTTGAATGGAACGGAGCCATCGTTAAATCTATAAGTAGCACCTGAGCTGCTATTTTTCCCTACTGTGACAAGTCAAAATGTCTGCTGTGAAAAAGGCCCATCAGTTAAATGAACTCAAACACATCTCGGGCACGTCTGCACTGCCGTTTCCTGCCACTCGTTAGCCGACACATGAGCCAACTCTGATACATCTGTAATAAGCCAACATGTACCACGACTGCTACCTGCTGGAAAGAATGAGTCCATGGAGAGCTGAGCAGTCTTTTCTGTATGTAACTCAGAGCTGATTTAATCTTTAACAGACTTATATTCACATGAGGCATGTTAAAAGGGAACACTTGATTCACGCAAACTAGTTCGATGGGCCTGATTTTAGCAACGTCTCGAGTCACATTTGAACACCAGAGTAAAAGGAGCAGTTTCCTAAAAACAAACTCAGACGTGGGCAACGACATTCCTCACCAGCTCACGGTGTCTCGTTTGTCAGGCTCCTCTGCTACAACAGACAAATAAGTGCAAACGGATGCTTCTGGTCCTCGAGGTGAACAGTGAACAGGAATATGACCTTGCAAGAGAGGAAGTAGGCGAGAGCGTCCACAGTCCTCTGCTGCCACCTAGTGGCGATCTCTTCTAATGCGGGCAGAGAACGGATCATCTCACCATATTTGTCTCTCAGACCCACTGTGCATCGGAACACTCCCCCGAAGGCAACGTCTTCCCCGAAGATGACTGCAGGGAAACACACAACACAGGCAGTCACAGCATGTCGGGTTCTCTCCTCCAGCATTTAACAACAGAATAAAGAAGTAAACGAGTTAAAAATGATGATTATATTTTTACAAAGAGAACTGATCGAGCTACAAACCCACCCTTCATGAAGAACTCATAACACATTGGGCATCATGCGAGAACATTTTCATCTTAACTTTCTCCCACTTTTTTCTCGTACGAGTGAGCCACGTCGGATTCATTTAACACTCTATATTTAAGATAACTGTGTAAAAGGGACCAGCCTGAACATTATAAATGCACAAATGAGTGCATGTTCACGAGAATTGTGAATAAGCACAATTAACCCTCAATGAGACCATGTGTGTCTATACGTCTTCATTCGTGAACACGGCACCAAAGAAGATCCATAAAGGAAAATCTACGTTTTAACACAGTCAGCAGCGGAATTAAAGGACTTGCTGAATTCAAGGAATGGGAAAAATAACTCGTGCTACGTCACCTGATGGTCATAACGTCACTGACACGCTAAGGCATCCAAAAGAAAAAAGTAGGTAGCCATGGTTACACTTCTCACTGACCTTATTATATAAAGAGACAAATTAACCTTCAACTAGTGCAGAATTGAAGCGGTTTTACTGCTTAAGATCTTCATATTGATCTCATACAATAGCATCAATAGTCAATTGTGAGTTACATTATAATTAACTAAATAACTGCAGAGTCAAACAGGATAATGTCGACATAATCATGAAGTGTAATTAATATGGTGTTTTCCATCGCAAAATTGCTTCAAAGTTATAAAATAACTCCATTAGTGACAGACTGAGGCTTGGATAAGAGCAGACTCTTTGCACATGACTATTAGGACAAGTCTCGCCCGCCCGTTAATTGTGTTCATACCAAAGAGAAAATTAAAAACACGAGAAAATGAGTGAACGCAGCAACTTCTCTTAAATCCCTCGCAAGCAGCCACTTAATCACGGATCTGTTTGACGAGCGGTTCTCGCATGAGGCCCGTTGGTTTGAGTAACACCGAGGACTCATCACTATGAGAATGCAATTTAAGATCAGAACATTTCAATGAATAAAACATGATGACCCCACAACCGGTTACATCAAATGCCATTATAGTCTAATGATGTGATGAGTTCCCAACTTAGAATCAGATTTTTTATATTTTTTAAGAATTTCTTATATCTAGTGTTTGGAGTGTTTGTTTGTATAGTGATTTATACATCATTGGACACACAGTTATCCCACTGTGACACAGATTCAGATTCATTTAGCAGGACAATCAAGTCTTTTAAAAAGATGCAATGTTTTGTTAGATATCTCTAACCTTTCAATACTTCAAATGTGAGGCATCGTATCGTAGTAAAACATTTTGCATGGCTCATCTTAAGAGAATGATTTTAAAAAGCGATCAAAGGGATGACTCTTCACAGATGTCCATCTAATAAACACTATAACATGTCTACCTGCTGTCGGATCACTGGCGAGTGTGTTGTCCAAAGCACTCGTAACCGACTGGAACATGTTCATCTTCTCGGTGCGGCCTAAAAAGGTTTTAAGAAAGAGAAAACACATGTTTTTAAAAAAAAAAAAGAACTTAACACAAGCAACAATTCATTATTTTGCATTTGACCAAAAAATAATTACACTGTTGGGACACAAACTGCAAGTGACCGTACCAGTTATAGCAGGAAAGAAAGCACATTAAGGACATTTGGCAAACTGCCTTCAATCAAAGAAACACTTCTTTGTTATAGAAAAGGAACATTCCAATAGAATGTTTGACTGCATCCAGTAACAATGTGTTGAGTGCCAACATCCTGGTCGACTGAACCACACACACACCACACACACACACACACACACACACACACACACACACACACACACACACACACACACACACACACACACACACACACACACACACACACACACACACACACACACACACTAAATACGCCAGCAGTAATCTTCTACCAGGCAATGGAGCTCATCAGCAATCGCAGCATTCTCGGTTGAAGACAGACAGTGACGTCAGCCACAGCTGACCATCATTGCTACAAAGGGCAGCATGCACCCTGGTTACTAATACTGCAGTCAAAAAGCTGTGTTTGGCTTGTCGTTAGTTGAGCTTCACTGTGCAGAATGATGCATGTGAAGAGTTTGACAGGGGAGGGATGTTGTCACATTCATCTGGGGGAAAGTTCCTCTGAGCTCACCTTGAACACCTGTTTGTAACCTGATGGTTTTTGGGACATCGCAGCTAGTTTGGAGACAACCCTGGTCTAACGCGCAACTCACACAGGTCATACAAAGACACTCAAAATGCGCATTCACCTAGAACTTGACATCTTGAAACGGGGAGAAGCGCGGTCTACACACAGCGTTAGATCGGTCAAATGCCGTGACAGATGCGTCTCTTTCCCGGTTTGACAGCTGAGTAAATATCGCAAATACAACCCTTTCATATCTAGTTCTCAATGCTGGCGAGTCACTTGACTTTTAACAGTTGAACTGTGAAGAACCTCCAACGAGTATTTCCTGTAATAGTAGCTAACGTTAGCCGGCTAGCCAGCCACTCACCATACTGTGTGGGTTCGGGGTCAGGCTGGAAGGTAAAGTGCGCGACATGTCTCCGTTGTGTTTTTGTACGGGAGCTGGAGCCCGGCGACAGCTTCAGCAGGGTGGCTGCAAAAGAGCTCTGAGCGCCGGTGACAACGCCAGAGATGGAAAGTTTCGAGTGTGCACCTCGGACGAGGAACCGTGCAGCAGCCGCCATCGCTGTTGTTATAACTAACCAGGAAGGGCAAAGCGCGAAGATCGTCTATTAAAGCGAGGAGATCACTCTCAATAGAGGCTATCTAGCCGTAACCCCGCCCACAATCGTTCTTACACCCGACACATGATATACAGGTTTTCTATCAGTACTCTAAATTAAATTCACAAATTATATGTCAGTACCGGTTAAAACAAAAAATTATAATAATATTTTGTCATCATTCAACAATTGTATCCCATCAATAATATATTTTTTAACATATATTGCTGCCTTTATTTTAATTATCATTGTATTAAATCCACAGCTGCTGTTATTGTATTATTTTTATTCTATTATTATTTCTACTAATAGTTGTGCCCCTACTGCTTTTAATACTCTTATTATATGCACCATTTCTGACATATGGATTGACGATATTGTTATTTTATTTAATTCTGTACACATGACATCTATCACACAGATAGAAAGCCCTCTAATGCAAATCGTGTTTTTTTGATTGGGCTCTGCAAATTAAATTGAATTCAATATCTTTGAAATACAATTGTATTGTATTAAAAGTACATGCACATTTTGCGATGATTGGGTTTAGAAATCCCTTTTATCTTGCCGAGAGAGCATCGACAAGTGGAACGAGAAGTTTCGGAAGAGAAGGAACGTCGGCACTCTGTGATCCCCGGCAAGAGTGTCAGAGTGAGACCTCCTGTTGCTTTTTCTCTACACCAGTCGGCCTCCAAGCGCAGATAGTGATTGGTCAAAAAGGAGGGCGGTGTTGGATACGGTCACTTTAATAACAGTGGCCAAATCACGTCATTGTCAAGCAGCAGTTTCATTCTCGGGTGTTTACGTTGTTAAGTTGGCATCAGCGCCGTCCATGTACGTTTTATCCATCTTCAGTTTGAGTAGATTTCATTTTCTTTAATCAACTGTGGATGTTACAGATCCATCCTTTCCCATAACAGATTCAAATGACATTCATGCCAGACTGTGAAGACAGACAAGTTTATAATCTTCTTTAAAATAAAACTTAGTCAAATAAAACAACACACATATTCTGCTCCTCTATTTTAGAAATCCAGATTCTTACTATTTATGACATCAATATTTCTCAAACTTGTGTTTTCATATATGAAATACTATATGATATACGATACTTTCAGGTGAAGGGAATATTCCTGATCATTTCAAGACGCTACTACAAATTCAATTCACAGGTTCACTCATACTCAACTCGTCAATCTTCACATCTTCGTCAATATTCAATAAGATTTAGGGGAACCAAATTATGGAATGACTTTTCCCACCTAACAAAAAATGTCCCTCTATAAAATGTTTCAAAAGATGCCTAAAAGAACATCTAATTGCAGTTTTGTAACAGTTCTTTTATGTATTAGTGTTCATGTCTTTTATGTTTTAGCTGTTATGTTTCACTTATAGTTGTTTCACTCATAGGGACTTGTAGCATTACCATTACTTATGAGTTACTGCAGGTGTATAAACCAACATCCCATAACAAACACAACCCCATGCTTACTCTCACATCCACACATACTCGCACACAATTACATTATTTGTTTCTTTTTCTTTTGTTTGTTTTGTTGTAATGTTTTATGCATATTTTATGTTTGTAATAATATTATATAGGTGGAGGCTGTGATATTCATTTATCTCTGTTATGTTTGTTTATTTTAAATTTCAGTTTGAATTGTGCAAAATAAATAAATAAAATAAATATTCAAGGGTAACAGAGTGATTCTAGTAAAAAAAAATGACATGACTTTTAAAAAAGTGCTTTGCATTTATAAATGCTGAGTATTTCATTTACCTCACGTCACCATATATTAGTCATTTCTAATATGGAATGTTTTTAAGTGGCTCACCATCCAATATACATGTTTAGATACAATATGGCTACATAAACATTGTGTACAGCATTTAGTTTATCATCCTTTATGGCTACATTTAATAAGGTTAATCAGAAGCATTCACTCTGTCCCAGATGATGCCGCTACCCATCTAATGTGAAAACAGTCAAAATGATCCACTAGTTTCATAAACTTTCCAAAAAGACTTGCTCTCAGCTCTATAACATGATTCCCCAGATTTCAGGGAGAATTCAAGGATGTTGTGAAAGTTAAATGTAATCTCCTGTTTTTATTATTGTCACTAGGGCAGTGGTTCTCAACCTTTTTTCAGTGATGTACCTCCTGTGAAATATGTTTTCAGCCAAGTACCCCCTAACCAGCGCAACGCATTTTGGATTGAAAAAAAGATCATCAGTGTCTGATTTATTAAACTGTCAACACTGAAGATTGCATTGTTTAGGCCATAGGATAGTGACATTGAATAGCCTACTGAATATAAAATTCAGTTTATGAACTTACACTTATATTTTATTGAATATTTATTAAATAACTATTTTTCAAGGATTTTTGAATGGATGCTAATTTTAAATCTATTTAAAAAAAAATCTCACGTACCCCCAGGAGTTCATTCACGTACCCCCATTTGTGAACCACTGCACTACAGGACGGTGGAAAGGATTGGAACTTCCATAGAAAAATAAAAAATTATGAAAAAAATCTAAACGCCACACAACAATTTAGTTATTGACAATAAAAAAAACAATTAGAAAAAATGTCCTCATTGCATTTGTCTCACTATGAGTGTTTTGGAGAATATACATTTAGTGACTATCTTGATAAACTCAACATAATGAATCCTATCACAGAGAAATGCATTAAATAGCACCTGACACACAATAGTACCTCGTCAGGTTCCCATCCTTCTTTTCAGCGGAGACAAATAAATCAACAAGTCCTAAGGATACAGCACTTCTATTTGACTATGGTGTATGCTTACATTTATTATCAGAGGACAGGAGTAAAAATGAAGCAATATAATTATTTTGTTTCAAAGTCACAACATTTGTTAGTTCTACATCTTACAGAAAGTACAGTTACAGTACTGAAGTGGTTAACAGGGGTTAAAGGTTGAGGACTTTGCACATTCTGCAACATCCAACTTCCTGCCGCTGTTGCACATTTTGGCCAGATTCTGTGAAAAGCAGAAAGCAGAGTTGTTATTTAAGAAAGTCGTGGATGGAGTCAAAGATCTAAAGTTTATGCCTTGGTAAATCTCACATTAGCAGCTCGGACGATGCTGTTTGGAGACTGCAGGGCTGCGAGGTCTGTGAGGATCTTCTGGAGCTCACGGTTACTCGGACATTCTGAAACAGGCGAGTCGAGTGCGAGTCAGCGTCACGTGGTGAACAGCACAGTTGGCAGGCAAATAGACAGTTTGATGAGTGTGTGTGTGTGTGTGTGTGTGATGGAGTGTGTGTGTCTTTACCTGGTCCAGGTGATGCTTGTTGCTTCAGCTGCAGGTATGGATGCTCCAGCAGCTCTGCAATAGAGATTCGCTCTCTGGGGTTTCGTACCAAGCACTTCTGAAACAACCAGGTAAAAACAACTGATTTGTATTTCACACCACTTCAGCAGCACTTCTACAGTAGCCCGTTTTAGTTGTGAACGGGAGTTCACGCTGACGTAAAAGTGATAAATCTAATGATAGGATAAACAATATTAATTTAATAATAAAAAAGTAAATATTGACCTGCACCCTACAGTTATAGGCACTGTATACTACATAAGGGGCGAGACACCCAAATTGCTCCCGTAGCTGTGCCTACGATGTGTGAATGTTAGTTAGTCCTGATGGGCAGGTGGCACCTTGCATGGTAGCCCCAGCCATCAGTGACTGAATGGGTGTGAACGGGTGAATGACACGAAGTGTTAAAGCACCTTGAGTGGTTGAGAGACTAGAAAAGAGCTCTACAAGTACAAGTCCATTTACCAGAAGTGTATGGTCACTACAGTGGAAGCACAATAAAGTGCTTTACGAGGCCAACCCCAGCAGGGATACCTCCATTATGGAAACACAATGAGCTAGTTTACCATCACTCCAAAAACTCTAACCACTTGACTTGTATCTTTTGTGTTCACGCTACACTAATGCAGTTCAGCCGCGGCCTCTCACCTTCAACACATCCAGCAAATCGGTCTCGGCGATGTCGGGAAATTCAATCCTATGAGACCGGTCGATGATGGCGTGCAGCTTGGCAATCTGATTGGTGATGCTTTGGAATGGAGTTTTCCCGTAAGTCATGCAGTACAGGATGCAGCCAAGGGACCACACGTCACCTTTGGGACTGATCTTTGGGAGAAACAAAGAAGAAGAAAAAAAATGTCTTCACAACAGCGCTGCAATCAGAAAGGATCGCTCCGAATGTTTAAATCGACTGAGCTTGGTACCTTTGAGCGGGCTTTTCCTGCCTGGGATGAGGTGTCTTTGATGGCTTCAGGGGGCATGTAGTTCAAGGTTCCCACCTGTGTTTGACAAACAACCAATGCGTTTCACGGGTGGAGACCTTTCCACCCGGAGTATAGATCCAATACAGCCCGATGATGCGTTTTCAGACTAATCTAATCACGAGTGCTGCACGTCAACACAACATGCACATGCAAGAGACTCAGCACGTATATATATATATATGACATCACTCTTACCTGCGAGTCCTTCATAATGCTCGTAACATCTGGCTGGATTCTGTTGGCGATGCCAAAGTCAATCAACTTCAGCGACGCATTCACAATGACAAAATTTGCCGGCTTCAGGTCACTGTGGACAATGCCTGCACAAAGAGACACAAGAGGACATTCAGTATATTTGGAATTGTTAAGAAATGAAGATCGTCTTCTGCGTGCCATTTAGTAAACACCGCCGAGATTGAGGGAAGAGCGGTGCGAGCTCTGGAGGAAGGCGCACCGTGTTTGTGGATGGTGTGGACGGCCTCCAGCATGTTCTTCCAGTAGAACTTCCGCTCCAGCGGATTCACAGTCTTGCGGTTTCGCAACCAAGTGTTCAGATCCAAGTTTCCACACTCCATCCGCATGTAGATGTAGCTGTTGGTTATTTCACTGCAAACACATAAACATCCGCCATGGTTATATCCCCCATTATATTTCTTTATTTTGTATACAAATGTGACTTAAAAAGGTGTCTCCTTGTCAATGCGTTGACACGTTGGTTTTGGACGTGTGCTTACTAGTCATAGAGCTTGATAATTTGATCGCTGTACTGCTGCAAGTGGTTCAGATGGTCAATCTCATTTTTGTAGCTCTCTATTGTCTGAGCATCGGCCTCCTCGAGGTCGACGTATTTCACAGCAAACAGCTGCTTTTTGTGATCAAGGACCTGGTAGACCTGGAACGAGCAGAAAAACAACGCTCACTGATTAGAGGTGCAAAAGCAAAGCCAATGATCGCTGTAACATAATGTGAATTTCCCACTAATGTTTTTTTTTACCTTACTAGATCCACCACGTCCAATCATCTTGAGTATGAAGAACTGCTTGCCCTTGATGGTGATGGTTTCGTTTGACAACGCCGAGAGGGACGCCTAAAATTGAATTCAAGCTAAAGTCATTACACCACGTCACTACAGTTTGAAATGATTCCTTGTGACGGCCTTTCTGCGTTTCATACTGCAAGACAAGCTACGGCTATCTTTACATGTACAGATTCATCATGCATTGCTGTATGAACAGTAAAAAGCATCACAAAAAAGCTTTCTGATCGCTGAGTTATTGTGGCCTTATCAGTTCCGACAGGTGTTTGGTGTCACGTGAAACCGTTGTGGACACATGCAGTATGTCCTCGGAGTCTAAAAATCAATTTAGTATCCAAGATAAGAGGAAAAGTAGGGCTTGAACATGTGGTACCTGCGGAGTTTGGAAGCATGACGCTTGGTTTAGCGGTGTGCACGGCTGCTGAACGGGTCCGGTTCTGTGCGCTGCCACTGCAGAGGAAGACATCTCAGGGCCTCTCTTTAAGACAGGAGTAATAAAGCTGGAGGGGAGGGGGGGGGGGGGGGGGGGGGGGGATGGAGTAGGTGTTATTGAGCACATTTTTATAATGATAGAAAGCAGCACATAAAGAAACAAGAAATGTCTTTTAAAGCAAATGAAGTGCCAACTGATTACGTTCCAGACCAGCAGACACCAGAGTCAAGATAATACCTGCTAGCACAGGGGTTCCTGTAGCCGTTCGGTGTCTGACAGACTGTCTGTGGGTTCATTCTTGAAGGAAGATGGAGGGACGGAGTGGGGAGGGACTCACGCATACGGGGGACGGGTCTGGGCTCAGGAGGTGTAGTTCGTTTATCCTAGGAGGAAAATGAATTTGATCAGCACTAGGGTATGTTTATGAGACTACAGTTGATAAATAAATGATGGGAAGTGGTAAAAAAAAAA
Source organism: Pholis gunnellus (assembly GCF_910591455.1). NCBI lineage: Eukaryota > Metazoa > Chordata > Actinopteri > Perciformes > Pholidae > Pholis > Pholis gunnellus. The sequence goes on from NC_136534.1 coordinate 7,142,387, forward strand.
AAAAAGGAATTAGAAAGTGGAACGGAGACAGCAAGCTTGGAGAAAACACTGACAAATAAGGGAAAGTAGACATTAGTCCCCAATAGTAAGAAAGTTTATGAAACATCTTACACATTTGCTCTAAATGCATTGCACAGAAAACAGCAGTAACGAATGTCAGCAGACCTCTGGAGAAACATGCCGGTTGATGAGAGTTGGCATCTTCCACTCGGATGAAGGCTCCTTGCTGGCAGCTTTAGGCTGTTCGGCTGACCGGTTCACAGGGACCCGACCGGGGAGCTGAAGTTTCTGGTTTCTCCCACAAGAAGACGCGCCAAATGTTTGCAAATCTACAAGAAAAGAGTGTAGAAATGATGACAAACCATCACCAACTCAGTGTTTTGACTTCAACAACTCTCCTCAGTTAATCTCTACCTGTGGGATGTTCCTCCTCCTCCTCCCTGGGGGGCACGAGCTGTTTCTCCCCAGCTTTCAGGTTACGTATGGCCAACTCCAAGAGCTCTGCTGGCCTGGCATTTAACGCCTGGGCTTTGTGCAGAATTGAAGTCGCTTTGATCACATTACCTTAAAAGGAAAGGCGGAAAAACATTTTTTAAAATTTCAGTAAAATCAACACTTGTCTAGTCACCCTCTCTATAAAATAAAGTCAGAGCTGGTAAGAGTATTAGGACACTGGCACATCTGTACAAGCAACTCAGTTCATTTAACAGTTTATCATATGAATGTTGTTAAATGTAAACCTGCATGTATTCCATTAAACGTGCACTCATAACTGCGTTAATCTGTGCATTTGGTCGGTGTCAGATGAGATTTATGGAAACTAAAAACACAAAGCCACTGTACCTTGAGCAAGCTCAAACTGGGCATGTGCTACGTGGACAAAGGCAAAGGCTTTACAGTTGGATCTTGCAACTATAAAGTGGTCCTTGGCTTCATCTGGGTCTTCAATCCTGCAAAAAAAGACAGAAATGTGATTATACTTTACAAAGCGGTTGACAAAGCTTGTTAGAATAAACACTCTATTTTGAGAGGGTCAAAGTGCTGTCTGCACTGATTTTAACCTACAGAGCGAGAACAGACACATCCAGACACGCGAGACATGATATATGGTAACATTTAAATAAATGTCTTTATTCATTCTATACCACCACACCACGCTTTGGGCTGGGAGCATTGAATAACCGTACAGTATGACAAAATTCCCCATTGACATACTTCACACAGTGTCCCGTCTGAATGATCAGAAATAAAGGTTTGCCAAAAATCTTGAACAGTGAGTGAACTTAAATACATAATTAAAAGTAGAGTCTGAGCTTCAAGTGAAACACTGAAAAATATATTTTACCGTGCATTTTGAAGTGATCATGATTACACACATTGACAGATAAAATGCGGTGAAACTGATCACAATCATAGTGGGGTTTTTTTCTCCTCACCCCTTGAGTTCTGCATATCTGACCAGTATTCTGGCGTAGCTGGCGTTTTTGCTGAACTGTCCTATCGGCAGCCTGGAGAAGATTTTAGAGTAACAGTCCTTGAGCTTATTCAGGAGGTTGATGTCTGTGTGAGGGCTGCCTCGCTTCTCCAGGTCCATCAGATATGTCCAACACGACTCGGGGGAATTTGTATTGACGACCTGGTCGAAGACGAACGTCACATCTGCCAGGGGCGGGGAAAAAACTAAATGTCATCGAAACGGTCAAAACACTAAATGCACATTGCTCTGAACGTTTTATCGGCAACTCAACAAGCAGTGCCGTACCTTCCACTCTCGGGGCGTCCCTTGTGCCGTGCGTGTGGAGGAGTGTGGTGGTGGAGTCCACCGCTGCCTGGTCCTCCCAAGGGCAATGCTCGGGACTGACAGCTGGCGGCTGAGAACACAGCGATATAAGAGAGCGATTTAACACGTCTTCCTTTAACTCGATGTCGTGTGACGATTCTGATATTGCTCGACCCAAACATTCTGTAGCTCATTTTTTTTTTTTTTTTTACTCACTCGATAGTATAAACGATCGACATCTTTTCTCTTTGAAGATGATAGCCGAAATAGCGGGTTCACGTTCGAACCTGATGTTTGCCTGAGACAAAATGAAACAAATTAAGTATCAATAACACAATACAACACTTGAAACTTTACAGATTATTACACATTTGTATTGAAATATTTAAGAATTTGCATCCAAAGTGAACATGGGAAGTGACAGGTATATCTATCTATTGCTATCTACAATGATCAATATCTTTCTCATATACAAGCAGACTTATTTTTTCCATCTGGAGGAGTCGCCCCCTGATGGCCATTTGACAGAATGCAACCGGAGGTATATCATATTCTATTTGGCGACAAAAGTGTTTTCATGCAGTATTCCTCAAGACATAATTAAATCAAGCACATTTGCAAATAGATGTTGGTATAAAGAGTTACCTGGACATGCTGGTGTGGATCGATGCATTATTTCTCTTTGAGGGCTTCTCATTGACGTCGTCATCATCATCCTTTTCTGGGATAGAGAAAGGTACTACGGGAACTCTCCCTGGCTGCAGTACAAAAGTACAGCATACAACCTTAAAACTTCAAGGGCTATTTTGTAATGAATTTCATACGATCTTCGTAAGGAAAAAAACAAAACATGGTAAAAAGTAAAAGGATCACACAGGGAAAAAAAGCATGTGCAAGACCACAAGTAGGATGAACTGTAACTCTCACCATGCCAACTACTCTCTTGCAATGAGATCCAGATCTCCAGCCTGGTAGTTGGTCATCTGATGATCCAGCGAAGGATTCCGTCCTGCAGGGCAGAGATCGACATAAGATGGAATACCTCCCAAATCAAACTGAGGTCTTATTAAACGCTGGAAAGTGGCATTTTTATTCTTACCCTGAACCAAAAATACTGGAGAGCTGCAAGTCGCCTGTGCCGTCCGATGTTCTGCATACTTTTTGGAATACCGAGCCCTTTTTGACCGAACCGTGCACATTACTGTTCGACAACTCTGGCAGGAAGAAAACACGGCAACATGAGAAAATCAGACAATGAGAAGTTATTATATATATTTGATAATATTGCATTGTAACAGTATTCTGAACGGCCGTACAGCAGTCAAACAATGTAATTCCATGGAATAAATAAAAAATAAAAAAACTCACGTAGTACATTTTCCTTGTCCTCTGAACAGAATAATGGTGTTTTCCCCGTCTGCATGCTTTGCAAGGCAGCCTCCAGCAGCTCCTTTGGTTTGGCATCCAGTTCAATGGCATTATGCAATATGTAAATGCCTCTCTTTGTATTGCCTGGTCAGACGATATAACAGACACTGAAATACCCCAGATAGCGTGTCACGAGAATGTGCTTATATGCACAAGACCAACAAACAAACCTACCTTGAGAATGTTCAAACTGTGCATGTGCGATGTGAACAAATGCAAAGTTCTGGCTGTGAGATCTCGCCACGTTGAAATTGGCTTCTGCCTCATTGACATCTTGAATTCTAATTAAAAAAAAACAACAGGAAAAACAGACTAAATGCCAAACTTTCAAAATGATATATTTATTCCGGTCTACTCAATCTACAGATGAATACATAATTAAAAGTAGAAGAAGGATAAAGGTATTGTATGTTGAAGTAATAACATGGTTACTCACGCTTTTAGCTCTGCAAATCGGACCAACAGTCGGGCATAGCTCTCATTCTGACAGTGTTTTCCCAGCGGCATATTGGAGAATACTCTGGTATAAAAGTCAATGAGTCTGGTGAGGTGGTTACGATCCAAGTGAGGGACTCCTTTCTCCTCCAGGTCCGTCAAATATGAGAGGCACGACTCAGGCGAGTTTGAGCCGATAACCTGTTTAATATTGTCCGTGTCATCTGTAACAAGTGCAAGGCGTCATTATGATTTTATGAAGTATGTACATATGGATACTGATGCATGTGGAGCTCACAGCGACGGGACTACTGGGTCATTACCTTTATGGAGATCCTTTGTAATGTTGTTGATCTTTTGAAAAAGCATGGCAAACCGCTGCTTCCTGTCCGTATGCTCCTCTTCTTCCATCTGAAATTGAGAAGCAGACACGTTACATGAGCCCAGATGTGCATGCTGTCTTGAACAGAAAGCACGCTTAAAGGATGACGATTTAATGATTCCTTACTCGGTATGACAAAGTGCATTACTGATGTGATGACACGATCTTAAACTTTTTAATAGGACGTACTCCTACAAGACACTCTACTAACATTATAAGTGCCATTTAACATATCAGCCAGGATGTGGGTTAACAGAGAAACGTTAAGAGAACTAAAATAAATAAATTGCACGTTACCACAATGGCGTGCAGCTTTATGGACAGTTTATTTATTCACATATTAACTAACTTTCTTAAAATACCTGGTATTCATAATCGCTGCGAAGCAAGGAAGAGTTCCACTGACATATGCAAGACAGATTATTGGACACCGTTCTAGATTTACAAAGGAATTTACTCTTTCGTGTTTACACTCGGAGTTAGCTCAGTTAGCTAGCTAGCTACATGTTAACGATTAGCGTGTTAGCCGGTAGCGACTTGGTTCCGCCATGGGCTACGCAAACTCAAGAAGAATAGAGAAACACGTATAAAGATATATTCATTCACATTAAATGAATATTATTATTGAAAAATACCCCACCTTGTTTACGATGTTATTAATCCTGTTTCAGTGGAGTACGAAGAAAGGCTCGCCTTCAACTGCCAGTTTTCAAATATGCCACTTCCGTCCCAGTCGTGTGCTGATTGGATAGTGTGTGGTGACGACAGCGTTGGTTGTGTTTACAAACCAGCGTTTACCCTCAGCCACGAAGACAAGTCATGTTAATATGTGTAATACATAGTTTACAATTAATTATCATAATGCATTATATATATTTATAGTTATATTATGGTTTATTTAATTATTCAGGTTTTGTATTTCTATCAGAACAAGTTAATTATTTTCAATAGAAAAATGACAGCAGTGACTGTTTTTTATGAACCTCCCATAATTAGAAACATAATAATGATAACAATAATAATGTTATTAGTGTGACAATGATAATGATAACTTTATTTATATGTATTTTTCAAGCTGAAGCATGAAATGCTATCCAGATTAAAATATTTCACAAAAGTGAAAAAAGATCATCTTAAAATGACAATGATAAAGTGTATACAATATTCAGACAGAAATATAAAGGTTTACTGTCATTAATTTTTCTCTGGGGATTAAGTAAAGTTGTTGCAAGCTCATTTTCCGACAGTACCTGAATGCAGCAGCTCCACGCTGCACTTCCCTGTTCTAGCTTCCTTGGTTCCTGCTCCTCCCAGCTCAAAGATGGCAGCCATGGGACAGAGATGAGAGACGACACCAATTTAGGAGTTTTGTTATGAAACCGCATTGGGGTGTACAGCTGTTACATGCATGGTTTTAAAATGACAGCGGTATAATTTGTCATTGCCAATGTGTCGTTTCACGAAGTCAATTAAAGGATTCAGAAATATCATGTTTTTCTGTGGGCTAAGCTAGCAAGCAACGGTTAGCAAATACATGAACTTGCCTCTTCTGCCATCCAAGAAGAAAGCAGCTGCTCTGCATACGGCGTGTTGACATTTTGCAAGGTAAGTGTCTGTACGATGGCTAGCCAATCTAATGCAAACATGTGTTGTGAAGGCATAACGTTTACGCTGTTGCGTTAATTTAGCATAAGCTAAATGTTGGCAGAACTTGTCTTATGTCGAACAGTTAACGTTAACCGTAGGTCTATCTTATATTGTATGGTGAAAATCGCGTATCTGTCAGTATAATTGCATATATTAGTGTTTAAGTATGTTCATTGCATCTGTCGTTAACATTTGCATGCGATCTACGAGCTAGCAAACTGTGTCCGTGTGCCCACAAGCAGCATTTGAATAAGATGCTAGTGTCTCCGTTCTCCACATGATGGATAATATGACTCGTTGTCGCCTACACATTTCTTTATAAGGACTGATTCCTGGCAGACTATCTCTGAATGTCACGCTACCCGGCATACTAATCGGTCTAGCGTTACTGGAGGCTTGCTTTACTATACATCCTGGTGCTTTGGCGCATAACAAGTCCTGGTTGCGAATCCAAATGCTAATATTTTCTCTTTCCTTTCCCACCAGCTCAATTTCATCATGGCCATCACTCAGTTCCGTCTATTCAAGATCTGCACATGTCTAGCCACCTTACTGTCTTTCTTTAAAAGGTTGATATGCAGGTGAGCACAACTGGAAAAGTACCCCCGATACACACTATTCTCCTTTTATGAAGAGCTTGTCAATGCACGTTAGTGGCAAACATAAAAACGTCAAAACAAACTAACCGAATACCTTTGAACAATTGACAGTATACTCTGATAAGTGTTGCAAGCATCTGAGCCACAACCAAATAGCTGTTATTGTATTAACTTTAATATGTAGCACTTAACATAAACCAGATCATTGATTTGTGGGTCACATGCATGCTGAAAATGTAAATGGCAGAGTTTACATCCCTGTCAGTGGATCAATCTCTGTACACGAAAGCGATCTGGCCTTAGTGTTTGGTAACAATGTTGCTGCTGCTATTTCCAATGCCTCCAGGACCGGAAGGGGTCGCAAGCTCAGCGGTGATCAAATAACTCTCCCGACAACAGTGGATTTTTCATCCTCGGTACCAAAACAGGTCAGTATCGTGTCAATCAACCCGGCCCTGAGAACTTCAGAGCCTATCAGTCAATATTGTGGCAGCGCAAACTACAGATATAATCATTCAACAACAATTCGAGACTGGCCTATATTTGCTGATAAACTACACAAACTCCTGCTCTTGAATTCCTTGTACACACTTGACTTCACATAGTGCTTTCATTGTCTATTCTGCACAGCCAGAGATCGAAGAATGGAGCTCTTGGGATGAAGAGGCTCCTACGAGCATTAAGATCGAAGGTGGCAACGGAAACGTTTCCCCAACAGGCAACGAGATGGACGAGGAGCCCGACTACTTCAAAGACATGACTCCCACCATCCGGAAAACACAGAAGGTATGTCCACAGACAGTGCAGCAGGTCCAGTTTACCCAACAAACGCACAACTTATGATACACTGAATATCCTGAACACATTGTTTTCCAAGCTGGTGACATCAGTACATGTCGGTCTTCCAACTTATTGCATCTTAAAATAGATATTTCATGAAAGGAATACTTACAGTGCACATTCAACACAGACACGACTCCCTAATGTTTGTGCCCACTCACAAATGCTAGAAGTATGGGTAAGCTTTCTAGCAATGCAGCGTTTCTCCCAGGAAATGCTTTGGTGATAATAAGCCACCCAGAGCATGACACATCATCTTGTCATCAATCTAGTTGGTGGGTGACTGCACAAACAGTAGCCACACTCTATACGTTTGTGGCTTTTGCTGTTTGAAATAGTGCAGACGCTCGTTCTTCCTTAAAGTTAATGTTTTATTTGTTGTTAGTGGAGTTGGTCTTGGTTTCAGGCTTCACCTGTAAAACACTGCTAGGCGGCAAATAACACATTTCCCAAGAAGTAAATGGTAAACAAAAACGATTCTGCAATGATAACTTGCATAAAAACATGAACCATGATGCACTAAACTTGCATTTTCTGTTTCTAGAACCGTTATTGAAATATGAGGTTAGACCAGTGGGTAACAGGAATATCAGCCGACCGATTGCAGTGCTCCTGTCCTCACCTTTTGCTTGTTTTTTTCCTGGAAATAGTTTTCCTGAGCTCCATATACTAACAAGACATTATATAGATATAATATAAATGCATGAGAGCATGACATAGCGTATCTGCATATGTATTAGACGAATCCGAGTGGGATTGTGATGCGTCACGAAGTGCTTCAGTGTAAGTTTCAGCCGCTGTCTCTCTGGTTTCCATGTTGCAGATAGTGCTGAAGAAGCGGGAGCCTTTGAACTACCTGGTTCCTGATGGCTCAGCAGGTTTCTCCAGCAGACTGGCAGCCTCTCAGGATATGATGACCTTCAGTCCACCCTCAGTAAGTTACAGCTTTAATACCACGAGAAGCGTCAGGCAGGTCCTCTGTTCCTAACACATCCAATAATAAATTATCATTATTAGTAAGACAGCCTCCAGCAAAGAGCATCATATCACTTTTTATTCACCCTGTTTGGTCATTTATGGGTATTTTTCAGGCCGTAGTAAAGGACAAGTCAAACCTTTTTTTAAACAAATTCACTTCACTTATTTAATGGACCAGAGATTTAAAATGCAAAATTTTCCTTTTATTTTCATGAGCAACTATCATGACAGATGTGTGCGGACATGTTTACAGTAGAAGGTCGATCACTAACTCGTCTCCCTGTCACGCTTGCACATTAGATTGTGTGGTGATTACCTAAACTAGGACATTACATTGGGAACTAGCAGAGATGCAACAATATGAATTGTAGATTGTCCTCCTTCCAGTTCATCTCTGGTTCAGCTAGAGGAGACATCCAAAACAATTGTTTAGTTAAGAGGCTCTTAGTTTAGTGGCTATGATTGTGAATGTGTCTGTGCAGGGTGAACTGGGAGAAATGGATACCTGGCAGGGCGACTCAAACGCCTGGGAGGACGAGTCTGATGCTGCGTGGGAGGCGGAGGTGGTGCTCAGGTAATATTTCAAGAAAGTTTCCACGCCTATACACAGTATGTAGACGTGCACTACTACCAGTTTGTCCGGATTTTTCAGTTGCCCAAATTCATTACTGTTCATCATTAATAATGCACCAGCCAGTTAAAGGAACAGTTGCACGAGTTGTGTGTTTTGTACGTAAGACGAAGGGGGAAATAACAACTATTAAGCTTTCCCACATAAGGCAGTGTGCAAACATCCAGTATTGGTATCAGTGTACCATAACACACAGGACTTGGTCAGCTCTTCTCCTTGTGGATTTCGTTGAAAAGACCACTTACAATGGGCATCCTGGCCACCTTTTGTACCGATGATGCTACTGTAAGCGCCCTTTCACTTTTGTGTTGGAGGGATGTAGGTTCACACACGGACCAGCAGGTGGCAGTGTTGGCCATTATTACAACACAGCAAGTAACAAGATGTTGTTTTCCTCACTCCCAGCTGGCCTCGGGTCTGTTGATGTGCGCTGTAGTGACATTGCTTGCAATTTGCCTTTCCTCCCATCCAACAGGCAACAGAAGATGGCTGAGAGAGAAAAGAGGTCCATGGAGCAGCAAAGGAAGAAGATGGAGAAAGATGTTCAGAGGATGATGAAGAAGGATCAGAAGATTGCCGTCAAGCTCTCGTAACATTATTAGAAATGCTCAGTTCGAGCCAAAGGGGGGGGGGGGGGGGGGGCAAGGACACTGAACCAATCGTCACTCTGTCTTTGAAGTCATCATACCAAACAGGATTACCACCCTTCACTACTTATCTCTTAGCAATCTGTCCTACTCCACCCTGTTTCCACCAGCAGCCATTTTAGTCCGTTTTCCAGCTGCAGCAGTGTGAAACGCATCATTCTCGAGGTCAGACAGCGCTCCTGGTGTCCCCGTTCATGTGGCGAGCTCCTTTTGGTCTTCGAGGGAGAGCTATATTCATACGATCCGGTTCATCTGAGGTTAAAGGTTACGTGCAGCATTAGAGGGTTACCAGTTAGATTCTGATAACATCCGCCGGGTTGCGTAGAACATTTTTTTTAATTTTGTTTCTTTCCCAGGAACATTTCGTCGTATTTATAATCTCAAAAGGACAAAGGAGTTAAATTAATTTGAAGCATCACTGTATACCAGTGACATCGCTTGGTTTGCTTGATCGTTGTGTTTTTATATTCATGTCTTTCACTGTCTGAAAACTGCTTTTTTCTTTTCTAATGAATGCTTGATAGTTGACATCCCCCTGTGCTGTGCAGCCCTTCGTACACTGGAAGTCTCTGTCAGAATGAAGGCTGAAGATCTTCATTATGAGTAAAGATGAAGGACCATAGACTAGAATCTGGCCCAACTGTAAATGTTAGCTGTGGGTTCCTATGGTAATCTCATGGCTACTGATCTGCCATTCATTCTCCTCCTTTGTCAGCTTTTGAAGGAGAAACTCCAGTGATCACTGCCTTTTGGTTTTTGATTTTAATTATTTGTCAAGGTGGTGGGAATGTTACTGTGCTCCTAAATAGTTGTTACTCTCGCTGCACAGGAACCCGGATCACCATCGCAGTGTGGTCTCTGAGTGGCTGCCGTGGTCGATAACTAGATGAAAATGGCTTTCACTGAGCATCCTGTTATGCATCGTTCTAATAAATGTACCAGTCAGTGTTGGAAACAAATCGGCACCACTGCCAATAGGCAAGCTGTTGTCATGGAAACATGACAAGTGAAAAAGGCCATTTTTATGAATTGAAATGTGCAGACAAGATACAACATGTCGCTGGTCTGTGATTCCTGATAAATGACTCATATGAGGCGATGGAGGCACATTTCTAAACTGAATATTCCAAAAGTAAAAGCTTCGCGAGCTAATTGATGGGTTGATGTTATCAAGCAATGACACTCTGTTGAAACTTGAATGATTAAATGACGAGTGCATGATCAGGTTTAATTGAAAGGTGGTGTTTTTTTTAAGGGAATTCTGCAAACTATTTGTCCAACTTATGTTTCCTGGAGTAAAGCTGCAGGTTTTTCCGTTTTGTCTTTCTGCACATCTGTTTTACAAAACAATTTTCTCGCTCCCATTTTATTTTTTTTTCATTCACGTGTAAGACTTCATGTTAAAATAATAATAATCATGATTGAGCACAACTGAGGACCACGAGCTCAATCAATCCAGAAGGATTTGGCAGATTGTACACCTGCTGTATCAGTCCGACATGTTTTTAATAAACTGATTTGATTCATACCTCCTAGAGATGAAACGCGATGGTCAAGTGTCTGATGTGCAATTTGGGAAACACTAGATGAAATGTTGTCACAAAAGGGTGACATTAAATTATTATTGAGCTTTGCTCTGGGTACAACATAAGGGTTTGGGCTTTTTATCAGCTAAGCTAGTGACGTGGCTCCAGGGTTTTTAGTCGGTCACTCAAACACTTAGACTGAAATATCTCTACATATCTTGGATGGCGTGCCATTCAATTTGGTACACACACACACACACCTACTAATAGTGAGCTTGTTAGCATTTAGCTTGAAGCACTACAGCCCCCATGCACAGCCTGACAGAGCTGTAAGCTCTAGACTTGTTCATGTCACTATAACATGATGTCCGACACCAATGTGGCCTTTAATTTGGATTGACAGGACGTTGCCGTCACTCATCTGACCCTCATAATGATGTCACTCCCATCTGTCAGGGGCCACAGCCTGTCTGCCAAAACCTCTGAGACTGACCCACTTTCAAAAAAACGGATAGCGCACGTCATTAGTCTTCAGAAAGGGGACGAGCTAAATGGCTGAATAATTGTCCTGGAAGACTGAGAATACTGATAGTGCAAGACTGGTGTGTTCTCAGCTGGTTCCACTTACAACCACTGCCTCCCACTCCAGCATCCACAGACCACGTAGTGCGGGGATTACAGCATCCGACGACTCACTGGTCTGATCCTTTTTGAACCGAGGTCACGGTTATGCAATTTAAGACACATCGCTATATGGCTGTGTGGGATATAATCATGGCAAAGATGCCAAGTTCATTCAGACTTAATGAACTTTTTTTCCCCACACCCAATTTTCAGTGAAAGAGGGAATATGTTATGTAATGACTAACAGCATTGGTCGTTTTTGCAGGCAAACATTTGCTCTGGCACTGACCCAGTTTTCACTGGTATAAAAAAAAAGCACAGATGACATTTTACAGCTTCTGAGGGATCTCAGTTAAGTGGATCTAATGCACTTCACATTGTCAGCTCCACAACCCAAGGGACGTCTGCAAACACAGGCCAGAAAAGCTCTTACGTAAGCTGAGCTGTCATGAGAACGCCGCTTCGTTGCACTCTGCTTCGATAGTTTTGCTTTTTATTAATTCATGTGAGCATCTTGTGCAAATGAAGAAAACTTGGGCTCGCCCGGTCTTCGCTAGCATTTTTACAGAAGTCTTACGAAACAATTGTCCCTGTTGAGTCATTTCCCCAAATTAAACACCATAAAAAAAAAGGAAATGCATGGCCAGAATTTATCATGCTTTATTAATAAAGATACAAGGACATTTGATGTAAATTACCAGTATTGCACATAGCTCAGGCACATAACAAGTGTCAATTGCTTAAGCATCAGTTTATTTCTATGAACAATACACAGGCTGTACCAAATAAAGCTCTACTCCCAGGGAGGAAAAAAAAGAAAAATACATATATACACACACACACACACACACACACACTTCTTCACAAAACAGCAGTGAACTCACATTAAAGCTTTGGCTGAAGGTTTCGTTAGAACAATAACTCAAAACTGTTGACTTTCCAAACCCATCAAATAGAAACTAAAATTCAATCTTTCACCCGAACATAAAGAACTTTTTATTATAATTTTTTTTCTTATTTTTTTTAAACACAAGGACAACTAGGGACACCACACGACAATTATAACACATGACCATCTACCCAGATGATCAGTTTTTAACATGTCAATGATAAATAAATATATAAATAACCCTCTTTATAAATAATCCCTTTCATGTCACCATTTCGCTTCAACTCATGGTAACCATACAGTGCAAAGTAACAGTGTCGGAACAAAAATAACTGCATTAATACAGAGTGTTCAACAGAAAGCGCAATAAATCTCGCAAATACTCTCGAAAAATGCTTAAGTGCTTTTGAGTTCAAGGTCAGGGGTGTGCATGCGGGGTTGAAGCCTTTACGCATCCGGCCTGTGTCTGACGTGACGAAGAGAGTGCAATCCCATGATGCAACAGCCCCTGATGAGAGCGGCGATGTTGTACACTGGAGCGATGCCGTCCACGCCGTGCCGCGAGTACAGCCAGGCCACCGTCGGTAGCACAGGGGCTGCCACCGCGACCAGATCCACCAGGAAGCTGTTGCTCCAGTAGCGCTTGCCGACCACATCCAGTCCCGGAGACAGGCGGGGTTCTTCCTCGCCGACACTGAAATCCAGCTCCTCCATGAACCGTCGGCTCTCCACGGGTTCCGAGCAGCACAGGCCGGAATCGGCGGAGATGTCGGGGCTCTCTGGGGCAGCAGGACCAGGCACGCTGGCTGGGGGAGGTGTTGAGTCGGGGAGACTGGCAGTGGTGGAAGTGGGCAGGTCTGGGAGACCCAGAAGACTGCTGGGGGCTGACAAAGCCGCGTCATCCCCTGTTGCCCCATGGAACTTGAGCAGCTGGAGGAGCACGGTCTGCACATCTGCAGACATGGGCATTGTGTCAGTCTGGATTCCTGTGTCTTCCGTGTTGTGCTGGGAGAGTGCGCTCGAGGAGATGTCGATGGTGGTGGAAGCTGTGTTAGGTAGAGCCATTGGGGGTGCAGTAGAGTCATCGATCAACTGTCCCTCTTCTGTCAGCGCAGACACCCCAGGCCCAGACTCCGTCCCCGCACTCAGCTTGCCACTACAGTCCTGACTAAAATCCACCGCAGTGGACATGAAGATCTGCTCCAAAATGTCCGCCCTGTTAGCCATCTCATCGTTTACCAGCAGCCCGCTATCCGCCAACGCCTCCGCCCCCTGGTTACCCAGCTCCAGTCCACCCTCCTCCTCCTCTTCCTCCCCCACCAGCTTCTCCCCGCAGCTGCTGGGGCTGTCGCAGATGAAGTCCAAGGTGTTGTCGTCCTGGAGGCTGGCGCCGCTCTGGGCAAGCTCCATGCTTTGCAGCAGGGACTCCAACTTCCTGTTTTGGATGTTGATGTCGATGAAATACTTCTGTATTCCCTTATCCTTCTCCATCAGGCTGCTCTTCATCGTTTCCACCACCTGGCGCAGCTGCTTGATCTCTTTGCGAGCCTCTTTGAGGGACAGCTGAGCCTCCACCCGGTGACACTCCTCTTCAATCCAGTCTTCCCTCATTCTGCCGAGCTGGGACTTAAGCTCCTCGACCTCCGTCTCTCTAATGAAGAGGGGAAGAAAATGTCCAGAGGAAATTAAGGAATAGTTTGTCATTTTGGAAAATCTGCTTGCCGGTAGTTCAGATGAGAAATTTGATGCCACTCGATGTGAGAAGGGTATCGATCTCGGCAAGAAAGTAATTCATTTTATAATATAATGGCAAACTACTTTTATAACTCTTTAAGGAGATACAAAGTAGAGCAGATGAATCAGGTTAAAATAAGTTGCCTTGTTTGTTTCATGTACAGTGCATGTTTTGTGCAAGTAGCATCAATGCAGATGACATAATAGTAATATCCCAGTGGGTTCACAATCCAGAGGATTTGAATAGTTGAGCAGGGCTGCAGTATGTAGGCATTACGTCACAACCATGGTTTCACCTTTTCTTCCACCATTACGACCACCGGCATCGTTCCTTAGAACCATAAAAAAAAAGCTACAGATCCAATCCCAGGAGCTTCTGTGCTGCTAAATCTGAACTAACCTGTCACGGACCGTGTTCTCAGACTCCAGCAGTTTGGTCTTCAGGTGTCTGATGGCCACTTCCTTCTGCTGTAGAGGGGTGAGATACTGCTCAGGGTTCGGGGGTCTGATGCCATGGTTGTCCCCGCAGGAGTGGAAGCGGCCCGGGTTCGCTCTTCTGTTTGTGAAAGAGATCATTAGGTTGATTCAAAAGGGTAAAGTTTACCTCTTTAGAACCAATGGTTTTCCCATCAGTTTCCAACCGGACATTTTGAAGAAACAGCAGAAAAAACAATTTGTCACTTAAAAGTAAAATCGTTTCCTGCAGATGGTAAATTGTCTGGCTGAGAGAGTGCTGTCCTGGCAGAAGCTCTCTGAAGCCTGGAATTACTGTCTGACACAGGATTACTGGCATGTAGACTAGAGGGGAAAAAAAACACCAAAAAACCTAAAATGCTGGTTTATCTAAATACAAGCACAGTTGGCAAGGAAAGAAATCACCTTACCGGAAAAAAAACACCTCAATCTAGATGCCGATTGCATTTCCTGATCTGTGTTTCATCATTGTCAAAGAGAACTGATAAAAGGATTCTTCATTCTCCCCTCTCTCTCTCCTCCCCCCCCCCCCCCCCCACAGAGGATGAGTGGGTGGATTTGGACAATATGTAAAGCAGCATGTAAGCCCCTTCTCTTCCACAAGCACAATATCCTAGCAACCTGGGATACTCGAAGCACTGCATCCCTGCCAGAAATAGAAACAGCCCAGGAGAAGGTAGCATGCCAGAGGAAAAGATGTCACAAGACTCTTAGGAAAGCCGACAGCACGGCGTCCTGCAGTGACAAGAGTGGAGGGTTATAATGCATTTATGGGGCGCTGTAAACATGAGATAAAGAGGGCATATTCCACTACTGCATGAAAACTCAAAAGGCTGTGGTTTGTCATTCATACTGCTGAGAGAAGATTTTTCGGTGGAACCGTACGCAGGGCGGAGCTGCCAACAAACCTAAGAAGTAAACCTTCCAAGTAATGCAGAGCCTGGAGCACCATGTCAGAAATCAATGGGCTTCAATTCTGAGCTTTAGGCTATTCAGTCCACTCATCAATTCTGTCATTTTTAAATATTTATGACTCTGTTCTCTCCTCCAAACCAAGGTGCGTTCACTGTAAACCTG
Source organism: Pholis gunnellus (assembly GCF_910591455.1). Taxonomy (NCBI): domain Eukaryota; kingdom Metazoa; phylum Chordata; class Actinopteri; order Perciformes; family Pholidae; genus Pholis; species Pholis gunnellus. The sequence continues at coordinate 7,158,078 of NC_136534.1, forward strand.
CTACGAATGGGATGCAGTCTGCAGGGTCACTGTCTGGTTACCATATTCAGACATTTGCTATATTAGATCCTCAATAATCCCAACCACAGCCAAATCATGGACGGTATAATCCCAGACGGCTGCGAGAGGAAATGATAAAACAATCCGAGCTTAATCCAGCCACCCACCCACTCACTAACTCATCGTTATGCTGCACATGAGCCACAGTCCAAAGCTCTCCGAAATCCACTTGTTTCTCCTTCAACTAGGGAAGGTTGGATTTGTAATGAATCCAAGTAGGAGAAATGTGGAAAGGTCAGACATGACCAGGAGCCCACTCCAAAAAAAACCACAATCGTTATTCTGCGATTGTTAATAATGCATGCCGTGAGAGCCGTGTTTGGTGTACCTGGCGGTGGGGCTGGAGTTGCAGCTGCTGCTGTTGGTTGAGGAGGCAGCTCTGGGTGGAGTCCTGTAGGGAGCGTAGAGTTCTGCATTGCGGTTGGCTGTAGGGCTCCCGGGTGGTTTGAACACTGGGAGCGGTCTGACGCGACTTGATAAAAGAAAGCATTAGAGAATAAAAATAAATAAATCACCGACTTGTTAACGAAAAATAAATAAAAAAGGGAAGAAATTATTTTTAAGTTAAACTAGAAGTGCCTTATTCCAGCAGACTATACGGATGGACCTCATACCTGCGTGAAGGAGCTCTCTTTCCAGCTGAAACGGAGGCGAGGCCCTCCCTGGTCTTCAGGCTGCCTGTGCTGCTGGAGGAGCTGAAGTCGGCCTCACTACCTGCAGGGAGAACCATCAGTGTTTTAGCACTTCGAGACTATATCATTTTGAAAAGGTGATTTCTTACAATCTTCCTCCTTAAATCAAAAGTTGAATTCATAAGAAATAAAACATCCTTGCTCAATTCAACACACAGGGTTTTTCCTGCTGCAGCCTCACTGACTCACACTGACCAAGTGAGTATTTAAAAATGTATGAAGCAAAGTAAAAACGATGTGCTTCACTAAAAGAAACATGTTTCTTGGTGCCGGCTTGTGGTCCCATTCCATTACCCCTGAGTGGTTGCGGTTCAGAAAAAGCTATATTCTTACTTTAAGCCTCAACATTCAGCCTAACATGAACACTAACGCTCTTTTTCTGTGTCATCATTGATGGACAATCTTTTCTTCTCTATCTAAGCACCGTCTAGGTCCGTTAGGATCAAGCGCAGATTAAAGCAGGACTATCATGTTACAGTGTCTGTAAAGAGGACTTCCATCATGTCTCCCTAATGGAGGGACCAACTAGATAGAACAGCCCGACACATTCTCAAACAGCAGCTTTTGGATGGCCCACATCCCATAATATAACCTTTGAAGAGCGGGACATACAGGTAAACCCCTTCATGTTCATTACAAATACCATTTACGCTGCAGAATTAGCCAATAACATCCATGTGTAACAAGACAGACGCTGTATGTAAGAGGCCTCAGCACAATACAGAAGCCGAGAACATTTCCAGCTAAATTGTTTCAGCAGAGAAAAACTGCTCATTAAATATTGTGCTGAAATGATTAAAGAAGAAATTCAAAGCCGTACCTGAGCAGCATCTTTTACCATCAAACAAAACCATATTAGTGTGTCCTGTGATGACTGTGACAAGGAAAATATTTCGAAACTAATGTGATCCTCCACCACTTTGTGAGTCAAACTGCTGCTCTGTGCACATTCAACCAGTGAACTAACCTCCTGCTAATCAGCCTAATTGGCTAAGCTCCCAAACCTTCTCCTCAACCAATCAGCTGTCCTCCTCATCTTGACTCATGATCAAGCAGTTTTTTTCTTCTTCTCTTTCCTCATATTTAGTGGGGAGACTTTGGGGATAAAGGTTGTTGGAGTGCACGGTTTCAGTTTCACTCCAGTTATTCTTCTCCTTTTAGGCAAGCGGCTGCTTCCCGGCCACTGTCTGCTCAAGTCAACATACATGGGAAATCTGCTATATATATATATCTATCTTATCTTTTATCTGCGCATTCTCCTTTACCTCTGGCTTTCATGGCCGACCTCAGTTCCCTCTTGTGCCTCGGGGCGCTCCGTGGTTCGCCGCTCCACTCGGCCATCACCCTCACCCTCTTCACTTTGGTCTTGCGCTCGGGCAGCGTCGGCGAGCCGTGGGCACTCTGCTCTGAGCCTGACGGGGTTTTGGAGGGGGACACAGACTGACTAGTGGGGCAGCCGGTGTCATCTATTGTAGACAGGCACACAGACAGTAATAGCCGAGAACAGGCAGCGTGGGGCAGGCAGCGAACACAGGCAGTGAGAGCTCAAGGTTCAAGTCTGGGTGTTACCTGACAGATAGCGCGACACGTTTCACAACGGCTGCTACACTTTAAGAAAGTTGTCAGTGTGCTTGTTGCGTGGTAGTTTTTATAGTGTACACACACATGTACATGCACATTTACACAGGCATTTTCTGGAGTGTAGTCTTGTATGTCTTTAATTTCCTGTGTTTGTTAAAAAAAAACTCTCTATATTTTTAGTTTGAGGTCGTGTTATCCAGCATGCAGGAAAGTATTTAAGTTAATTTACTCAGGAAATACATTTTAGGGAATAACCACAAAACGATCATCATATAAAACAGTTAATCAGCCCCACCTTGATCAGCTATAACAATAACATGCTGCTCACATGTTTATGCACATGATGATCAAATGGAAAACACTCTAAGTGCCCTTTGGCCTTATGAGTACTTTTACTTGTATTACTTTAATATCATTTGGCTGATAACACTTCTGTACTTTTGCTATTTTACTGGAGTATTGCCATCACTGCTTTCATCACACATACAGTCAGGATTCAACGTTTTCCCAACCAACCAATACAATCTTGCACCTGAAAGCCTGTAAATGGCGTTCAAAGTATCTGGTGTCCTCAGACTGGAGCTGAACTTCTTACCAGAGCAAAAGCTGTTGGTGCTGATGGTCCTTTTGGAGTGGTCTGAGCTGATGTCACACTCCTTCCCCTCCTCCTCTGAAAACGGCGAATCAGACAGAGGCGAGCCTTTGTCCTTTGGTCGGAAGGGATGGAGAACCAAACGTGGGATGCGGCTGCGGGGGCTTCCTTTCTCCGGCGACTTCTTTTCCTGTTCGAAGTAACATCTGTCAGAGCTGCAGGCAGGGATGTAGCCTCCCACCTTCACTCAGTGGAACTTCTTTTTCAGGATGGCATATTTTCAAATTAATAAAAGACTGGATTTTGTTTTATTGTTGGTTGCGTGCCTCATGACAGCTGTAAGGTCACGTTTTATTCATGTTTTTCTTTATTGCATTGCTTAAAAAAAAGACACTTCTCTTTGGGAAAAGAAGTCATTCAAACGTGCAGAAATCTGTCAACGGTGACTAGAAGTAATTGATAAGACTTACCTCATATTCCTGGAACGGTCCCATTGTGCTTCACTCAGCGTTTTCCTCTGTCAAATGAAAAACGAGGAGAAATATCAGCGAAGTTATTTTTTCTGTGGTCTGTGTATGTGGCAGCGTTTCGACGTGGCGCTGAAACCCTTTACAAACAAGGGCCCTCTGTCTGAACTCCGTTACGCCACTAGATCCCTCATACACACACACACACACACACACATCCTGCCTGGTACAGACGGCACAAGAAGCCCAGAGCCAGCCACGACCAACACACACTGAATTTACGGGAAAATTCTACATGTCAACCCTAAAAATAAACAGCAAAGAACCTTTTTTAAATCAGAATGTGTCAGGTCCTTTAACAGTCAAATGAAGACAAATACATTGAACAGCAAAAACAAACAAAAAGGTGTAAAAATATAAGATACCATGTATGTAGCAACGCTAGTGGCTTAAGCACAGCTGTGCTTTGAGCTAAATGCTAATGGCTGCACGCTCACATGCTTGCAGTGATGATAATGCTAGCATGTTGACGTTTAGCAGGTACATATTTAACATCTTAGTTTGGCTTGTTGGCATGCTAACATTTGCGGATCAGCCCGTACAGCTGAGGCTGGTTGGAATGTCATCACCTTTGCACATATTTGGTTAGTTGTCAACATATTTCAATAATAAACAAAAATGTCAACCTTGTGGAGGCACTATGAGGAAAAGTCAGGGCTTCTCCAACTCATAAAGGATATATCGTCTGTGGACCATGAATGTTTGTACAATATTTCAAGGCAATCCATCAAGTATATGTTGTGATATATCCCTGAATATAATGAAAACGTTGACCTGCTGGTAGCACTACTAGATGAAAGTTAATAGGTCAAGTCATTCAGATTTATCCTCAAGGGACCATGCATGTTCGTACAAAGTTTTACAGCAATCCATCCAATGGTTGTCGACATATTTCACTCTGAATTACAAATGTCAACCTGATGGTGGTGCTAGAGGAAAAGCCTCTGGGATCCATCATCTGGGGACCATGAATGTCTGCTCAATTGCATTGCAATGCATCAACCAGCTGTTGGGATTTTCAGTCTGGACCAAAGTGGTGGGCCGACCAATAGATTTCCATAGAGCCATGATAGCGTGGCTGAAAACAGAATAAGAGATGAGACAAATGCAAATGTAGAGTTCAGAGTCTCCACAGATTCAGCTATAAAGACGAAAGATTGGTATTACTCTTTTCATATTCTTGTTTTTCGTCAAAGTCATCTTGGTTTCAGATGATCAAATGCAGCACAATAATAGATGAAAGGTGTCCCATTTCTGTGCACTGCACTAACTCTCCTTATCATCCTTCTGTGCCAAAACTGTGGGGCTGCCGGCCAAAAGCTACAAAGTGCCTCTATCATTGGGATATAATAGACGATGGAGCGATATAATAGGACATCCTCTTGGGAGAAAAAGGTCTTCTGTAGAGACCAAAGTCGTGATGAACTCTTAACAAAACTTTTCGTAAATGCAAATTCAAACAAGGAAGAAACATATCTTATTGATGCTTTGAAGCTAAATAATGCAGAATTTCTCTCACGCTTGAATAAACTTTATACAATCACTTCACGTCATTTCCTCTCAGCATCGTTGCCTAAGGGGGTCAGTTGCGTAAGAGCATACATGTGTTGTTTTTTTGCATTGGGAATGATGTAATTGACCCCAAGGCCTGTGTGCTGCTGCCGCATCGATGAACCCGAACACTTGCTTCATCCAGATGGTAAACTTTTTCTCCGATTTTGCCTCGATCATCTGGATTCCCCAAACAACCCCCTGCCAATAACAGAATGATATCACCACTTGACCTAATATAAGCCACGTACCCTGTATGAGCAGCCCAGACTCGTGCAAAACCCTCTTTCTTCAAACCACAGAGGCCCAAATAGGATTGCAAAAATAGAGCAGAGACTCCTGGGAATCAGACTCAAACCTCCTTTTTTTTAATCAGACCCTTAAAATAGATTTGCGTGCTGTGCGGCCAACACCACCTTGCCTACATTTTTCACTTTTGTTTTCAGGCATCCACAGCATCATCATACCGAGGCATTGCACAGCTGCCTGACGCACTGGCACAGCAGAATCCGATTATAGGCACCAAACAGGGCAGAGCAACCACAGCCGTGCCCTAGCAACAGTCTTAGCAACCGAGGGCAACGCGCTTTACGAAAGGACTCCAGCTATAGATGGGACCAATTATGTGTAAATCTGCAAAGACTGTAGACTTCTGCTGCTCATCCTGAGACGCTATATCCTTCACTGAGAAAAATATCTAGAGTGTGCCGAAGTGATGTGGGGGTGTTCGCCATTCAGCTGTTCAGTGTTTTTCTCACACTGAATGAACATTGTGTCCTTGAGCCAGCGTTTGTGAGCTCAGGAAAGAAAAGAAACTAACAGTGAAGACAACAGGTTTAAAAAATCCATGATGATGGATGTTAAAAGAGTTATTCCAATGAGCCTGTGATGTATGATTATGTACACTAGGAAAGTGCTCGACAAGAAATTAGGTCTGAGGCAAATGAAGGAACAGGGGCAGAAATAATTCAATAAACAGGGTGTGGTTGAGAGGAGAGAGTGGCGTTTTTCTATTTTAGGAAGTGACTTTTTTTTAATAAATTCATGCAACTACAAGCAGCCTTATGAAGGAAACGCAAGAGGCTTCTTCAGAACATGCAATAAAGCATCAGAGATCAGACTGTGGCGTCCACGAGCCAAATCATTCAAAAAGGAATCGTCTCATGGTATTTGTATTCATAATATGTTGAAAGTCACTCAATAGTGTCAGCTTGTAACATGAACCCCTGTGAGGTATTTGGATACAGACGCCTGCCCATGATGCATCTGAGCTGTGGTGACATTTTTGCCTGTTTCGCATGTGTTTGCACTTGTCCTGAACTAGCCCATATAAAGTAAGATTATGCACCCGGATCCTCTGCATGACTCCAGACAATGTTGATTGGCTACCCACTGGGCGACGGGCTAAGCATGATCTAAGTTGCAAACACAGGAGATTTTCAGCTCTCTTGAGCATGACAAACTGCTCCAATCTACCTGTGTCAGGGATACACAGTCACTCCAACAACTCAACTATGCATAAGAGTGGCCTGACTAGGAAGTAGATGAACTGGGAAAGGTAGACTTGGATAAACGCGTGTGGGTGGGATGCTGAGATCATGTGTACATGACTAGTAAACAAGTCTTTAAGCCTCCACTGAATCTATTTCCCGTGTCCAGATGGTCTGCTTGTAAAACAGCATGGCGTGGGCGTGAATGATAAATTCCCTTAATCCATCCCAGTCTATGTGCTTTTTAATGTTGATAACTCACTAATGTGAAAGCTGTTTATTCCAATTTGATATTAACCCCACTCCATCTGTTAAGTTGCGTAATTTCAGTGGTGACGACATTCGACGCACACTGTGTGATCTTAACTGAGCATCTATGTCCAAACGCAGGAAGTGTCATTCTTTTCGGTGCAGCACATCATTTGCAACACTCGTTCTGAGCCCCTCAAGCCCTTAAACAGACTGCGTCATCACTGCATGACATCAAGACTGAGTAATCACTTTGACTTTTGATCATCCCAGGGAGCATAAAGCATATTGAAGCCGATGCCAACACTGATAAAAGGGATTCCTGATAGTCCAGAATATGTTCATTAGGTTCGTACCATACATAAGTAGCGGACTGTTATGATAACACCCTATGGCATCATTCTCTCTGTTTTGGCCCCAAATGGTTCCACACAGGACCTTTACGGTGCTAAACCCTTTTAAAAAGACATACAATTCTAACAATAAACTATATTTAACAAATAATATCACCCAATTACAAAATTACCTTTTGTTTTCCACATCTCACTTCAAAGCCATTTTCATTATAAAGGCTTGTTCAGATATCCTCTGACAATGACAGCATCTTCTCCCACACTGCCCTCAAATGGCTTGTGTTATATTATATCATGATGTATGCAGCGATGGGGATTTTCGTTTTGTTTCATCTGATGCCCCCACAGTTGCTGTGAATGTTTGTTTGTTTTTACCCTCCGGGAGATGCCTCGAGAATAAAAGGCACGCGAATTATATATGTGATTGTGACCAATGGAGGTGATGTAAACATCCAACTTCAGACCTCATGTGTCCTCATTTCACCCAGAACCACCCAAAACATGGATGATGGTGCGTGCGTTCATGTGGGTGATTCGACAAAAAGACTCGTTCCTGAACTTGTAAACAGCCCCTCCTCTCCTCAGCCCACCTGCTCCCACCCTGTGAACAGTTTCATTTATATCTATTGATTGATTTTAATTTCAGCGAAATGGTAATGATGGATTGGTTAGAAATGATCTTTCGTGAAAGAAAAATAAATGACATGCTTGCCTGGATGTGTGACGGTGGTTTCCTCGCAGAAGGATGCGCGTCGGTCGGTGAAGCACAAAAGGGTCGTTCCGCTGCTTGTGCTGGTGCTCCGGTGGTGGCAGCCTCCGATCTGATGTTTGTATGTTGGGTGGAGGAGAGAGAGACAGACAGAGAGAGAGAGAGAGAGAGAGAGAGAGAGAGAGAGAGAGAGAGAGAGAGATGAGGACACGATTGGACAGGAAGCGAGACCACTGACAGTGCACGCGCGATATGACTATACCATCCTGAGGGTGTTACATAACGCGAGAGGCATTACTTAACCACTCACTCCCCTCCATCACATAGAGCCGACTGCTGACGTATAATATGTAGGCTATATGCAGTGACATGTGTGTATGGCAATCTGGCATATGATCAACATGTAACTGACACACCGGATATAAATCTAAATGTCCATTTTACCACATGACACACGCCTCGATACATCTCGAGGCCAACCAGTTATAATATGTTCTAATATGATATTAACATATCCTCTTTTTAAAAATTCAGAATATTTATCCTAACGGCTTTTCCGTGGATTTGTGTAATTTAGTATTTCTTAAATTCTTATGTCGCTGACTGAGTCACATTATGGGATGCCAGCTGTAAAAACGTGACATATAGGCCGAGCATGTGTGTTGAACACACGCAGGAGGTCTATGTGTACAGAGACGGGCATGTGCGTGTGTTGACTTCCTCTCTGCGAGTTTGCTCTCCGTGGTGCTGAAATCAGGGAGGCGCTCGCGGCTCCTCTCCCAATTTATAACCGTTTATATTCAGCGCAACCGCAGTATGGACCAAATTGCGCCATGTATCTCCTCTGAAACACAGCCTTTGGACCACACGTTAATGTTGTGTTTGCAGAGGCGTTAGCCATTACAAGTGCGTCCGATTTGGTTCTGAAGAAGCGCTGGACACTGGTTGGTACTGGATTAAACGTTAGCATGTGACTTATATGAGCTGCAGTTTGTCTTCTTAGCACTGAGGCCCTCTGCTGGAACGAGATAATGTCACACAGTGGGCTGCAGGTTAACGCAACTAAATGTATTGACATAAAGACCCCCATCACTGTAACCTGAATCATCGCAAACTCACAACTGTTTGTCTTTTTAGGAAAAAATGAAGAAACCAAACGCAGGAGTTGGGAAATTACAAAAGTACAAATGTGTTGGTTGGTGGCACGCGCGTCTGGCCTTGATGATGCATTCAGGTAACATGAAGATACAATGTTCCTACTTGATGTTTCAGTCATTGTCAAAACTGGTCATTCAACAGAAGTTTGGTGAATTACATGTTTACCTTGAATTCAATATAATACATGATCAGACAAACAATCAGATTTTCCCAGAGGACGTGAATGCAGCATTTGTCCTGGTTTCTTTCTGGTCCACATTGGGTTGTAATAAATGACAATGTCCACTAGAGGTCACTAGTGTTATTTAAAACATGTTTGTTGCATTTGAGTGACTCAACATTTCGGCTCAACATTTCGGCTAAAATGTTGAGAGTTTACTGTGGTCACCTCTGAGTTACAATTAAAATGCACGAGACCTTTGCCCTTCCGTTAATTCTCTCCTGTGAAAATGCTATACGCTCAACACAAAATCAATACTGAAATGTCACCTGCCTTGTTATATTAATCATATTATTCAATATTCCTCAAATACATGTATTAAATCCAGTAGAAAAAAAATGTATGTTTCTTTAAAAAAAAAAAAAAGGCCGCTGCTTTATGATCACCTGGTGCACATTGTGTGTCTATCTGTGCGTAAAATCTAATCTAATCTGATTTGACGTGTCCTTGGAAGCTTTCAGACTTTGTGATAAGGAGCACTTTAACTCTGTTCAAGTGTTTCTGAAAATTGTTTGGACCTGCATCTTTGGTACATTTTATACACCTCCAGTAACGGAAGTATCTCTATGCTGCTCCTGTGCTTTTAGTCTAAACCATTTGTCAAACATAATTATTTGAGGAAGGAGCAAAACAGTATAATTGTATTGTTTGATTTACAGATATACGTCACAATCTGAATTATTTTCATCCAAATTAAAAGGGAACCATAATTCTCTGGACGGTGTAGATGAGTTCAGCAATTGGCTGCTAAACCACCACCACCAACAACAACTTTCCCTCATGGACTGTCGTGTCTGTGTCGGTCTGTTGTCTCTGGAGCGCGTCTGTTTGGAGGTCTGTGACATGAAATTGTTTGAGAAGCCCTGCACTGAGCGACCATGTGGGCGTGTTTCCCTCGGCCCAACAGTCTCCGCTGTTGTGTGGAGTCCAGAGCGCAAATCGCATTTCTTCTGGTGCGACCGGAGGGCGCAAAAGTAGCAGTTCTCCGACCCTGACGCGCACACCATCTCCGACTCCGGCGGCCCCCCGAATCCAACTTTACTGAGCGGGAGTTTCTTAACATCTCCCGGTGACTCTTTCAGCCATGGACGCATCTCGACTCGTGACGCTATATCTGGGCCTGCTCCTTACTTTCCTTGGGAATATACCGTGTTTCCAGTCTGCTGCTATCATCTCTCCCTCTGCGCCGAGGAGAAACCGGGGAGCCCGGATCTCTCATCGGGACGGACAAAGGTCATCCAAGATCCTAAAAGACATCCTCGCGTCTACGCACCCTATCGTGGGCCATCACAAAGAAGAACTAAAGGACGCTATTGTGCCGCATGAATACATGCTCTCCATATACAGGACATACTCGGCTGCAGAGAAGCTCGGACTAAACGCAAGCTTTTTCCGCTCCTCTAAATCTGCCAACACCATAACAAGTTTTGTGGACAGAGGAACAGGTTGGTTTCAGTCCCTTGCCAGCTCCATCAGCTCATTCTTGCATAATTCGGTGACACAGTGTTTCCTTAAAATTCGGGTCTAATATTCTCTCGTATAGAATTGTGGCTTACAACTACAGTCATGCATAAAAAAAGTACAGAAAAACAAGCTCGCAGCGGCAACTTTTACGCACGTTTTAGAGCAGGCAAATATAATGTGAAAGCGCACTTATACGCGCACAAAACATATCTAAAACATACGAATAAGTGTGAATCAAAAGTAAGGTTAGAAAGTTGCAGGATTACATGTTGTACATGAGCACTTTTGTGACTGTATTGGGATCTATTTACCGCAAAGCCGGCGAAACACGTAACTTGTTTCAAGTATTTACTTATATTACACTTAAATTAACCTCTAGGTAACACGACAGTAAAACACTAATTAAGGCGCTCTCTAAATGAAGGCAGTAAATCACTGTCAGTGCAGTCTACAGCAACAACTGATCTGCCCCCTCCACGTGAATACAGAGGAATCTTTTTTTTTACTTCAGTTGTTGTTTCATTTCCAAACGCAAACAGGGGAAAAAACCCACCAAACATTTCAAATACCAACAGAGGCTAGCATCCCAAAACCCGTCACGTATTTTAAAGAGTCCAATCAGTTGCCGTTATGCTGCCCAGTTTGGCCAACTTGTGCTGACAAAGGGAGTTGGGGGCCAAGGCAGAGCGGGTCGGTGTGAGAAGCAGGTGTTTGGGTCAGTTAACATGTAGTAACCAAGTGATTTGACTGGCCTCCGAGGACAAACACAATCTGATAAACACAAACACATCCACATCCAGCGCACACAAAGAGACATAAGCCGAGTTAATCTTTGCAGGAGAAATAAAAGCTATCTTTGTTTGCGTTCCCTCTGGTCTGGAACACTCCGAGACTGTGCGCTGCAAAAAATATCCATCATTACGATTTATTTAGTCCGGAGTCGGCTGCTTGAATCCACTTGTTATCTGCCTGCATGGTGAGGTGCAACTGTAGACATATACAGCGCAAATCAACTTATTTTAAGACAGTGGAATGTCATTCAGAACAGTTGATTACAATATGTGATACATTTTGCTAAAACAACCAAAACAACAACCTATATTTATTATATGTGGTGTTCTCTCACTCACTTGCTCATTTTCAGAGAAAATAAGTTTAAAGACTGAATATAAAGCTAAATGGCTCGTCCGTGGTGCCATTTCTTGCAGTGTGAACTGATCTGATAGGAAAAACGCCTCACTTTCTCCTGTGATTTTGATGTGATGTGTCACTGGCTCTGACCCCGAGCTGGACCCTCTGAGAGCTGCTTGGCATCGAACGGCTGATTGGAGTATTTGAACTCGGTGATCTAATTGAGTGTTCATGTCATAACATATCCAACACTGTCTATTCTTCCATAATGACCCAGCTCGGCCACGATGGGCACATCACCAAAAAGACGACGAGGGGCGAAAAATGAAAGAGCACTTCCTCCGCTGTGAATTGTTTTTTCTTTTTCTTTTTTTTTTACTGCGGAACCTCCCTTTGCGAGCGCCACTTTAATTACGGAAAATATTTTTTTCTTCTCGTTCTTTCAGCTCAAGCGCCTTTGGTTTCTTCTGGGATTCCTCCCAGCATCCCCTAAGTGTTGTATTGCATTAACCTGCAGAATGGACCTCAGCTGGGAGCTCTCGTTATTTCAATCGCCTCCGTCAGGAATATAAATACACACGGGGGCAGCTTTTGACGCGTAAAGTAACAGGTTTTACGTCTTTTACGCATATTCATGCGCGCAGAGACAGGTTTTACTAAGTGCACCTATGATCTACGGCTTCTTTGGTTCTCGCACCTTTGTAGGTAAATTAAATTAGCTTATAAAACCAGGCAGGGTGTTTCTGGAGGTCAGAAATGGCAAGATCAGAAAAGAATAACCCGAATTGGAAAATTTGTTTTGGCACTTGGTGTGACTCATTAAAGCGCAGATGGTGCAGCCCGGCCTCTCTCTCTCTCTCTCTCTCTCTCTCTCTCTCTCTCTCTCTCTCTCTCTCTCTCTCTCTCTCTCTCGCTCTAAACAGAGGCATAGATGGCAAAAATATGTTTTACATTGGATCAAAAACAAGCAACAGGGTCAAACTAAAGTGCACAGAATGCCATTCTGACCAAGCAATAAAGTCCACCGCACTCTCTCCCCCAATTATCCACCATCAAGCATCTTACGCGTAATGGAAAAAATTGGCTTTTTACATAATAATGAAATTAAGAAAACTCTCTGCATTTTTTTAACTGTCAACACGAATATCTCTCAATAATTCCAACAGTGTGTGCAGTCAGTCAGTCAGTCCGTGCAGGCGCGTTTTAAGGGGAATGTTGTCGTTGGCAGGATGAGATGAAATATAAGAGGGGAAGTGCTTTAATGAGGAAGTTGGGAATTCAGAACTGTTAATTATTTGGTGAACTTGCATTCGATTTGTTTGAGGTCTTATAAAAAAAAAAGAGTCCTAATGCAGACCATACGGGCACAGTCACTGAAACGAGCACACGGTTTCAATCAGCTTTTACTGTTTGACGCGGCAGGGTTCACGGAGGGAAACTGACAACTAGATTCAGATATCTCTTTAGAGCAAGTTTTACAAATTTTATGACAAGGGTTCTTAGATGTAGTCATGTCACTTTTATTTGTTTGAATTTCAGATAGAAATGGAGACAGTCAATCGAGGCAGCATGCTTTTATTTTACAAGAAAGAAAAGACCACACATCATTCATCTCAACAAGCAATTTAATTCCTTTTTTTAGGTTTAAAACCTTGTATGGAAAAGGTGACGTTTAAAAGAGAGGATTTCCTTTATCCCATAATAACTTAATAAACCTTTTAAGATTTCTTTTAAATGGTGTGCAATTTTCTTGATACATTTTCCTCATAAATTCTGCATTCACTCTATCAAAATCTCGAAAAAAAGGAAAAAATGCAGGAAACAAAAAAAGAATGATATAAACGGAAAATGATACAAAAAAGACCTTGTTGTAGTTGATATTGGAGCAAAGCCAAGAACAATTTAATTGAATATGTGTTGTGTTGACAACACATGTCAAACATATTTTATTCTGATCAAACATGCATTTCGTAAAAAAAAACTTTAAAAAACACTCGGACTTTTTAAATGCAGATATTTATTGTGTTGTGTAAACGCTAATGCTTTTTCATGCATTGTCCCTCAGTGTTATATTCCAGTCTCATTGATGGGATATTTGCTGGCCTCCTGGGTCTCCAGCAGGGAATAATGCATTAATTGTGTATTGTTCAGTTGAGTGTACAGTATGTCGCCTTTGGTCCGTTGTGTCTGGCAGCACCCAGGGGCCTACAAATCACTAGGCCCCTTGTTTTTTTTGTTTTTTTCTTCCTTCGCCTTACAACGCTGCAAGAACACATTTGTGATATTCGGACTGCTTCTTGAGAACGTTTGAGATCGCAAAGAAGGAACAACTTCATGTCCACTCTGTCAAAGAGCTTGAAATTAGTAATCAATCTGTCATCAAGTGGAATGAAAGCAGAGCCGTTTTCATTAAAACATTCTGCCTTGATTAAAAGTAGCGCGACATTACATTTTACTCAGATTTTATTGGATTATTGTCACTGCAATATCAAAAAAAACGAATTCCAGCCCTGGAATAACAGGTGGATAAAAAAATGTATATATGTGTTTGTTTTTTAACAAGCGAAGTTCCTGTGTATGACATGAAGATCACAATACAATCTCAAACTGTTCATGTGCAACAAATGTGCATGGAATTCAATTACGAAACCGTAAAGCAGGTTAAACTTAACCCTCACATATCCTTAAGCATTGCAACATATTTTATTGTCGAGATCAGTTTGTTTGAATGGAGTCAAATCAAATCAAAGGGAAATAATGGATTTATAAGTATAATATAATCATGGATTTAGGCAGTTCTTTTTTTTTTTTTACCAATAATAAACTTTTTTTCATTCATATCCAAACTGAGGACTTGTCAGCTGTAGTTTGTTTCAGGCAGGTTCAGGGTGGACATTTGAAAAACAAGAGGCGGAGAGAGAGAGAGAGTGTGTGTGTGTGAGAGAGAGAGAGAGATGCCTCTGTGGGAGAATGTGCCCCCCTCCCTCCCTCCCCCATCCCTCTGAACACTGTACACCCTAAGTGAATCTGACTGCAATTATTTTCTTCTTTTATCCTTGCAGACGATCTTTTGCACTCTCCTCTGCGAAGACAAAAGTATCTGTTTGATGTCTCAACCCTTTCAGACAAAGAGGAGCTGGTCGGGGCGGAATTAAGGATATTCAGGAGAGCGCCCGGGAATCTGCAAACTTCCCTGCAGACGACGGGCCTCTACGACATCCAGCTCTACCCCTGCCGCTCGGACAGACTGCTGGACTCCAGGTCTCTGGACCCGCTGGACTCCACCAAGGCCGGCTGGGAAGTTCTGGACGCGTGGGACATGTTCAAAGCGAACCAGCATCATTACCACCACCCCCACCATCATCACCATCATCATCACTTCCAGCAGGGGAACCAGCTCTGCTTCCAGCTGCGCGTGACTCTCCGCAAATCAGACACCGAGGTGGACCTTAGGCAGCTGGGGCTGGACAGGAGCGGTCGGTCCCAGCAGGAGAAGGCCATCCTGGTGGCCTACACGCGCTCCAAGAAGAGGGAGAACCTGTTCAACGAGATGAAGGAGAAGATCAAGTCGCGGAGGTCGGCCAGCGAGAAAGAGGAGGCGACGGCGGCGAAGCCGACGGCGGCGGCGGGGGAGGAGGGGGTGTCGCTGAGGGGGGTCAAGGGGGAGGGCCCCCGGCGGCGGCGGAGGACCGCGCTGAGCAGCCGTCACGGCAAGAGGCACGGGAAGAAGTCCAAATCCAGGTGCAGCAAAAAGGCGCTGCATGTGAATTTCAAGGAGCTGGGATGGGACGACTGGATCATCGCGCCCCTGGATTACGAGGCGTACCACTGCGAGGGGGTGTGCGACTTCCCCCTGAGGTCGCACCTCGAGCCAACCAACCACGCCATCATACAGACGCTCATGAACTCCATGGACCCCAACAGCACCCCGCCCAGCTGCTGCGTCCCCACCAAACTCAGCCCCATCAGCATCCTGTACATAGACTCAGGCAATAACGTGGTGTACAAACAGTACGAGGACATGGTGGTGGAGCAGTGTGGGTGCAGGTAGCGGTCCTTACGCAAGAACAAAAAACAAAATAACAACAACAACTTTAAAAGACAGAAAAAAAATCAAAGATGAGCCTCGATGGGTCCCAGGTTGAAGATATAAAGCCCTCGCAGGTCTGACATTCTTTGACGCGCCTCGTCTTTATTCAAAAGGGATGCACACAAAGGCGATACCTGCTATTTATTCAGACTAATACAGTCACAGTAATTCACTCTCTCTGCCTTAACGTGTTACGCCTTCAGTCCCATCCACGCAACAAGTCGTCGCTCATCAAACAGGCTTTTGTTCCCCAGAGAGCGAGCCGTGTCCATGTGGCACGAGGGGGTGGCTCTACAAGGCGAGATGATGGGGGCCCATTGAGTCCGACCGTGCACCTGTTCGTGCCGAGGCCAGAGGACAGCGGGCTTTTGCCTGTCAGCGCTTTGTTGCAGCTCTGCTGCGTGATCCTGCCAGCACAGGCCGGACTCTTTTGGGTATGTGCATCCAGGCCGTAATTGCCACCGTCCAGCTGGAGTCATTACAGGCCACAGCTAGTGCCCTGTTATCCAAATCAAGGGGGTGAATGTCTAATCTAGCAAACACACACACACACACACACACACACACACACACACACACACCTACACACACACACACACACACACACACACACACACACACACACACACACACACACACACACACACACACACACTGGTCTGAGGAGAGGAGATAAGATGTGGTGGTAATGCCTTCAAGAGATTTTTTTTTTTTGCCTTACTGGAGAACAGTTGAGAGGCGTCACGCGCCTTTGTGGACAGAAAGGACACAAAACCAGACTTGTGCCTGACTGGGGCCCTCTTGTAAAAAAACAAAAAAAACAAGAAGAAGAAGAAGAAAAAAGCACACATTACAGAGGCGAACTTTTTGCTCAAAAGTCTGCATCTTTACGAAATGCACTTCCGCAACTGACTGCGCCAAGGACACGCGGTCGGGTCAGCGAGAAAGTTTGTCTTCTCTGATGACGAACATAAGAAAAAGAAAAAAAGACTCGCAAACGAGGCGATATTTAAATGCACATTAGCTTTGAATGCACTGCTGTTCATTACTTCTTTTTTTTTTGAGCTGTAAATATTTGTACAGTCGAAAACTTTACAAAGTGCAACGAATGAAGAAATGAGAAAAAGGCATTTCTTTGTAAATATACAAAATGCACTCAAATCGGTATAATTTCTATTCTATAATTATTTTATTATTTGTGATGTACAGAGTTTCATGATAATCATATATTTCTTACATTGATAAGAGTAATTTAAGATGTATTCGATATTGTCTTTTTTTTGCAGAGGGTGGAAAATACCATTATTAATGTCTACCTCATAATTGCATATAGGATCTGAGTTTTGAGGTGCATTCAGTTAGAGCGTAAAGAGCTTTTATAATGATATATAAGATCATTTATATACATATATTACTGGATAATATTCCACACCATTACTGTACAAATAAAATTCAAAACAAAGTCTACCAGCCTGGTACTTCTGATGATTCATGCAACTCCCTTGTGGCATTCATTTCATACATTCAAGTGTTTTTAAGAGATTCTCACTTCCCCAGAAAGCACAAAAAAAGAAGCATCATATTTCATTATGAGGGAAGAAATACTTTTTTATCAATGGATTTATAAATACATTATGTAGGCCCAAATAACATTAAACAAAATGATATTCTTTCTTCCTGGATGATTACATATGCTTTTAAAATCATACTGAACAGCCTTTCAAGAAAAAAGAAAGAAAAAAAAGATATTGTGGCAATTTCAGACCATTCCTCGTAGTTATAGAGACTTTCTAGCTTGAGGTTTTATCAAAATCAACACCAGAATTCCCCAATAAGATGTGTATAATGCACATATGGAGCACATGTACCTTTGCCTTCAGGTATGCAAGCTAATCTATCCTTCCCCTTTGTAAACAGTCTCTCATCATAGACAACAAATGTCATCATTCAGTGACTGGCTGGCTGGGGATTGTGCCAAATAAACATATGGTGACCATCCAAGTAAGGAAATCCACTGACTGACTGTCATTGATATGGCACCAAATGTACGAACCCCGGCTATTTCCCAATGAATTAGCCTGCCTGGGTCAAGTTTACTTAACACTTTAATGTTTCCCAATCTGTGGATGAAAAAAAAAAAGTTTGAAAGAAGGGATTGCTTCCATATCGTCTATCGACCTTGGCCTGGAAACAATTAGGAAATTGCTTTGAAATGGTATATGTTGTCCAGGCTCTTGTACAGTATCATGTCACTCCCCACATGTTTGCTAGGGGGAAACAGGGGATGCTAAGTGCACTCTTTAGCGGTCGCAGCAAATGACTGACACAACAACCATTCCCCTGAGTATAACCAAATGGCCCTCCGGGCTATGTGTCTGGAGCACCATCGCCGGGGTGCTACTGCGAGCCACGCTATCCCTGCTGCTCACAAGTGCAGCATGGGAGATACTGTGCACCACTGTAGCGGCTGATTCTAGATTAGAAATACTGTAATGTTGCACAATGAAGTCTGCATTTCTAAGCAGCTTCATGTACGTCGTGGGATAAACCTTTTCCTTTTTGATTTATATTTATTTGACAAGTTCCCCGGTCTGGTGGGCACTGGCCTGGAGGTGAGACCGAATGTTAAGGGAACAGTTAAATGGTGATGAAAGGGAAAGGAATGCTTTGTTTACCCGCTTCAATCCCTCACTCTCAAGTTAAATGTTCCTATAAAGTTCTTCATCACAACCGCCTTATTGTCCCTCCGCTCCACGCCGAGGCAGAGAGAGCAAAAGCAGAGAGTCGTGTTTATTTGAAACTTGGCCCTAATATATTAGCCTAAGCAGACCGAAGTTGGCAAAGAGACGGGTCCTTTTCATCAGAAACACAAATAGTCCTGACACCCCACATCTGTGAGTGGAGGCTCCTATTTAGAGATCGGCGAGGCTGCATAAGTGAAGATCTACTAGGTGTTGCTCCGAGAGGAAGGTCCCGGGAGGCTCTCCAAGATGTAAAAGAACGCCTTGGCTCGTATGGAGACACGACTGCTCCTCATACTTAACCGCTCCGTTATCAGTGATGTCCTCATCAGCGACAGGAAAGGCATAAATCATGCTGATCTTTCAGACGGGCGAGAACCTCGAAGCAAGCAGAAATTTGTTTAACCGGCATTAAAAGAGCATTAGAGAATTTATCGCTAGGACTTATCTTGTGCTTTGATTTGTTGAACGAATGCAATCTAAATGTAGAGAGGGGAAGAGAAAAGAGAAGCCTTGGACGCTGCCAAGGCCGGACTTTCAAACTGCTACTGATATAATCCAGCAAGATGTTATTTATTTTACTGTGACTGTTTCTCTCCTCACAGATTTTTTTTTTTTTGCCTCTAGAGGGGTCTCTCCTTCTCTGGTTTCTTCTAGTTCCCACCGTTATGGTTTGCAGATACTGCAGTTCCCTCCATAATAAAGCTTGACACCTTCCTCAGGGCAAGAACACGGGCCAATGCAAGGTGGTGCTTCTCTGCGCAGAATAATGCAATACCCATGCAGAATAAAAACACCCTGACAGACGTGCGTGCCTACAGTGCATGTGCATTCACTCGCAACAAAGAGTGTCTCTCTTTCTGTATGTTTTTCGCGTATGAGTGGACAGAAGGGCAGCAGCTTACACAGATGGACAGCTGAGTGGTGCAGGAGAGCAGCAGATGCCTGAAGTGACCCTTACTGCCGCCTTTCATTGAACCACTGGCTTCAACACAAAGGCAGGGGCGGCCCCAAACATTAAATACACTTGCTTGTGCCCTGATGCCAGAGGTCACTGTCTTTTTTCTTTTCTTCTGCAGTCAGATTTAAAAAAAAACGTATTTAGAACAAAAAAATCAAAGATGTGCCTTGTAGAATGTTTTTAAGAAGTACTTGTCGAACGAGAACCAAAACTGAAAAGCTGTTTAAGAGTGTGGCGGTTGGTTGCACTTGGCAGCTGCTGTTTAAGCAGAGACAGATAATAAAGGCCAAACACAGCAGCCATAGTGTAACAAAAGATCAGGGTGTTTCCTCTAACGGGGCATCTGCCCGTCTCTTCCTCTGTGGTCCCACAGAAAGCCATCCCTCCCTCCTGTCAGACCATACGGTAACAGGAAGAGAGCGGACACCTCCACTTCACCACAGATAACCTGCTAATTGCATTAAACTCACTCCCAAATGGGCGTTTGAAATGTGAGAATGAAGCCATGTTGCTTTTTTCCCCATTGCATTAGAAACTTTAATGTGCATTTTGTAATTGGGAAGAAAAATGCATTAAATGCATTTATGTACTTGGAAAACAGCAAAGACTCAAGTCAACTTGATAGATCTGCTTGGAATACCTGTCCAGAGAAGCCTGCTTTTGTTCTGTTTATTTTCTAAAGGAATGTCTGAGGGTGCCCTTTCACCCCTCCTCATCCATTTACTGCCCCTGGTCTATGTTACAGATGGTGACCCGGGTCCTCGCCATCCCTGATTAACAAGTACACCTTCGGATTCTCCTGCAAATCTCCGCAGAAAGGAAGCTTGTCTTTTTGGTTATGTCCGCAGTTCATCTTTTTGTGCGTTTGTGTGAGGGTCTGAATGAGCTCGAGTCAAAAGTAAATTTACTCAGTTAACTCTGACAATGCTTGTGTTTGGGAGCAAGGCGAGGACATGACCTCGCTGCCCATTCACATCCGCGGAGGCTTGTAGAGAAGAAAGGGAGGGTCGTTGACCAACAGGGGCCAGACAATGGCATTCACTGGTCTGAGCATTCGGACCGCGGGAGGACAAATTAGGACTAAAGTGAATGCATTGGCTCGCAATGTTAAAGGGAAAAATAGGAATTGAATAGTAAAGCCGCTCCCCGGTAGCTTGGAACAGCCCTTACGACTCTAAAAGTGGGGGAAAAACCCAGAATCTCAAGAGTCAAAGGCACAATTCTATCTCTCCTCAATCAATGCCCATTAACTTTTTCTCTACAATATACAAAACATACCCAAATCTAAAGAGGGAGCTGGGTGGTAAAAAAGAGGTTTCGGTTCTGTGTTGTAAAGCGAGACATGTAGGCAAACAAACAAGGGTCAGGGGCAATGAGGCAGCAAGACAAGGATCTGACTTTGGATGGAGGGATGGCGTTGGGGTGAAGGGCGGAGGGCGGAGGGCGGCGGGGTGCAGGAGGACTTGATGGACAACTCCACAGCTCGGCAGAGGCAGAGCTTTCACTTAAAAATGGTGCCTGGCCTATCTCAAAAGGTCAGAGCCCAGAACACTAACACACTACATTAATCATGAGAGGCTGCGGCTTACCTGTCTAGCGTTTCAGCCGTGCCGTACAGTTAACCTCAATTATGCTTGATTACGAGGTGTGGAAGACGCAGGGCCTGATGCAAAAGATCAGGCATCAATAATGCAATTTCAGATTAGATGTGCCCGTCTGTCAGTGTGCCGAATGGACCGAGTGGTTCAATGAGCCGGTAAAAGGGCAATGTGCCTCGCTCTGTACCTCTGTCAATATCTTCACATTGCGGTCCTGAGCTGGAATGAAGCGCCACCATATGCATACACACAGACATATGCATATGAGACAAACGCATACACCAAAGCATTGTGTGGTGTACCAGAGAGAGCTAACGGCTTCATGCTGTCCCAGCCCCCTTCCTGGTAATTGCCCCATTATGTGTTGGTGGTGGATGGAGCCATTACAGATGTTTTATGACGGGGCCATTTTCATTTTGTCTTCCCAATGAGGGACAGATTTATGGTGCAAGGCAGTCTTCCATTCAGGGGTAAAAAAAAAAAAAACCCTCACCACCACATTCCCTAATACACAAACACACACCGAAAACAGAAATGCACATGACTTCACAGCATTATCTTTTACATGACTGTCACAACTGTGAGCCTGACCTGCCTTCACTTCAGCTCACTGCAGTGCCCACGGCTGTGAGTGAGGCTGTTGGCAGCAGCTTATGTGATGAATAAATGTTTGATGGCCCCGCGGAACAAGGCACACTTCCAGGCCGGTCGTCAGTCTGTTACCCCACGGGGTTAGGGGGGGTTGGGGTTGGAGAGAGGTTGCTGGGGGAAGATCTCCTCGAAGAGTCCCTGGTCTGCGGGGGAAGCGGCTGGCCTCGAGTAAAACCGAGTCTGACACTTTCTCACCAAATGTTATCCTACTGAAAGGAACCATCATAAAGGGCAAAGTAAACACCAGTTAGCTTTTCAGAATTAATCTCTTTTAGCTGGCAGTAGGGTGTTTGAAGTGCTGAAGACTCTTTGGCTGTGCGGTTTCTTTCCAGAGGCTGTTTTGGTGTGGTTCCCCGGAGTTCCCGCTTGAAAATCAAGTCTTAAGCTCAGTAGCTTTTGTGCCAAGAAAAATATCGGCCATAAATTGGTGCCTGAACAGGCAGTCTAATTACAGGGCTGCGGACTGAAAATGTATGCTCAACTCATGGCTACAATTATTAAGGTTAACAATAGGGACGCTGGGGTAGAGATCGCAAAAGCTTCAAAGAGCTCAACTTATTCTATGACTCGTGCAAGTGGGAAATAGGAGTAGGTCTGTGTCGGAAATAGTTTTCATTCGGTGCACAAACTGTGGAAAGTTGTCAGGTACAAGTCTTCAAACAAACAAGGTCAGCAGAGGAACACTGATTATTAATGATTTACTGAAGGAGCACAAAGAGAGCTGGAGAGACTAGATAGCCCAGAGGACCCAGGCGTTTGTGACTGAAACACTGCCTCATCATGTTACACACACCGGCCACCGTGACACCTCTGACACCTCGCTCCTATCAGCCCTACCTGCCCAAGAATGATTGACTTTCTCATTGTGACGGTCACCTCGGACAAGTCGCCCCTTGTCTCGTGATTTGACTTTTTCGTAAAAAAAAACCCCCACTGTCGTGGCTCCAAAACAGCAAACTTCTGCCGCAGTTGTTTTGAGCCGCATCAGGAAATGAAGGATGTATACGGCGAACCATGTTCAATGTTAGCTCCTGTTAATTCGCTTGAATGCCGCACTTCATTCGCTGCAACGTAAATTCTCCCGCTCTGGCACGAGGAATGGAGTGAGGTTTGTTTGGCCAGATGTAACTTTATCAGGGACTCCCTTTCTCCCCTGCTACGCTTGTGTCTCTCACATCTCTCAGCTCAGGCACAAAAAAAAAGGGAGCTCACACACAATATTTCTGTTTGCCGTAGTCTGACCCCTTTGTGAACTGCGGTAAAGTGAAAGGCACTTTCAGCCGAGGGGAATCGGATGGCAGTAACCATATGCCTTTCAACTGATACAAAGGTGGGAAAGGGGGAGGCCAGGGGTGTGTGTGTGTGTGTGTGTGTGTGTGTGTGTGTGTGTGTGTTGGGTGGGTGGGGTGGGGGGAGTTGCATGCTAGGGTGAAAAGGAAAGTGCCGTGCTGCATCTTTTTGTGTTGGTAAAGTGGTGGCGGTTTAGGGTCGGGAGGTTTGGGGTGAGAGAAGGGGGGCTGTTGTCTGGATGTGGTGCTGAACTCAAGGCAA
The DNA here is from genome assembly GCF_910591455.1 of Pholis gunnellus. Classification (NCBI taxonomy): domain Eukaryota; kingdom Metazoa; phylum Chordata; class Actinopteri; order Perciformes; family Pholidae; genus Pholis; species Pholis gunnellus. The sequence continues at coordinate 7,181,447 of NC_136534.1, forward strand.
CGTCCGGCTGACTGACTGTTGAGATGGAGCCCTCTTATGGATGAGTGCAATGAGTAAACAGCATTCCTTTCACTCCGTCTGACCCTCTCTGCCTCCTATTTCTGTCTCTCTCTCTCGTCTTTCTTATAGTCTGTCTATATTAGCAAAAGCACTTCGCCTCCCAGTTTGTATCTGCTGCCTGTTTTCCACTTCTTCATCTGACCTCTGACTGACCAGCAGCCTCCTGAATACAAAAATAACAACTAGGTACCTATTTCAGGTACATTTGATGAGGAAATGTGTGCGATCACTATGTGAATTAAAGTCAAATACAGTCTGCACCCTTTTCCAACAATACAGATGTTGTGTGCAAAACAAACACTGCTTGTATGAGTCTCCTAGGAGTAGAAAAGTCAGTTAATAAGCTGAATTCTGTCTTCTCACAAAACCAAGAGTCTGACAAAATATCTTTTGTTTGCTGGCTGGTAAGGCGTAAGACCTCATTGGTCTTTTGTTTAGCGTTGGGTGGTGGGGAAGGGATTCCGGTCAAGATACATCCACAGGTATTTGACGACTTGGGAATAAGAGTCCACATCGTAAAGAAATATTTTGGTGAAAACATTTTGACAGGGATATTTATTTTTTGGATTACACACATCCAATGCAAAAAACACATGGGCTGCTATTTGAGATTTGCCCATGTGAATATCTGATGTCGTCTCCACTAAATCTTTCAGGAAAAGCTAGAGTCAGCAAAATAATCTTCTGCCTGTCTCGCACCCTAAATTATCTTATTTGCTTTATTGAATTAGAGCATGTCGAGATATTTACGTTCAATCCGTTACCTTGTGCGGCCTCAAACCACGTGAAAGAGTAGTAATATCTACATCTTTAACCCAAAGACAAAAGTGGTGGGTACCCAACTCAAACACCCATGCCTGCTTTTGCAACAAAAAACAACTTTTCGACTTGTCGTCTGAAAGTGAAGCAAATTTGTTTGTGTTCATTTGTCAGCAAACGGCAACTGCACAGATGTTAACTGTAACGTATACGCTGACTGTGTGTGAACTGAAAGTTCTTTACTATCATTTCTCTCCAGTCCGTCTCATCTCCCCTCTCATCTTTATCGGCTACATCGTAGGTAGGACGTGATGAAAACCTTGTCACAGCATTCGACTGGTCTCTCCAGTACACTGACATGGGTAGTTTGTATGTTCAGTAGATGCGAGTAAGATACATTAATGCATTCACAGACATTCACGTGCAATTCCCGTTGACCTGTGCTGATGCAGAAATCATACAGTATAAAATGCAGACTACCTCCCCTTATGACATACAAGTGTACAGAATGTGCTCACATGCCTTTCCTATTTAGTCTGAGTAACTCAAAGACATATAGATTACATTAAATCTAGATTACATCATGCTCTACAGAAGCAAGCATTTTATGATATGAGAATTAAGCTCAAATGCCTTATCAGTTTGAAATCTCAGCCGGTACAATGTTGATACACACATACACACACACACACACACACACACACACACACACACACACACACACACACACACACACACACACACACACACACACACACACACACACACACACATCTTAAAATGATTTGCTGCCTTATTACTATACAGTCGGTAATCTCTGTGAATGGTTACAGTAGATATAGGGAGCCGGCGTGTTTAGTAGGAAAGGACAGACAGGAAGAAGGTTTGTTACAGAAGCGACATTAATCTATTCCTCTCTGCGCTCTTTGAAGAGCAGCAGCAGCTATGACAGGCTAAATGTTTCCAGAGATGTCACATTTCCACAAAATCTAAAAAGGCTCTCGCGAGCACTCATCCTTTCATGTTTGATTGTGTGTTGGAGATCCTATGATAAACAGACGAGGGTGGTGGTTGGAGGGGAATAGGGGGTTTGTGGCGGAGGGGGGTTGTTGGAGAGGGGCTGTGGATGGGAACGTGCACTCCGCTGCTCGGCCCGGCTTCGCCACCGGATCCAGATGCTTTTGCAAATTACCCCTTTGTCTACTTCAGAGGGGTTCTGAAAAGTCTGAATTAAGATCCAGGGTTTCACTTCAGACTTCTAGGATTGCAGGGTTATTGCACTGAATCCGATTAATCTGGGGCGAACTATTCCGTCAACCCCTGTCACTTGTGCACTTATTGGCCCTAAAAGCGTGTATCCTCCCTCAGACGGACATTGAACAGATGCTGCAGGGCTGCTGTGAACCATTAAACATGTGAGATGTAGCTCATCAACGTCAAAATTGGAGCACAACTGGGCAGAGCAGGTACATTTAACACCATATGTCCTCTGGAAGCCAGATACACGCTTCCTGTGAGATTTGGAAATGACTTTAAATGATAAAGTAGAAATGCTTGGTCATCAGGCTGAGATATGTTGCAGGCACGCATGCACTCACACACGCACTCTCTTCCTGTCTGCCTCCATCCCTCTCCTCCTCATTCCTCCAAGGCTTTGTGTCCCTGTTTGTCGGTCCGGTTCCGTCGTCTTCTCCAGCACTGCTCAAGTGTTTTGTGTCTCAACACTCTGTTAGAGACTCGTAAAATTCTTGTGGAGAAAACAGAGCAATTCCAGCTGACCTCCGGTGAAGAGGCAGTAAAGAGAATGTAAACTGAGGCAAAGAAACAAAACGGACAGGGAGGAAAGAAATATGTTCTCATAAAAATAAAATAATAAAAATACCAGAACAGTAGTGAAACATCTTTTCAGAATGTTTTTATAAAAACCTCTTAACAAGCGCACGCATTGATGGATACAGTTTCATGACAGAGTGCCATTCACTTGTGTATGACGGCATTCAAATTGAGCCAGTGCCTCCTCACAGGCTACAATCAATAGTTTATGAATGAAAACGCCAGATGCGATTTGAAAGACGAATAGCATCTCTGAGCATCTTGTCTTGTTCTGTTTGCAAATCGGAAACATCGGCGCTCTCTGCATGAAACTTCAACCTCTGGGGATATGCCTCCGCCTCCCATTACATTTAGCATTTGTAGAAAAAGCAGTCTGGCATGCACAGAATGAAAGCGCACAGATGCAAAGCATTTGCGCTCATAATCCTCCACCTCTGAGGGGAAGTTGGTGGCGGTCTTCACATGGTCCGGAGATGGTGCGGTCATAGATCTCCTGGTGAGTCTGGTATGAGCCATTAGGAAGGGAAGCAGGAGTAGGAGGAGGGCATTCCTGATTTCCAGCCAGGCTGATCGGCAAAAGCCCGGTCCTCACCTGTCCCACAGCGGCAATGCTCTCTGCGGCCAGCAGGGTGTCCTGCGACTGGCACGTCTCGTTGGAGGCGGGGACGAGAGAGGGTGAAATTGAGAAAATTAGATTTAGAAAAAGCAGAGTTAGTTTTTTTTCTCAAGCCTGCAGCCTGTTTGCTTTGGTTTAAATCAGCAAAATTACTGAAGAACCATAACTCATCAACGAAAGCCACGTGAGAGCCATTCCTTCCCTCACTGCCCAGCTATCTGGGACATTAAAAGACTGTCTTCCGGCCTAAAACCTTAACCCATAATTCATGGCACATTGAACCCATAACGTACAGTGCTTCCTGTCTCTGGGTGGGATCACCGGTGGATCAGAAACCAGATTGTTGTGTTCTTGTACAGCTGAACATACCCCACAGAAACAGTTACTTCTGAAATAACTGTTTTTGAAACCCTTGTGTTTTGTTGACATTGGTCTTTCTTCCTCATTGATTGGAGTCATGCAGGCCTCACTGATGTATTTGTAAAAAATTAAATTGTCACTTGGGTTTTCCTTTTTCTCTGACCTCATTAAAACCCAGCATGGAGACAAGTATGGAAAAGGTCACATTTTCCTTTGCAACAAACAGAAATGACCAAGAAATATAACCTATGTATGATATAATACCTATTTCAACAAACTGTTTTTTATAGTAGGTGGTGCTTTATAAAAAATATTGTGAAAACCAATCACACAGATACAGAATAGGATTCATTGTATGTTTCTTTGAGGTCTCTAATACCCCAAACAGAATTACATAAGGCATCATGTCCTGTAGTGTACTTCTGAAACATTTAGGTAACAGTTCTTGTATAATTAGGAAAACTCATAAACCAGATCTTTTAAGCCGTTAAAGAGGACACAACAATTTAAATAAATTAGTTCTGAAATAGTGTTCATGAATATAAAATATATGGAGGAGTTTGCTTCAAAAGTATATTTCTATTTTAGTTTTTCAACACCTTTTTTTCTAATTAGCGTCACCAAAAGATTGGATTCGTTGAGCAAACATTTTTGTTTTGAGTTTTGAGTTCACCTGCATGTGTCTGGACTGTGGGAAACAAACTGGATCACCTGCAGGAAACCCACACAGACAACACATGCAGACTCCACGCAGAACGCACCAGCAGTGACTATCAAACTGTCCCCCTCAAAAAAAAAAGAAAATTCTCTCCCCTGCATAATGTAATGGTTTGTCCTTGTCTGAAGAAGAGAGCCCCCTGATAGCCATAATATACAGCCAGCCATGACTCTTTGGCTGGAGTTCCTGGACTCAAACTGAACTTGAGTGCATCTGTGCACAGTAAACTTTTCTGTTTTCTGTTTAGTCTGGCCACGACATTCTACTAAAACATTTTGAAACAAAAAAATTATATAGAAGAAGAAAAAGCACTTCCCTTAGACTTGGGAACCTCATCCAAAAACTGTCCGACTGGTTCAGGAAAGTGCAGAGTGAAAAAGCGGAGAAAGGCATTGCATCTATTAATTTGTGTCAATAAATGCATGAATTTACAGACATGTCAATTTTATGAGCCTCTGGCCAGAGTGCCAACACTTTCCACTGGCAGCGAGTTGGCCAAGTAAAATGGCTCAACTGTTTATGATTGACTGCTCACAGGAACAACAGTTAAAGTTTGGCACACTGCGTCTGCCTACCTGACGCAATTTTTTTTACAGTGTGTGCGTAGTGTGCATGTGCCCATTTAATACTTGTTTGAACATCTGCTCACTCAGTTTTTTACACACAAGTTTCCACACATAATTCAGAATTTGCTTCTCTTCTCAAAATGACACAACTTATCAATAAAGCAAGGGCCCTGTGCTTGTAAAGAAAATTACATGAGCTATTTGAAATCGATAACATAGCAACCCCCCCCCCCCCCCACACACACCTCCCGAGTCCCTCTGCAGAAATGAGCGGTACTGTTGCTGATTTATCACCCTTATATACTACTGTGTGTACTTAACTTGCCTTGGAAAACATGTGGATAGAAGTTACAGCTCCTTTCTTTTTTTTCTCCCTCTCTCACACAGACCACATTGTGCTCCTCACCAATCATATCGCAAGCTTCGCGATGTCATTTGAGGTGGGAACCCTTGTAGGAGGGCCTGATGTGAGGGTGGGAGGGAGTTAGTTCTTAGCCAGACACTAGGCTGAATAAATAAACCCGGAAACATTAAAAGGCCTTTTCCCCTTCACCTTTGAACTTGTGCATTAGATTGTGTAAACATACATCGAGACGTTTAGACACAGCTTGTCCTGACACTGTGCTACACACTCCCCTGCAACTGCAGGTCTAACCTCTGGTTTGTCTGTGTGGGAGGGCAAATGGTCAGGAATAAAAGCAATAGCAAAGTATTTAGAGGATTAAGAGTGGGATATTCTCTTCTTTTTTTTACACCGCCACTAAATCCGACAGAGCAGTGATTCCCCACATTTTTGGCTTGTGCCGCCTTCCGACAAAACATTTACTATTTGTTAACTTGTCATCGGTTGCATGTGGTTTGGATCGTTTCAACTAAAATGTGATTTTCTTTCTCGTATTTCAACACTTTTTAAAGCCTCAAACAAGTAAAATCATCCAGCATTTCATGAGAAAAGGCAAAGATTAGCAGAAGGTATAAATAAGCATTACTTTATATATCAGAAATATATGTATTTTGTTTAAAATTTGATGACTCTTGTCAAGCAAAATCTTCAAGGTGGGAACCACTGCTATACTGTATTTTTGTCGATAATGCAAAGTATGAATTTATGCATATATGCTGCTAAATATGGAGATCCTATTTATAAATGTTGGTCGAAATTAAGTCTCAAAATCCTTATTTTTCATTTTCAACGACAATGTAGGGAATATATTTTAAAATGTGTCCACTAGAAACCATACCTTAAAACAAAAAGGGAAATGACCACGCCCATGAATAGCATATTAGGTTGTGGTAGCACATAATGTGTTGAAATCATGTACTGGCACCCTGGAAACAATGCAAATTTAAAGTAAATTAAGATCCTTTGTTGTGGTGGATGCACAAATTCCCAGGTTCAACAGAAATTTGTTTTGATCAAAGTCCTTGTATGGAGGAAGTCGGGGTGAACAGGTGGGTCAAACACAGGACTCTCACCCAGGAGTCAGATGTTTGTGTCCTGTGTGAAAACAAAAATCAACATTGAGCTATTTTGGTTACATAGCCAACATAAGAAGTTATGTAACAAACAGTCTTCCAACCCAAACCAACTTTTCTATCCTAAACCTAACCAAGTGGTTTTGTTGCCTAAAGTTAATGTTGAGTTGTGTCCGTGGTGGTGGCACGTAACTTTAACACATGCAGGCCACCAACACGTAATGCGCTAATAAGAGGTTGTGATCATTTCTGTGAGATCACTTTGAATAATTTCAGTGCGCTAGCAGATTTTTTCACTTGTTTTTGTAATGTGACCTTAAAGCTATAATCCTTCTGGTGACCTCAAATGTGGTTTAAGACAACAGAAAACACTCGATGAGCAGCGATTTTGTTAGAAATAAAACAGCAGAGCAAGCGGTGTAACTATTTTCTATGCAGCAAACACATTCCTGTTGTTTTGATAACCAAGTTGGTCAATAATAATTGCAGTGACAACCTTATTTCATGCTTTCCATTGCATAATTTCCTGGGAATCCCTTGTACACAAATTCATGTAGATCAGGAGAGGCGGACTCCACCTATATCAATGGAAACTACTTTATAGAGAGGTAGTTAGAGTTCATTACAGAATGCAACTATATTGAATGACTATTGTAAGAAAATGTTGACCATAAATAGCATCAAAAATTGGGTTTGATTTCATGACAATCTTTAGTATTATAACCTAAAGGAGTAAATTTCAGAGAAAAATGATGGAATTCAGAGATTATTTTGCCATCTGCATACAGAAATACATATCCACATAGGTTGGGGTGTTAAATACAATTTGAGGACATGTTTTGGAGTTCCCTTTGGTCATCGTTTAGGTTGGCGAATGAACGCAGACATTTCAGCAGTGCCACATTTAAGTAGACAGAGGATGAAGTTACCACGGTGTACTTTTGAAGAACTACCTGGGTGGGCAGAGGAGAGGAGTTTGCAAATAGGCAGTCAGCACTCACACACTTACACACACGCTGGGCTAAAATAGGGGAAGGGGAATACAGATCTGAGGTAACTGTTTCAGCTTTAGAATGCAAGTTCAGCTTGTGTCGATCATGTTTTTGTCACCAAATAGGAGACGAGTCCTCATAACGTGGCTATGCAAACATAGTCCCCACAATGTCAATAAAATAAAAAAGAGTACACACTATGTAAACCCACATTTAAGTATTTCTTGCCACTGTGGAGTAGTAGAGTTTAGCAAACTTTCCTTAACAACATGACAAAAAAATAAAACGTTGTGCCTTTACTAAAACAATGATTTACTTTAAAATGTCAACAGTACCTGCACTAAAACCTGCAAAAGCTCCCGACAAATGATAAAATAAATAAAATAAAATCTCTCCTGCGATCGTACAGTATGTTTCTGTGTATGTGTGTGTTTGTGCCTGTTGGTGTGTGTCATCGTGTTTGTGTGCATATGACCTGCATTATCCTGTTTTACTTTGGTTACAGAGTCCTCTAGGTTTTTAGACTCAGGAGCCCCGAGGCAGACAGCAGGGGTTCCATACTTAGTTTCCTGTAAAAAATACCTCAGCACTCCACATCCTAATTAATGTGAAGGGCATGCCCAAGATCCCTATAAAATCATACAAGACTATACCAATTTCCTGGTAGCTTGCTCGCTACATGTGCTTCTTGTTCCTCAGCATAAGAGTTTCCTTCCCTGCAAACCCCATGAAGATTTATACACCACCATCGCCACCACCATCAGCAGCCCTGCCCCCCTCACACACACCTTTAATTCTTCTCTTCTCCACCATTTTCCCTCAATGTGATTTGTACTTTATAACATGACACAAAGAGAATAGTCTTTCTGTCGCTTTTAAGCTGAAGTAAAACATGAAGAACTCATGGAAAGGGACCGTCAGAGCAACATGAGAAACACATGGCGTCTGCTGGTTGAATGAGAAACTGGCTTAAATCAGTTTGTTTTTTTGTGTGCGTTTTTGTTTGTGTGCGTTTTTGAGAATGTGGGATCGTGTTGGTGACTTGGCGCTGAGGTATAGGAGGCCCAAAAATGATTGAAAAAATTATAAAGAAACAGACTGATTGCATGCACGGCTGCACCCCAACAGTCATAAGCAGAAACAAAGCCCTCTGTCTGAAACGTAACAGATCCCACTAAACACACACACACCTACACACAAACACAGAGATGTGACCACTTATATAAAGCATGCATACTAACCTCTATACCACTGTTTTCTATATGTATATGTTATATGACTTTCAGTAAATAATCTTTTGTTCCATATGGCTGATCATGAGCATGCTTGACATGCTTGTGATAATAATTATTATAATAATTATAATAATTAATTATAGAAATCCCTCTAATATTGGCCATGTGTGCATTACAAGGAAACAATGGTCACCTGCAAAAATCCAAAACACATTTTACATTTATGTGTTAATTTCAGATTTTCAATAAACTTTAAAAAGCTGCATGAGGTCATCAAATACATTTTTGTCCCTAAAGCCACGTTAGCACATATAAACTCAAACCATGAGATGCAACAGGACAAAAAACTTAAAAGTCGTCTGACTTGCCATTCCTATAACGTGAAAGAGTGTGGTGCAGTGTCTGTAAAGTGTAATGTTACTGGACCTCAGTTTCCTCTTGATTGGGGTGGTGTTGATGAAGCAGGTACAGTCATTTTCACGCTCATTCTTACAAACAAGTGTAGGATTTTGCTCTTGGAAGTCACATACAAATCTTACCGAAGCAGCTTTAAATATAAAACTTGACTTTAAATGGATTGCCGGGATGTTTCCAGGTTCCTCATCAAGGATCGGCGTGGTGGTGACCAACATTCGCTCATGTTTTTTGCTTTTATGGCGGCCCCGGATGAATCATCCCGGCTCACTGAAGTCCTTTACACAGACCAGGTTCCACTTCAAGGGAATGTGTGTGAGTCACTGCCGCTCATTGGGCGACTGTCTACGGCTCGCCTGCAGCTTCTCTCCCTGATCGCTCCCCGGAGACCCATTCAATCAAACCCCCATATATTTTGTAATTAACTTTAACTGATGACTTTATGCAAAAGTTGTGTTTTACTGTCTCCTTTAAATGCCATTTATCATCCTCAAGGTTTGGAGGTCTAAAAAGCGAGAACCTCCCCTCGGCTGAGCCAGTAAGGTCCGACTGAGCCTGTTCTGAGCCGTGACCCTGCTACCCCCCCCCCCCCCCCCTCCCTCTCTGTCTTTCTCTCTCTCTCTCTCTGGGTGTCTCATGACTGACCAAGACAGTTTTATTAGCCTCCGACTCACCCGGCAGGAAAGGGGGAGCTTTTGCAGGGTCTTAGCAAATACGCTGGCAGTCGAGGAAACAACTGGCAGAAACAAGGAGATTTTCACTGAGAGATTGATGACGGAGCTGAGGGAGGATTGATAAGCAAACTGCTGGGTGGGGGTGAGGCAGTTGTAAGGTCAGGGGACAGGAGGAAACAGTGGCTTGAATGAATGAGAGGAAAAGGTGGAGATGCGCCCCATAAAGTTGTTTTCAGCATGGGAATTGTTTGTTTTCAACATCTCGGTCAGCTTAAAAGCAATGTTAAAATCTAGTGCTTGACCTTTTCAAGATGTGTTTGATGTGAGTGCATCACATACTCCTTAGAATATTTATTTGTTTTGAGAAACACTTATCCACAACCCCCCCCCCCCCCAAAAAAAAAATAATTCGGAAAGCATTAGCAGGGACATGAAGGAGCAAATGTAATGTTCAGTGCGTGCCTGTTATTTCCATACAAAATCATGAGCAGTCTTTACATGCCGATGTCATTCTACAGTTACATGAGCCAAACAATGACCGCTGCTGCCAAGCTGGCTGCTGATTTTACCAGTTTGTCCACAGATGTCTGGGCACGCGATGTGAGTCCTAGAATATAATCCTTTATCCTCTTTTCTTTACCAGGTCCTATAACACACACACACAAAAACCCAACCCGGGCCAGGCAGCATATGCAGTCAGAGCAGCGGTGAGTCTGTCAAAGGTTAGATGTTCCAGAGGCCTTTAATCAAGAAATGTTCTCAATTTCCTCCCTCCGTGTTCCTCTTCTTGACCTCTGGTCCTCATGGTAAAGCTAGACGTGTACTGTAACACCCAAGACAGCGCAACTCTTTAATCTTCTGCTCCTCATTAGAATTACTAATACGTCTGCAGCTGACGAAAGGTGTGTGTGTGTGTGTGTGCATACACTTGCATGTGTCTCCATTTGGCCGAGTAGGAAGGGAATACTTGAATAACAGCCTAATAAATATCAGGGGTAGGTTTATTGGTTTTGAAGCTTATTTGCCGTTTGTTGGGAAACACTAAACCAAGGAAGGTTCCTGGCAAAGTGGCAGGGTGGTGCTCTTTTCTGGGTTACGGAGAACGCGGAGGAAATCTACTCTGACATTAACAGGCTGCTATAGGAAGTGTTTTTGGATTAAATTAGCATGGCATGAGAGGTTGGCCGGTCTGAGCCAAAGGTGAGGGCACAAGTGTGAACAAGGTCTGCATTAAGGGGTCCATTAGGGGCACTTTTGCGCGGTTCATAGGTGAAGATGATACCAGAGCAGGGGATCAGATGGCGAAAGTGTCGGCGCAGCTGCAATCTCTGCAAGAGGTTTCATTATGCCCCGGGCAGCATGGTGCGTCACCAGTCACAGATGACAGAGCTGGAGGATGAATCATGGGATGGATGGACGCCGAGACTTGACGGTTTTTTTTAGATGCGGGGGGAAACGCAGAGATGTTTGGGGCGCGGTTGGGGTACTGCTTGCTGTTCCTTTAAAGCCTCTTTGAGACTCTTAGGTTCTGGCATCACGTAGGTGTTCGCCCAAGGGACGATGTGCGATCGGTGAGGGGCACAGATTCCCTTCTGCCAACAGAAAACCCTGCAGGAGACGTTTTAGTGCTGTGCGGTAAGGAAAAACACCAAACGTATGGGTAAATATATTCTACATGCTATTTATTATCTTCATTTATACACATTGAAATAATAGCAAATACCTCATTTTTTGTTTCCTTTGTAGATCTAATCCTTGATATGACATAATGATATAATTTGCATCTTTACTACAAACAGCAGGGTGCTTTACGATTTAATCTTTGCCTGACGTCCAATTTGACTGTCTTTTTATGAGAATGTTAATTAAGAATATTAACCAGAAAACAAAGCTGGTTAGCCTTGAGTAGTGTCTCAGGTCTCATATTCCTTTCAGCCCCAACAACCCAGGGAGACAATGTCTGCAAAACACTCACTGCTGCTCGTCAAGCTACTTGCTTTGAGTGTATGAGAATAACTTAAGGTGACTCAGATGTGTGTATGAACCTTTTCTTTCATCAACTCACATCTTCTCTCATCTCCGGTGGCTGGACAGTAAGAGGACACTGTTTATAGAGAATTTAGTAAGACAATCATCCTGAAGGGATACTGACACATCCTCCATCCTGAGAAATTCTGCTATACTTCCGTTCCACACATAATAGTTTATTTATTTAAACGTTGCATATTGCGTGTAAAACCTGGACAATTTTACTGCTTCAGGTTTGAAAAAGTTATTCAAATTAAAAAAAATCTGGGCAGAAAAACATCAATCTTCTTTGGGAACTTCTCACAGCTTATCGACACAATAAAACATGTGATGGGGTCGCTGTCAGACAATGCCTTTATTTTAAGGGGTCATAAGGCAAAAAGGTTGGGGAACGACTGCTGTAAAGCATCTTGTAGAGGTGAACAGTTTGTTCTTCAATCCAGTAGATGCTCTGTTGTAATCCTACACTCGTTTTGTATGTGGCTTTGCATGTTTTAGGCCATTAACTATAAATCTTACCCTACTTTCCAAATCCACAATATTATTGCTGATCCTTCATAGGCTTTTTAATTCCCTACTTTCAAGACTAAAACATAATCCCATTCACTTCAATTTGGTATAATTATCAACTATAATCATAAACCTTGACATGATAGGTTGCCATCACAATAAACAATAATTTACATTTACTTGTACATTTATTTTAAAATCTCACCTGCTAGTACTTCTTACACACTAACTGATGGTTCTCGTTGTTTAAAGTTTAACCGGCTGCGTTCAAGTCTTACTCTTCAGCGCTTAATTCAACTACTTTCAGAGCTACACATTGCATATCAAATCCTTTCACTTCTTGCACTTCAAACTATTGCTGTGCTTCAACTTTAAATGACACTGCTTTTACTTCTCCAACTTGAACTGCAAATCATACAACATGTTAACTTCCAAAGACATTTGAACCTTCTCGGTGTTAGTACATTATCACTGTGTGGCAATGCAGCTACAAGCAGAACATTGATTCTATTTAGCGGTGCTTTCAAAAGTGCTGCCATCGCACCACTTTGAGATTTTGGCTGAATAAAAGCTTTGCAATTATGAGCAATTTTTTCCAAAAATGGATGTTGTGTTGTGTTTTTTCATATAGAAAGTTGCTCTTTTGCAGAAATAAAATGTCAATGTCAATTCTAAAAACCTGTACAAATATTTCACTCCCCGTTGCAAACATTTCATGGACATTCCACACCCAGATGTTCGTACCTGCACAGTGCTGAGTCGCTCCTGTGACCAGGTGACTTCCTGACCTCCATAATTTATCGCTCTTTACTTCCTGCAACTTGGGGAGGAACTCTCATTTTTTCCCTGAATTTTGAGAAGAAGGAGGGAAGTGAGTTTCAGCTCTTTGTCCTTGAAAGAGGGTCACAAAACCTGGAATGCTCAGGAAGGAAGTCACAGAAGCAAGGCTATCTGTACTCACCCCCTTCCTTTACTTCCCTCCTCCTTTGTTTCCCGCTCCTTCTCTTTCTGATAAAGGGGAGAAGGGATGATGGAGCCCTGGGGTGGGGGTCTGTGCATATAAGTGCACATGTGTGTGCATGTATGTTGTGGGAGGGTTAAGCGTTTCGGAGGCGGCGGTCTCCCCTCGCGGGCTGTCTCTCATCACACCGTTGACCCCCCAGGAAGCTTTAGATGTCCGTCTGGCTTCATAATTCTCTTATCGAGCTAATCTGGGAGATAAGGAAGGGGGAGTTGAAAGTGTAAACCCAGCACCAATGCCCTGGAATCCAGTTGCAGCGGGCTTATTCTTTACCTGCCTGCCTGGGAGACTTGTTAACTTTGTGTGTGCTGTTCCCATGTGTCCATTGCACTGCACAGAGACTTCCAGAGCTTTTGTTTGTATGTGTGTGTCTATATGTGTGTGTGGGTGTGTGTGTGTGTGTGTGTGTGTGTGTACACCTCCCAACCCCCCCCTGTACTGATATGGTTGCCCCCCACATGCAGGTCTGTTGGAGTATGATTGATCTGGGCAGAGGTAGTGGTCACATCCTGAACTGGAGTTGATTTCCTCTACTCCCCAAATACAGACCTGGTGTTTATCATAGGCTCAGTGTCATGTTTGTATGTTTTCATAGATCAGTGCTGTTATGGGCGGCAGTAGGAGGGTAGAGGAGCTGGGACTCGGTCTGAGAGGAGGAAGCGGAAAGGAAAAAGAAAAAAGAGAGTCTGAAATCAGAGAGTGCTTTCCCTCGCTGTCTTTCCCTCTTTCAGGCATAAATCTTCAGGCGGACGGAGCGGATGCTGCAGCTACTCAGAGAAAGTGCTAATTAATCGACTGAGGTCGAAAAGTTCTAGATCAAACCAGCAGATTTATGAAAGAGTCTGTCACTGGGGAACAAGCAGAGTTCGATTCCAATTGTTTTCTTTATTTGTTCTCTCTGTTACATACAAAAATACTCTCAACTGATTATTTTGCTGACATTTACCTTACTTTCCTCTAATATGTCACATACATACAAAAAAAATGCAATGTGGCTACTCTGACACTAATGTGTGAAAAGAGGACCAGAAACATAGAAAGAAATAAAGGGAGGAAAATGATCTGAAAGAACTACTTAGATATATGGAAACATTTGAAAATGTACAAAAGCACAATTTAGGGAAAACTAAACATTTTGTAGATGCATGAGTGCAAACATGCAGCGTAATGCACAGGTTAATGTGCCCGAAAAACTACGTTCCTATACAACAAAAATGCATTGTGAATAACATTTAATGGCAAAGTTATTTTGTCATGGATTGAGTTTGTTTTTGATCACAAATACGTTTCTAATGGGTCCGGGTGGCCGATTGATGGTTTAAACAAACACAAGACTGTCGCACAGGAGACAGCAGTTTGTGTCGCGTGTGAAAAGAAAAGTCAACTTTGAAAACGATTTTCGTCTATGGCTTAGGTAACGTAACAAACATAGTCATTTTAAGCCAAACCATGTTTTTTTTTACTAAACCTAACAAAATACTTTTGTTGTGTTTTTTGTTGTTGTTTCAATTTACGTTAACTATACGTTATGTTTCCCTCAAAACATAATTTAGAATGCAATATGGTTGTATGGGAATGGTTTCCTTACCAAATAAAATGGTCTAGATCATGTGACCACTTATCATTATTGACATGTTGCACCCGGTATTCCAAGGTCACTAAGAAAAAAAACCCCGTCATCAGCAACATATTAAATATGAGTGGTAACATGAAATGAGGGTACGGTGGTAGCATTTGAAGTGACAGGACGACAGTGACTAGTATTTATAATATAGCTGTGGTACTTTTGCAATGACCCCACTTCACCCAGTCTGTATGACTGCAGGCTGTACAATGTTTTCCTCTATACATGCTTCACACTCCTCCTGCCCTCTGTGTCATTTTGCCGGAGTAGTTTCCTGTGCTTCACCATTCTGAATCACTGGCTGGCTTCTCCGCCAACAGCAGAATGACGTGGTTTCAGTAATAGATGGCTTCTTTTTGGGTAATTAATAATCAAAGGGTGCCCCGGGTTTAC
The DNA here is from genome assembly GCF_910591455.1 of Pholis gunnellus. Lineage (NCBI taxonomy): Eukaryota > Metazoa > Chordata > Actinopteri > Perciformes > Pholidae > Pholis > Pholis gunnellus. Next base: position 7,196,726 of record NC_136534.1, read on the forward strand.
AGGGCTCTTAATAAAGTTTCATACTCCCATACTCCCAGGGGCAACATGAGTCATGCACTGAACACGTTTTTGGTTTGTATCACTCTGTTAAATATTGGCTGAATATAATGCTAAACACCTTATGCTCCATTTTCTGTGGTGATTGAGGTGTAACTATGGACTTCTGTGTCAAAATATGAGGAAAAACACCCCCTGAAATCCTGTTATAGTCATGATTTACTGGTGACATTGTGAACTCTCTCGCTGCATCCGTCTGTCTGCTATGCCGTCTTCTTCCTCTGCAGTGTCCTCTGGCTGAGCTCTAGATTATAGAGCGAGCTGCCTGGAGCTTCTCAGGATATCACAGGAATTGAGTAATCGCATGGCATGACAAGATCCTGCCCTCTAATTATCCTCCACCAATGTTTGCTGCGGGAGTTTTTTTTTTTTTCTCCCGTCTGTGTTTTCTTTCGATACATCTTTTTTTCCTCTCTTCTCTGCCGTGGTGTCACTGTCTTGTTCCTTTCATCTGTGTTCTCAGCTGATTGTGGGATGTTGTGAATTGGAGGGTAGAGTGCGCTCAATGACCAAATGCCATGCCATCACTTACACGTCAATCTCTTCTTCGTGTAATGACTCCTCAAGCCTTCAGCCACGTCCCTGCAGGCCAAACAGACTGGCTCTGCCTCATCTCCGACACTATTTAATCTCTGTGATTCATTTCTGACAAGTCAAAGCACAAGCACTCACCTTTTAACTCAGGTAAACACTGCAAGGAAGTATTTGTTGAATCCCAAAAACACAGGACTTTCACCCGGCAGACCAGTGTGTCCCGTGTGAAACCAAATGTCAATGTTGACTCATTTAAAGACATACGTAGTGTAGCCTTCGTATGTGTGTTACGTAGGCTAGGTTACGTAAGGTACGGCCACTAAACAAGACGCCTTTTTTGACGAGTTGGGAGAGAGAAACTGTTGGTATGTGTTTGCAGTAAATGCTATGTGTATTTCAATTTCAATGGGCTTTGTCATTTTTTTTCAACAAATACTACATCAATGCTGTATCAGCTCTTTGTTAATTAATAACTTATAAAACAAAGTTGTGTATTTGTTGTATGGAGTGGATTTTCGGCCCAAAAGTAGAACTCGTCCAGAGGTTTGTAATAGTTAACAAGCAGCTTTATTTAATAAACGTGTGGTGAGAGTTGATGCAGAGGGACTGCAGGGGAGCGTACCAGAAAGAGAGAGCTGAGCTGTGAAGCAGACTGGTGAGGCACTGGGCGAGGCAGGCGGATAATGGAAAATACAAGATTATACAAAGTTCAGGCAAACGCAAGGATTTAACTGACTGAAACCAGAAACTGGTCATGGTGTTCGGGCCATGCTGGAAAACTGAATTACCTGACGTAGCCTGGAGTTTAGAGCCGGGGTATATATTCTGTGGGAGCTTGATGAGCGGATGGGTCACAGGTGTGCAGGTGGCTGCAGGAGTGAGATGAAGTGCCAACGCCCAAACAAACACACACATGCAGAGTTGCAAAACACTGTTCGACATTAAAAATATATTTTTTGTTGCATTGTCAAATCAAGGGTACACTGCTATGAACTGTGTTTCAGATTGATATGCAACGTTTGTATACAGTCAAAACTGCAGTGTATTTCAATCAAATGTGTGTCTGCATTTGTAAATATTATAGTGTCATCTGCATACAAGTGGAGTGTTGAATGATTTATTGTTGAACAGTGCTGGATTACTAGTATAGCTTGTGGAAAGGACATGATCTAAGATTGAACTTTGACGAGAGCCTCCTCTGATAATACATAATACATATTAAATATTACACCATCAGCTGCAACAAATTGAAATCTGCTTTGCAGGTCATTTCTTTATTCTACATTTGAAATCAAACCAAAGCAGCACTGCTACTGAGTTAACTTAGCTCTCTTTGTAGTTCAAAACACATTCATGTAAAACGGTTTTTATAGTTAATTAAGGATTATATGTTTTTTTCCTTATTTACCCTTTTGACTCGTGCTATTTGTGGTTGAACATGTACATTGTAGTGAACCTACAGAGCCCTCTCTTTTTTAGTGGTTTCTCATCCTCTTGCCAGCTGTTCGGTTCTGACCCTGAAACTATGTCTCCGCTGGTTTATAATTGATTTCATTTGTATTTTTGTATAAAAGCTATTTGTTTATTGCAAGGGACATAAGCTCTCTTTATTCCCCTCTTCGATGCTGTAACTTTGGAAAGTATCAGCTGAAACCCGAATCCCTCATAAGTGTTACGTTTGCATTTATCTCTCACCATCTTTGGAACATTGTATTGATCCCATGCCAGGAAACGTAAAACCCCATCCAAGTGCGTTACCTGTGGCAGGGCATTGCTTTTACTCTACAATGCACTGTAGCAATCTAATGAATTCACGTTGAATACCCAAACTGTTTATTATGGATGCTTTCCTCCAATACTCACTTAATCAGGAATAATGTGATTCACGTCAGCCATATGTTTCTCATGAGGTTGAATCTTGAGGAATGTGGACTTTGGTGAGTTCTGCAATGATTTGTGAGGTGTGTGTGTGGTGGAAGGACAACAAGGGGATGGGATCCTGCAGGGGGATTCTCCCCTCTGCACAACCACGATGCTCCCGACCTGTTTACCTACAGCAGGCCCCTCCCTCCCTCCCTCCCTCCCTTTTTTTATAGTTTTACACCCACTTGCTTAGCCATGTGTTTCAAATGTAGCGTGTGTCTATTTCCGTGTTTGTGCACGAGCATGCATGCATGCAGTATTTGCTCTTGGCAGCTACAATGTATATGGCCAAATATCTACACGTTTCCCAGGCTTTCAGGCCAAGCCTAGTCCCCACAGTGCGACCCCTGACACATGGGTCCCAGCCCATTTTGAGCTCATATAGGATGAGGCAATGCAGGACCTGGGGAGGTTAGCAGTGAGCAGACACTAGTCGGAGAGAGGACAGGCTCCCTCTTTCTCTCTGTCTCACACCACTCTCTCTTACTTCCTCAGTCTTTCGTAGACAGATGGCGGGAAAATGTGTTGCCTCGCTGACAGAGTTAGTTGGATTGGGAACCTGTCCTCCTCTTCCATCTCTCCCAGATGGTCAACACTTTGGACCACACAGAGCGAGAGTGAGAGAGTGAGTGGTGGTGATGATGAGACCTTGCCTGCTTGCCACACGCCTCAGTCGACTCCAAGTCAGAGCCTGGACTTCAGCAGACCTCTGAGCTGCAGGGACGTCTCTGTTAAAGTCTCTCTGATGCTAATGGCTTCCCCAGCTCCACAGCTGAGTCTGGGACAGAGCATCCAGGGTAAAATAACAGTGGAATTAAAGCGTTTCATATTTTTGCCCCCTGGTAATAATGTTTTTTCATGTAATTAAAGTTTTCCTTTTCACTACTTCCAGTTTAGTAATAGCAACCGGAAGAAACGAAAGCCAAAAGGACAAATAAAAAAGAGAGTGTCACTTAGCGATGCTGTTGTTTACCCATTTCCAATGGACAGTCTGTTTGCCCCTAATGGCACATAAACTTCAGTATGTCCATGCATCAATATTACCATGCATTACAAGTGAATGACTCACATAACCGGATGTACACATGGACACTTAAATGCTTCTATAAAGAAGGAATGCAGACAAAAATATTTGCTTTATTTCTCATATCGTTTTCTGGTTGTCTTGATTCCTTAATTGATATCCGGATTATGGATACGACCGGACTGTTTGACAATTAGCCAATTTGCCAAGTTTATAAAAAGTTTACATCAGACGATAACTGATGGATTCCGAGATTGCATTTCGACCAATGCGTTCCACCTCTTTTGCTCTCCACATAGACTTTTTACCAAAGCCCAGTCAAACGTTATTGGTCAATGCTACTCAGGCTACAAGCGGAAACTGAACACTTCCAATATGTTTGGCATAATAGTTGGCAACGGAAGTACAGCGGAGTGGAGTATCTTGTCAAGCTATGTAGGGGCATTAATCACCAAAGATAGTAAATGCAAACTAATGAATTTGACTTTCCAGATCCGTACGCTGTTAGTGAGAAGGTAGAATGCATTAGCAAGTGGCCTAATATATAGTGCCAGATATATACATGTATTTGGAAGAGCTAACTAGCCTTTAATGTTACACCAGCGAGAAATTACGAGCATACGGCTCACTAGATGCTTCCAACTACGTTATCTGTGGTCATGCACAGAACGTCAAATACCATGAGTTTTTCGTTTATTCAGTTTTGAAATGGGCATTACAAACACAAGCATTTTTTGATCCAGTGGTAGTGAACACATTTAATAGCTTGCAGCCATAGACGTGTGTTTCAGTTTAACGAGTGACCGTGTTAACTGGAGACTCTCAGCCTCTTGGCAGCTGTTAAAAACACCAACAGAACATATTGGTTTCCTTGTAAAAGCCTTCAATTAATTTTGAATACAGATTCATCTGTGTTCTTTATCTATACCAACCATTTACGACAGCCACTACAAGCAACCACGGACTCATGTGGCTGAAAGTCACCTGTTAACGCGCTCATTTGTTAAACTGAAACACCTGATTCTCTGAAACAGTTGTGATCCTGTTGGAATTCTTTAGAACTTGAGTCTGCTGTTAAAATATTTATTGTGACAATCAAACATGCAACAATCAGACATTTTGATGCTGGAACTGTTTTGATTTAATGTTTAAAGCTAACTCGCCTGAATAGCCGGGGCAAAACTCGACTTCTGTTGCCAACATTTTTGATGATGTCGACTGTATGTAGCCTATTTCTGACTTTGGACATGGCTGGCCCAGATCAAGCACTTAGATCTTTGTGCTTTTGTTTGCCCACATACAACATAGGCAGCACAGGGTGGACACTGCCCTTAGTTTTGGTCCAGCTCATTGACTGAAGCCAGAGCTCAACCCTGTTCCCTGTAGGTGAAGAGCAGAGGGAGGGATAGACACGTGTGTGTGTGTGTGTGTGTGTGTGTGTGTGTGTGTGTGCTTCTAGCCTCACACAGGATCCCAGAGACCCCACCCTTTGACTAAAATGCCACAATTAGTGCAAGTGCAGCCTGGATCATATCACACGGTGCGTTTGTAATTGTTTCAGAGTAAAACAACCTCAGTTTGTAAGGAGCTCCGTCAGGAGGGGCCGTACAGAGAGGCTTTAGTTATTCCTCAGTGGTCTAGTAGAAATCCTTGACCCTGCACATTATTCTACGTCTCTGTTCATTACACCAGGAGATAAATACCGCCACTCTAATTGTAAAACAGACATTACAAAAGGAGAATTCCTATTCTATTTTGTAATATCTTTTCCCATAGAGGAGGATCATTGCAGAGCTCAGAGTGGTAGGGTGCTGGCTGGATTGTGTCCAACAGCCTATACGATCTCATGGTCTTACCTTCCAGAGCTCTGTGCATCTGTCCCCCCCCCAAACCATATTATATGCTCTTCATTGACCCAAGAGGATCAGGGATCTGCTCTTAATCACACGTCCCTCTTTATAAGCTCCCTGTCTTATTAAAGCACCTCATTGTGTATTTAGGGGCTATAAATCATATTTTGTAATATAGGCGGATAGGGGGACCATTGGCTAGGAGAGCAGTGGTGTGTATGTCTTGATATGAAGCCGTCTCAATTTCACCCCAGGGGACCCCAAGGCAGCAGACTGAGACACACACACACACACACACACACACACACACACACACACACAGAAATATGTGTCACCAGGGGCTGAAAGAAGCCAATTCTCTGATCAAAGAGTTGCTGCCACAGGGAATTTAGTTTGTTTTACTGTTTGTAAGGTAGACATTTTAGACATTATGATACAGCCAGTGTGTGCGTGTTTTTGTGTGTCTGTACATAAAAGTTCTCATTCTGCGCATTTTTAGGTTTTAACATCAGTTGAAAAATGACATGCTCGTCGTTGAGAGAAAGTCCATGACCTTTAGGCTTATACAACCCTGTAAAAAACTCACACTGGACAAATATGAGACCAGTAAAACCAACATCCCTTTAACATCATCCTGTTGATAAAGGTGACAGTCAAGCAACCTGCAACCTGATATAATGACCATCCTCCTGTAAAGGCTAACATACAATCATCATGACATTGTTGTATCTCCACAAACGCTCGAAGCTGGGAGGTTCCGGTGGATGGTTTGACTTACAAAGTGTTTGATTCTGACCCCTGAGACCATGGTTTGCATCCCTTCTCGAAGCAGTCAATGTTTTCGTTTTTACCCAAGCTAGTATTAAGGGAGTAGACTCGAGGGATGTCAATGTTTTCGGATGGAGGAGAGTGATTACATTGCCATGGTCTTGATTTCATGGTCCCCAGAGGATGACTTTTGTCATTCCCTGACTTTTCCACTATCGCCACCAGTCAGTTAGTGCTTTTCATGACCATGATCTTCTCCTAACCTTCACAAAGCCTGGATTCCAGGTGAATTGTGAGGGACTTTTGTTTAGAGCATATATTATATTACACTCTCCATATTTAATTAAACTGTCTTGTAGATCTTGTCATGTATGTACCAGTCGCTTTCTCTTGCATTTTTCCCAAATTATTATTGCTATCAAATAAACAAATACATACTTATAAACTTGCCTTGCTTTTTTATTCTCAGGCTGAGCCAGACAACAATTAATTATCTATTAAATATTGATTTTTCAATAATGGTACAAAAAGGCAGCAATAATTGACATATCCAGTCACAAACCCACACCAGTTCAATTCTAGTTTCAGTGCACTTGTTGTGAACCTGTTAAGGATTATGGCAGGTAAGGAGCAGAGAGGAAGGGTTTGAGGGATAGAGAATGCTGTAAATGTGGGATAGTGGACGTATGGTTAGCCTACTTTTCAATGTTATTACTCAGAGGGACGGTTCTCTTCCCACTGTGGTGATCCAGCCTCCTCTCTGTTTGCTTAGCCGAGTGGTTCCATATGGAAGAACACATCAGTGCAGCATCTGGCACCGCAGAGAGAGGAGACAAACAGGTCTGAAGCGGGACACGTGTGTTCACAGCAACTACCCACTACTGTATACAAGTCTTCATGTCAGCTGTAAGACCTGAAACGGTTCTGTGTCAGCGTGATGCTTTACTGACATTTTCCGTACGTCGAAGACTTTTTTAGCATCAAACACAAACGATATACAAAGGGTTACACTGTTGTGCACGGTCGGCCGAATGCTGAGCTATTGTATCATTCTGGAAAGGCTCTACAGGTTTTAAGTGCACTTATTAACACTTCCCTCGACAGGGAATGTTCCCTGAAGTAAGGAAATGCTGTTTTATTAACCTCCTTATAGTACACATAAACACACACACACACACACACACACACAAAAGAAAAAACACATTTAAACAATTATCAAGCTACCATAAGTCCGTGGTGCATAAAGACGCATCCTAAATTGCAGTGCTTAAACTGCCCGGGAAAATGTGTTGATTCCCGAAGGAAGGAACATGTTGAGCATGACATAAACAACAGCCTCAGGCTGTTCTTGTGGTGGAGTGTGAATGGAAAGTAGTTACTCATTGAAGCGGGTGTTGTTTGATGAAATCAAGGTAAGAAGCGTCTCTCGTTGTTAGTTTGTGCTTTTGCCCGTCACATGTGATCTCTCGCATGCTGCTGATCGCATTATAACAAAACCGGATCGATGTATCTCACGTTAGCAAAGTGTTTTGAGAATTTCCTGAAGTGTCCGAAGAGAATCGTTGCAAATGTCACAAAGACTTGTTACTGATTGGCTCAGTGGGACACTACGGTTACGTTAACCATTACCTTGTTTAATGTTAACATATCTGTCTGTGCTGGAGATGCTCCCTGGCTGAGTATACTAGGTAAAGACATATTTAGCAATGTGTGGACACACTGAAGTTTACTGTACTTCAGTGGTGAAAGAAGTACTCAAATCCTTCACTCAAGTAACCACAATGTACATTACAGGTAAAAGCTCTGCAATCGAAAATTCCAATAAACAGAAGTTTATAAAAGGTCCTACATTCAAAATTGTACTTACAGTAAAGCAAAAAAGGCAGATGTATCGTTAGCAGTGTACTTAAAGTATCAAAAATAAGAACGTCCCAGTGAGAGTCATAATACCATATTGTTGGATCATTAATGTGTTAGTGATATTCTACTGTTGTAGTTGGTCAAAGTGGATCTCATTTTTAACTACTTCATATGGTATTTAAAACATTAATCATCACTCATAACTTAAGCTATTACATACAGTGTGTATGTAGTGGAGTACAAAGTACACTATTCCCCTTGAAACATGTACTATAGTTGTAATATTAGGTCGTTTATAGCAGTAATACTCCAGTACAGTAGAAGGCCAGTACTTGCATAAATGATTCCACCACTCCAGACATTAAAAAAAAAAAGTAAATAGTTTGAATTTTTGAGTCGAACAATAGCATCATATGTTTACTTTCAGTGTGGCTCGGAGCTGTCATCACGGATATGTCCGATGTGTTTGTGCAGCCCAACACAGCGAGGAGGATTATTACCAACAGTAGAACTCTCATCCTTCAACATCCAAACATTCCTCGTCCCGTGGAGAGACGGCTTTGGGTGTTGGAGAGGAAGTTAAACAATGACTCACTTTACTGACAGACAAGAGCAAATCGATATCACATGTCAGGGAAAGTCTTCTCAGAAGCATTCACCTGGATGGTTTCTCCTTATGTTAAAGCACTTGGATGTTCTGAGAAACGAAATCGCCTCAAATTACATGGAAACAGATTACATTGTAGCAGCTATTGTTAGCTTTTAAACAGGGTCCTCTTTGCCCCCTCTCTGAGTTCCCCTTTCCTCGCCTCATGTGAGCCTCAGCTCCTCACCAGGGGAAAGGGGTGAAGATGTTTTTTTTTTTTTTTGGGGGGGGGGGGGGGGGGGTTAGATGTTGTTAACCCTTGTTTCACACCAGCTGCTCAATACGGGAGGGTCACAGTTCAGCCTGTTGCAAACTTAATATGCCTCAGGTGTTCTTCATTTCTACACCCCTTTAACATGGACATACACTGGCCTTACTTACATGTTTCTGCAACGGCATTTTGTGACAGCGGGGGAGGCAGAACATAGAGGGGACACTCAAAACAGGGAATTACGGTTGGAAGAAATGCTGCACATTTCGTCAAAATCTATTTTGTGCATTTTATTCCTCTTACAAAATACCACAAGTCTTTTCTGAAACAGAACTCTCTTGACTGCTTGGCACAGTAAATCCATCACAGTCACTGGGGTATCCTTCATTTAACTGTATTATAATCCCGCCTAATTTTATTGAGCGTAAATGTCTCAGCGCCGCCACAGACCGCGCACAGTGGATGGTAAACAAGCTTTCATCGCGTGGATCAAGTTGTCAATCAAAGTGCTTTGAGCCGGCTCTGCCTCGCTGCCATGCTGCGCTGCTTGATTCACACTTAGTCTGACGAGGCAAAGGAAGGAACTTCTTCTTGTCTCAAACGTTTTTCTCTTGCTCAGAGAAAAGGAGAGCGTTTCTCCTTTTCTTAACGTCAAACCGCTGCGGTTAAAGAAAACACACTACGTCTGCGGCTACAACCTTCACGACTGTTATGGCGGTGGTGACGGAGCGGGAGGGACTCCCGGCTAAGCCAGGCTGGTCTGGGAGGAGAGTGTACGATCATTGACCCCGGAGATACGGCCACCATTATCTCACCTCTAATTGTTGATTGATCTAAGTGGCCCAGGACAGGCGGGTTCCACAAGCTTTTTTTCCCATGCAGATTAAACCGTACTGCTTAAAGTTGTTTCAAACAACATGGCTGCCAGAGGGTCAGAGGGCAACTGCATACTAGTGGCTAATGGTAGCAAATAATGTCAATCATGCCAAATGAGCTGCTGGTGAGACTCGCTCCTGCTTCTGACTGGAATTTGAGGAATGAGCTCACTGGGTGAAGGCTACTCTCAGGGACGAGAGCAAAACCTTTTTATCTCGGAGCTTTGATATCTCTCCTGCGCCCTGTTTTTGCAAGACATAAATGCCCCACACATGATCTCCATTGCTGACTTGTTTTACCCATCTATCCCTGTGTGCTTATTGCCCCTTACAAAAAGCAGACAAAGATGGAGGTGAGTCACGGTGTCAGAGTCCAGACTGTCTTTCATTAATGGCTTCAAACTGCGTGGAGTTAGTGGATGACGAATCGTACGTCATATAATGGCTGTGTTTCACACACACACACGAGCTTTATTCTCACCTGTGATGTCCTGTTTGTCCCTTCAGAGAATGCACATGTGCAATACAGCGTCTGTCACATCTCATCAAACACTTCAGCTGTGAGAATAATCCTTGTAGCTCAACAGTTTGCTTCCAAGATGTTCTCAGCCAAGCTGGCAGCGCGGCCCCATGCCATGAACATTTATTTTCAAGCACCGACATTCGTGTTTCCCTCAGGATGAATTCTTATAACTTTTTCATCAGCCCAACCTTTCGTAATTATTATCTAAATGCTAAATGTGAAAAGTTGCCTTCTCCCTTAATACTATGCCCTGTTCCCCAACATTAACAGTGTGTGTTTTTTTCGGCTTAATAATTAATTACAGTCCAATGTTTCAGTTTACGTGATATATTATCCCTTCAGATGTATTGACACGAGCTTGTTTGGTTTGTTTGTTTATGAGTTAGGATCTTTGTGTTGCCTGGGATGTTGGGCTGGATCAGCTGCTCAGCAGCTCAATTAAGGAAAGTGCAAACAAGTTTGCCTCATTATGTCTTCTTAGCAGGGAGAGGTTGGCCACTGTTAAGCTGTAGGAAGATAGGTAAGATAGTTCTGCAGTAAATCACATTCTATAATACTTCTTGTGCTCGTTGGTATGGATTGGTGTCCATAGATAGATTGAGACGTCAGCAGTAAGTTAGAGATCTTTTGTTCATTTATGTTAATTATTCTGAGGGATTTGGATGCTTCCTCTGTTTAGCTCCCTCTATTCTTACATGGGCAGTAGTAGGTTTCAGTTAGGTGAGACTGAGGAGGTATCCCATTCACTGGACTACGGAGAGGGGAGAGAGGAGCGGGCAGCTTTCTGTGAGGCTGCAGCTCTCTTTTGTTTGGTGTTCCTTTGACTTGTGTTCTTTTTGGCACAACTCCTGCTTACCGACCTGCTTCTTCAACATCTCTTTTTTTAAGTTTTCCAGTGCCAAACCACTTTATCTGCCCTTTATATGGGCTGGAGGCACTACGTACATGTTACAATTCCTTTATAGAGATGTACAAAATGGGAAGAGGGAATGGAAAATTCCATGACTTTTATTTTTGACCCACTGGGCCTCTGTGAGGGGTTCATAAATCTCCTTCAGACCCCTCTCACCTACCCTTTGTAGTCCCTCATGTACCTTCTCTACCACCTCATCTTTCTGGACTGAGCTGACGGTCCGTGTTCCTTCTTACCAGACCTGCTCCCTCATAGGTGCTGTTGTACGGTGATGTAGAGCCGGGCCAAATGGGAGTGATGGCTCCTGAGCTGTAATCCACACAGAGATGTCAGAGAGCATATCACACATTCCCACAGTTGAGCAGCGCTCACCCCAGGTCTCTGCCACTGCTACAACCCCCCCCCACACCTCACCTCTCACCCTCCCAACCTCCTCCATGATCTCTCCCCCTTGACTCCCTGAGGCCGCATGGGTGAAACAGCACCGAGCGTTAGGGTGGGGGGGGGCTTTGGAGGTCCGCCGCATTCATTTTTGTGTTAAAGAGGTGGTAAGTAAAAGAAACTGAAGGCAGGGATTTGGTCTTTCAGAAGGAAAGCTCAGTAAAAATTCCTCTGGGGAAAAACACACATGCCACTCTGTGTTTTAGCGGTTTTATGGCCCGACTTTAGCGCCGTGCTGCATGAGAGAGATTGATGCACCTCTCAGAAGGACAATGTGCTGCATGACCGTCCGTGTCAGGGAGGCTGGCTAGTGCACGCCAGCTGCACCAATGTGTGTGTGTGTGTGTGTGTGTGTGTGTGTGTATGTCCCACACAATGCAGTACTAGCAATCTGACATGCACAAATGCGTATTCCAAATACTCAATATTTATGGAATTATGTTATCCTTGAATGTGCTGTCTATGTAATGTAATTTAATCCCAACACAAGTGGAGATAGGTTGCACCTTATTTACTGGTATCATGTAACATACTGTTGTAGATATTTGAGCTGCAGGGCTGGAGGAAGACCATTTACTTAAGTAAAAATAGCATATTGCATATAGAAGCATTAGAAATTATATTTAAAGCTGCAATCATTTATTTTTTTCTACCACTTGGGGGCAGCGAAAAGGCTGTAAACAAAAAAATTAAATATTATCACCTGAAAAAGTTGAGCACAATTAGCATTCATGAAGTTCTTTTACGTAGCGCTATTTTGGTCTCCAACAACTTCCGAGGGAAAAATATGGCTCTTGCTGCAAATTTAAGTTCATTCTGACGCTAATACTTTTGTGCTTTTAACTTTTTGATTGCAGGACTTTTACTTGTGCAGTATTTGTTTTTATACTTTTACACTGTGGTGTTTCTGCTTTCACTTAAGTAAAAGATCTGAGTACTTCTTCCACCACCACTACATTACATGCAGTCACTATAGCCAGTGATGTATGCATTGACATCAGAGGTTACTTTTGACAATTACTCATTATGGAGAATTTCTCTTTTTGTAGTTTTATTTCATATATTTTAACTATTGGGCTTGTACTGATGCATTTTAATGCTGTAGCTGGTTAAGGAGCTGGTTATATATATATATATATATATATATACAGATATATATATATATCTGTATATATATAGCAGTGCCTTAAAATTGTGCTACCCTTGAGCAAATGTGTTTAGTTGCTTTCCACCACATCAGAGCTCTCTATTAGATTCATAACTAAGCCTTTATGTGGCCTTGTCCTCCCTGAAGTTCAGCCTCGTCTTTTAACTCTCTCAAAGGTTTCCTCTTTGTTCTTAATGACAGACAAGAACTATATCACAGTAAACCACAATGACACTCAAAAGCAAGTATTTTTACAACCTGCAAGCATCAGTGACCAAATTTAAAAGATTGGTTAATTCCGCTGTTGACCTGATTAGGAGCCGGTGGATGTGTCTGCGAGAGGCAGCCGAGCCTTTTCAACTCAGCGAGGTGCCGGGGAGAGAGGGTAATGAGCTTTAAGCTGCACTGCTATGCCTCTCCCTGCCTTTGCTTCGCCACCTTTCAAGTCCAAGCTTATTTTGAAGAGGAGGCCCGAAGCTATAAACCCTCATAGTAAGGTTCGGGTTCGCTTTGCCAAGCGGCGCTAACTTTTGGACGTGAAGTGTGATTTATTTCTCTCTTGTTCTGTTTTAAGCACGAAATCTTTCGTTGCTTTTTTCTGGAACTTGTCAGAGCTTAAGAAGCCAACAATAGAAACATGGACATACCACTCAGTATGAAATAGTTCACAGGGCTTTTATGTAACAAATGAGTTCTCACCATCCTTCCTTCTATCCGCAGGGGTGTTATAAGTACAAGTATGTGTGGCAGCATGTTTATCCATGTGTTTGGTGCATATGGGGAGTTGTGTGATGGTGTGTGTGACAGGTCTCGCCTAAAATCATAAACAGAACCCGCTCGCTCCTCGCTTGCCAAGGAGCCAACAAAACAATTGGGTTCAGTTGAATTTGTCACTACAAATTGACCCTAAAAACAATTAAGTCATAGGGACCATTAACTATGTATTACCATCATAAAACATGTTCCTGCACTAGAAAAAGAAAAGGGGGTAAAGCTGTGGTCACAGGAAATGAGGTAATAAGGACTGCACAGCTAGTCAACCTGTCTTGCCGCTGCACTGCCTCACTGACCTGAGGGGAGCCAGATGAAGTTTTTTTCGAGGTGGGGAAAGGGAAGGGAAGGGTGGCTGGGAGGGCTGAAGGGGTGGCGGGTCAGTGGGTGGGGGCTAGCGGGGGGATTTGACCAAAGCACGCTCTCTAATCTTGCACTCAGCCAAGCGATCTCATGATGCAGGAGGCTTAGCCACTGCCGTGAAAGCAATCTAATGGCCAATGAGTAATCAACACTATTGCCTGTCTCGACTAATATCCCTACGGCCTAGTCCGCTGAAGCAGGGAAAGTTCTCCGTCGAGGCTGTGCTTCACAGAAGGAACAGGGAGGGGGGAAAAAAAAGAGTGTGAGACACACAAAATAGAGACATAAATATGCATTTGATTTACTTTTGGATGCGGCGAAGACTTCCTCTCCAACCATCAGGAGTAACATTTGTTTGGGAGACTCTGAGGAATTCAAAAGCTGTCACATGGTTGATTCATTCCCATAAAGCAGTATGTTTTGCATGCTCAAAGTCCCTTTCCCAGCTTGCTTAAGAATTTCAGCATAACCTGTATGACTATAATCAAGGGATCAACTGAAGGATAACAGGGAACATAATTCTTCAAGTCTCCTCTGGGCGAAAAAGCAAAACATGCACTGTGTCCACGTCTGGCTTAAGTCCTCTACATTGTTTTTGGATTTCAGGTCCTGATGTTTCAGCTGTCCTGGCATGGCGAGCCGTGCGTGGCATGAGGGAACACGACTGAATCAGATGGAGTAATGAGAGAGAGGCGCTTGTTTGATTAGATTTATGGAATGCATTAAACGGGTTTCTTTTAGCTGGAAGGGTTAGGTGGCCTGGCAGCTGTGTAACAACTTGTCATTGTTATTTAACATGCCAGCCCCCGCCCCCCTCGCCCTGAGCCAAGATAATGGTGGTGGTCGGGGATACCTGCTCATCATAAAAACGAGTCCCCCATTCATTTTTCTTGGTGTTGTACATTCCTCGCTTCTTTTTCAGGAACCTCATGAATGTGTTTTTTTTTTTTTTTTATGGCTCTCAGAATCACTTGTACAGTTTTGTCCCCAAGCCAAAGGAAACTTGCCTCAATCTCAAATGTAAGTCTGTTGGCTCCGTTTTTTGGGGATTGAATCCGCACATTGAGCTCCTCATGGGTTTGGCAAAGCTCACAATGAATGAAATGTTCAATTAAAAACATTTCGGCGGATGGTATCCCAACCAAATCCTAAATGATTCCACTTTGAGGTCAACACAGAACTATTTTTGACTCAAATGAGCAGATGAGGTCTCAATGCTGATGCTATAAACAACTGAAACTTGAGCCCAACCCCCAGACCATCGTTTTCCCCCTCCGATCCATTGACGAGGGAATTAGTTGAGTTTATTGTACAATACATTTCTACTAATAGACAGGAAAATATTCACATGCCAGCATAGCAGTGGCTTTTATAATTGGGTCAGTTTGGGCTTCCCCGTCTAAATTCATCTCTCATCGTTACATTCATTAAGATTAGTTGCTATAAGGTTTGACATGCCCATTTATTCCATACTCCCAAAGTGACTTTGGTACCGCATGAAGGAATTTCAATGTGACATTACAACCTAAACTGGGAGAATTATGTTCCAGTCCAGGGTAAATATGTGGGTTCTGCTCCTTGCTAATGGCTCTATTGTTTTCCTTAATGTGTGTTTTATTTAATGTTCAGTTTGTAATTGTGCAAAAAATTGGCCTTGTGGTTTTGGTCCGTGATGAAGAGGTTCAAAGTGGATCCCTCCACCGAAGCCAGTGACAGGATCCATCTTTCAGAGAGAAGAATAGCAGTGAAAGCGGAAGCCAGCTAACCTCTGTCAAAACCGCCATCCATCACTCGGCGTTTTAACCCCAGCCACACTGAAAGACAGCCAATTACTTGGGCCAGTGGATGAAATAAATACGTCCTCACATTAGGGCCCATTACCAGGCCTCTCTCTCCCATTTCTCCCCCTGGTCTGCGCTGGGACTGAGCGGTGGCTCGGCCTCCGACCATTATGTCTGTCTGAGATCTACCAAACTATGGCCTGCTGTTGAGAGGTCTCCGTCCGCACAGCCGCTGTGGAGCACTCTAACTGCTGAGCAAATGGCCGAAACTACTCACTCTGACACTGACAGAAATATATCCCTGCAACAATCCCAGTCATCATTTTCTGGGGGCTTTACTGTGTTTTCCTTCATTCCTCAGCTCACCATTATCAACTTGCAAATATATGATTCCACTTGCTCAGCAAACTATGGCTACCTTTAACACGTGCACCTCGTTAAGTAAATTTGATCTTAAATTTGATCCCAAATTGACGTCTCGTGTCTGAATCGGCATCTATATTGCTTTTACATGAAGGTGACAATGACAAACTGTACCATGGCAAATGTAAAGACGACATTAATCTGATTACTCTTTTTCAACCTGATTAAGACCACTGCAAGATTGAATTACTTAAATTTCATCTTGTGTGCGCAAAGTTAAATTAAAGCTGCGATAAAGCTGCAGGGTTCACACACTGTCACTGAACACAGAGAGACCAAACTATTACCAACCGTGCATCAAAGTCCGGGTAAGACACAGAACAAGCCGACCCCGCACAGTGTGGATTTGCTAGTAATATCTAGCGAAACGCTTTACAGCATGTGAGCAAATACAAATTAAGTGGGAGTACCAACCTGTCTTGTCATGCTTGTTAGCTGTCGGACATTATATATTGTTATGATTCACCAGGTGGTGAATACTGGGCGAGCATTGTGGTTCATTGTGGTAACTTATAGCCATTACTTTAACTGATAGATGAAAACAGCAGTGTTATGTCTTCCAGGGTCTACATCTTCCCAGTGAACCCACAGTGCATATTCACCTGCTATTATGATAGATTAGTATTGGAGTGCTGCCTAGCTGCTACCATTGGCTACAGGGTCAAGAGAGAAAAGCTTTGTTGCTTACCTATGGCGGCTTCCACCTTCTTTTCAGAGGGCTTGTGGAGAGGCTCTCCATCAATCCATTAACCACCTACGCTCCTTAACTCCTCTTTGGTCCCATGGATCTGTATTTTAGTTGATTCCAGGTGTCCGAAGTTTACGGGTATCTAATTTTTTTCTCCTCCAGAACAATAAACTCTGAGGGGCTCAAGTAAAGGGGGCCGTGGTGGGGAAAGGGATGGGGGGGGCGAGAGAGAGGGGCTCCGTTTATTAGACAGCAAATAGCCGGCCAGTGGGTTTATGATGTGGAAGGTCATTGTTGGTTAATAAGTGGCCACATGAGTGCAGGCAGGTGCTGTGTTAACACCTCCTCTTAACTCTCCTTTCCAGCAGAGGCCATTCATCAGCCCAGTGTTAATGAAGGCCATATAATTAATAGGTGGATGGCAGAGAAAGCACCCCCCCCCCCCCCGAGTTAATCAATGCAGGCCTGTTTGAAGAGCAGGGCTAAGATGGGACACCGGGGTCTCTGAAAGGGGGTTGGAGAGTGTGGACCTCTTTTAAGAGACATACAGGTCACTGAGATGGAGAGTGGGAACTCTGATGGCCTCCACTCCCGAGCTTTGTTCAGGTGCGTGACGTCACTGCATCTGTACGTCCGTCCAAGTGATGTTTACAGGAATGGGTCAGCGGCGTAAAGCGCTCAGCATTCAAAGGCTCCGATGAGGAGTTTTAGCAGAAAGACGGAAGGAGCCACAGTAACATGTACACATTGTTTCAATGAAACAGCGCAGTAGTTCAAATGATTTAACCTTTTTTTTTTCGCCCAAACCATTTTTCTGGCCCCATGCTCACTCCTTCACCTGCACCTTATCTCCACAAATGGAGTGTTGACTTTCTGTTCTTCAAAGCAGAAATACTGTCAGGCTGCTGCTAATGGGGATCAGGAGAGGCTACTGTTCTGGGACTTGTCAAGCCCTGTCCAACCTGCCATCTTGCCCTGAAGTGTGGGAGCTATTTAACCTCTCCTCCTCTTTCTTTCTCACATTCTCTCATTTTCTCCCCCCCCCCCCCCACCACCCCTTCAGTGCATTAACTCTTATTTTTTTTCCCTCTCCCTTTCTTCCCTCTCACACGTTATGAATTTTTCCTCTCATACTTACTGCATGCCATCATATGTCATGTGATTACTCAGGCAATGTGAGTTTCATTTAGATAAGTAACTGTACTGTATGTGATCACAGGCTTGCATTTTTGTGGAATGATGCCACCTCCTTTAGTGCTGATCTGATGGGGGAAGCCGGTGGATTATCACCCCACCCCCTCCCACCAGCCCCCCTTTTCACTTCAGCCACGCACACCAGACACACACATTGTCGTTTCTTTAGAATAACTTAAAGCGTCTCCACTGCGATAGCAGAAGTCTGTGTTTTATTTTCATTGTTAAATTGTGTGAGTTTGTGTGGGCATTTCATATGCATTTGTGCAATTGTGTGTGATGTTGTGCTTGCATTCTTGTAATGTTTGTATGTCTGTGCACATGTGTTAGTGTGGGTACAAGTGTCTACGTGCATGTATATCTCCCTGTGTGTGTGCTGTCCGTATGCGCGCTCATATTTCTGCAGACGGGCAGTTTGTGTGTGTGTGTGTGGGTGTGTGTGTGTGTGTGTGAGTTTGGAGGAAGGCTTGGTAGTAGAGGGGTGGGCGAAGCTTTACAATGGTCAACTGAAAAGAACCATTCTTTTATTCAGCAATTAACCCCATCTGGGTAAATAATACGCTGTTGTGCAGCCGAGCCGTCACTGTTATACGCCGAGCCCTGAACCCGAGAGCACTTCAAACAGCAGCCGGTCACCCAAACGATGACAAGATGCTGCAGAAACCGCTTTTCACAAAGTATATAATGCAAAGTATTGTGTTTCACTGTACAGTTTTAGAAAAGCAGGGGATATCCTAGAAAGAGATGGAGAGAGGGAGAGAGCGAGAGAGGGGATAAGGGAGAAAACGAAGGAGCGGGAGGAAGAGGGCTAAAGCACCGGTGATATCACAGATAACAAGTCTGGATGCACTTACCTGCCTGGAAACCTGATCTTATTATTTTAAATTCTGGGGGCTCAGGCAATTATAAACAGAGAGCAGGGGACTCTGCAGCGGAGAGGGAGGGGGGAGGTGGGGGTGGCCGGTGAGGAGGCAGGGAGGGAGGTATGGGCCGTCCCACTGCGTTGATGTATGGTGTGAGAATTCAATTTGCTCATCTCCTGTTATCGTAACTCAATTTCCTCTTTCACACACACACACATACACACACACACACACACATGTGCACAAGCTTGGCGGGCCCATCCAGTCATCGGACGAGCGAGTGAACTTCCTCGAGGAGGAGTGCAGGTAATTAACGTCGATCAGGGTGCTTGCTCTCCAGATTTACGGTATAAGGAAGTGAATCTGATCCGGTGGACGTGAGAAATAGCGGGGAGAGGTAAGTCCACGGCGTGGAGGGGCCCGGAACCTCATTAAACAGGAGAACTGATCTTTCCACAGAGATCGGGGCCCATCAGGATCCCCATTACGGTGCTGCTCCTGGGGGCCCCGTTAGCTCCGCTCCCCCAAGCCTTTTGGAATTAGATTTGGTGAGCCTCTTGAGTCGAACGCATAGCACAGGGACTCATGGACACACGCCAAACCACTAAGGGATACAATGCTGGTGTCGACTGTCACTTCACCTCTTCATTCACCAGCAGAAAAGCTACAATATGCAACTTTTTTTCACATGAAATGACTGGATCTACAGGTGAACAGAGTTGTGGCTGTACAAAAGTTATTATAGGAACAGCAATGCACAGCAAAAAACTTCCAGCATTGTTATTCCATGCCTGAAGAATCTGCACTTGTGTCTCCAAAGCTGCTTTTGACTACAAACAACAATACTCACCTCGCTTTATTTTACGTTAATATGACCACTTAAATATTTTTGCAGTTGTGTCTACGGTCTACACAAAGCCCCTCATTAATGATATGCAATGTGTTAGTAGGGGAGCTTTAACATGATGCATACACAGGAGGTGTAGCATGAGTAGCAAAGTAGCAGAGCAGCAGCCGCTTCAGTGCTCCTTTGATTCTACGCAGGATGCGTTCAAGCACAGTATTGAGAGTAGGTCACCCATGTTGTGGCAGTGTTCAGAGCCCAATCACTGTATTTATGTGCTAAAAATGGAAGAAAATAGACTTGAAGCCTTGGGTTTATGCACATATAACTCAATTAAAATGGAAGCCGTTAACGCAGCCTGTTTTTTTTTAGCTAGACCAATCCAAATAAAAATGCATATGTTCCATCAGATGCATGTGAGACGGACAGCAGTAACGCTCTCTGTGCAGACACGCCATAGGTGTGCACTATGTTTTTAAACTTTAGACACAAGCCAGGCTAGCTGTTTACCCCTACTTCCAGGCTTTATGCTAAGCTAAGCTAACCGGCTGCTCACTCTGCCTTCAAGAGAGCGGTATCACTCCTCAAAATAGCTCTCAGAAGAAAGGGGGAAAAACGTACCGTATATATCCCAACATTTCAAACTATTCCATTAACTAAGAGCTCCAGTTGTTTCTCTTGATTTCCTCCTTGGTCTTTTGTTTGTGCCACCCAGATCAGATCGAATCTACGCATTTTACACCTCCCCGCTCACCTCTCCTCATTGACTTTTTGTGCAGCTGCCCTAGAATTGCATATGATCTGCATCATATCTATCAACAGGTTTCAAATTAGCTGGGTATTTTTTGAGCATTAACATGCAGGACAGGGGTCAGTGGCCGCCACACACACACACACACACACACACACACACACACACACACACACACACACACACACACACACACACACACACACACACACACACACACACACGGACACAGACGCACAAGCTCTTAGTTAGCACACATTTGTCATTTGACAACAAAAATACATCACTTAAAATGAGCGGTGAACACAAAACCAAGAGGAAGGCGAGTGGGATTATGTTACATGCGCTGGGGGGGGCATGACTGATTTAAACAATAATAACGCTAAATAATTTTTCTTTAATGAAAAATACTTTACACCGCATTTCGACATGGGGAATAAACAACCGAGGGAGAGCTCTTGCGCCGAGCCCTCAGCTGTGTGTTTGTGTATTTCTTCTTGCCAAATCACGGTTGGCAGCGTGCTGTGGTTCTGTTGTTGCTCCGGAACTAATCTTCTCAAATCAAAGCGCCGATGATTTGTATGTTTTACTTATCAAGTTGCAAAATCTGCAATCTGTGGCCCGGTGCTCGACTTGTGTAATTCCTTAAACAAGCGCATAAACATCCTGTGTTTACGAAGCAGATAAATCCCTCAAAGTAGTTCATTCCGTTCTTGATAAAAACATATTTAGTTATAGATGAGTAGCTGGCAACACAGGCTGGATGTCAACACTTTGAAGGTCTTTAAAACATTTTTGTGCAGTGCTGTTTTTTATCAGACATCAAGCTCTTTAGCAACCTGTCAGGAGGATGCAGCAGTAAAAAGATTTTAAAAAACAGAATCTCAGAGGCCTTCCCAACAATGCTGTCCTCTCGCTTCGTCCTGCGTGGTTTATTATCTAATCAGCTCGGCCCTTGGACACACAGCCACGCTCAATGGACCCAGACCACATGGCCAATAGAGTACCCAACAGACTGTGTCATCTCAGCCTGCTGAATCAAAAACAAACACGGGGGCTAGTTCTCTTTTTTGAGGAGACCGGGATTAAGGGAGAAGTCTTCCCACCCTCCTGCGCCGTTTATTTAGCTTTGTTTACACTCCTTGAGTGTGATTTATTCTCCCTTCTTGACAGGTTTGTACAAGTCAAATTAATCCCTTCGAATTAGGGATTTTTTATTAGCGTTTAATCCCATTTCATTATGTTTCCTCGGTTAATGATAATCTGTGAAATCTGCAATCTGAAAACAGAATTGTTTCATTGCATCTCAAACACTTTTACTTTGACTCACCCACTATGTGTGGCATCTGAAGCTGTATCAGATTCTAAATAGCCTACAGTCAAATCCTCACGCATTCACACACACACACACACACACACACTCTCACACCTCCGGATTACCTCAGAGCAGGAGGGGGACGGAGCCCGACAACATCACAAAACAAGACAACAGGCACAATTACAGAGCGGCCTGGAGACAATCCCGCACTTTAATGAAAGTCCAGTTTCCCCTGCCCCAGGTAAGTGCTCAACGTGATTGTATCTGTGAAACAATTACACTGTCACAATCAAAGGAAGCTGCCTTTAAATGGTCTGTCAAGGCCCTCGGTGGGGCTAATAATCACTCATCTCTTTCCCACTGTGTCACTGAGGTGCTGAATCCTCCCTTTGTTCTGCACATCACCTGCCTCTGAATAGACTGCTTGGTGTTACACTTCAGGCACTTAGACGGCCACGCTTTCAAAGGGGGGCCGGGGCCCTCGGGGCATGCAAGCTCTGAGTAGATATCCAACAACTAGCGTTACCGAATCGCCCCTTTTTTTCTCTCCGAGACCAGCTCAGAGTTGGATTTGTTGAGTAAACCTTTATTATTCTAGCTTGTGTTTTTATACCGCACTCCCTTGTCATGTTTTCCCTGGAAGTTTTTTTTCTCCCTTTTTGGCCAAGAGGCCCAGAGGTAAGCTGTAATCCTGGGAGCAGTCAGCTGCCGAAGGAAGCTAATACCCTCCCTAATTTATAGAGTTATCACATATCCTCGTCGGAGCATAAAGTGCATCCACTTACGTCCAAATGCCCTGCAGATTTCCATTTTTCCTCCTTCCTCGTTAAGTTAATACCTGTTTCATGTTTAACATCAATTAAAGGTATAAGGGTAATTAGAGAAGACATGGGAGAAAAAGAGGGTATCCTGCAGTTTCTCTTCCACAGTTTAATGATTCGCCAGCAGCCCCGACATGTGGCATGTCTGGAATGTTTGTCCCTCCATTCAGAGCATGAGAGTTATTGTGTCGGGAGAGGGAAGAAAGGGATCTATGTGGCTATCTCTGTGCACACACACACACACGCACACACACACACACACACACACACACACACACACACACACACACACACACACAAGCACATTTGAGTGTGTGTTTGTGCTGTGTTTATAGGCTCGGTGCCCACTGGTCATTGTGAGAAAGGGTAGAGAGAGGGTTAGATGGTTTTCAACGATCCGCTAGTTGATCCGCGTTGCCATTCTTGTTCACGACAACCCCTCGTTGCAGCTGGTTTTGGTTTCCCTGATTCATCACTGTGCAGAAACGCACACAGTAATGGGTTCGGATTTTACACCGTGTTTCTGCTCTCTTGCCTGTCCTCCACTTCAGGGCACCGACTCTGACTTCTCTCTCTCTCCCTGTCTTTCCCACTCTTCATTCGCTCTGTCCCTGGGACACCCCATTCATTTATTTTTTATTAAACTTCAGCGCTCTCCGAGTCTCATTTCCTGCGGTTCCTGGTGGAACAGAGAGCACGCTGGGAGTTTCCCAGAGACTGGCAGGGGTCGGGAATGATGCCAGAGGAGCAGATGGTGAAAGAGGGAGCGACCGTCGTTTTCGGGAGTGCCCTGTCGTCGTGGAATTTATTAGGATGACTGCTTTTCTCCATTAGAGAGTGACAGTGTAAAATAAATAATAAACCGCTATTTCGATATTGTTTTCACAATGAAAATTCAGGCATCGGTGGGCAGAAGATAACAAAATCAACAGTGAGAGGGACATCCAGGTGCGGGGCATCCACAAACATACAAACCAAAGTGCATGCAGGGCCAATATGAGTAATATTGATTTACGTGTAAAGCTTTCTCAGAAACTTCATTCTAAAATACCAAAACAGACAAGCTGTTTTATGTTTTCTTCTTCTTCCCCTGATTTACGTTGAATGGCAGTTGGCAAACAATCAACTGGTGAATTATCGCCACCACCTGGTGAGATTATGGATGAATCGACTTTCTGCTTCCGTCTGAATCCACTGAGTCCATTGTTTTGTTCCACAGTACAGTAAAACACATGGTGTTATTCCCATATATGTGTTATAGTGGTGACTATATTGGCAGCTGAAATGAAGGTAGCCACATTACAGTGGTGCTTTTTTTTCATGCTTTGAAACCAATCATTAGATTGAAAAAAAGTAGTGCTGGGCAAGTTAACGCGTTATTATCGCGTTAACGCATTAATTAATTAACGCCAACAATTATTTTATCGCGCGTAAACAGTTTTTTTTATTATTAAGCGGACATTTTTAGCAGCGAGGGGTGAACAGCTGTTTGTGTGGCGTCTCTTCCTGTTTCCTTCACCTACATTCCCCTGGGTCCTAAGTCCCTCCATGTACAGCATCTTATCACCCTCTATGTACCAACGTACATTTATAACAAATACCACACATATTACGGTAATCAGCGTTGTGTCTGACCAAAATACCAAAAAAAGCAAAAACGAAATTATTCATTTAAATTAGTGTTTTTGTTTGGAATATGTATAATAAGCATATCATTTAGTTATTGCTACTGAGAATTTAACAAACATTAAAAAAAAGAAAAAAACATGACATGATGAGGTTTGCAGTTTTCAAGGTGTATTTTTCAAATTCCATCTATTACACACATGAAAATAAAGTTGTGAACACCGGCTGAATATCTATTATCAGAATCATAACTGTATTTTAACTGCTACTGTGTAAAGAGAATACTGCTGTTGAAAAGCACCTTATTTGTTTAAAGTGTTTGCAAACCAAATGTTATTGCACTTTTGTTCATATAGCAGTACTTTTAAAATAAAAGTGCACAATACACTACTTTTGAATTCATTATTGAAAAAATGTTAGTCGTTGCCCAGCACAAAAAAAAATTCATCCCTTTCAAAGAAAATAAAACTTCAAATATGGGCGGGAAATATCGCTGTAATTCTTACTTTTCAGGAAAATGTTCGTGGAGCGTCTCCTGTATTAGCTTGTGAAATGTCTACTCGAAAGTAAGAGAATACCTGCTTAAGGACTGCATTGTTTTTCAAAATGTAAACATTTGTGACATTTTTTCCTTCTCCTTTGTGCATCAATCTGTTAGATGGCAGATTGAAAAAGGACTTGTACATTATCATTTATTTTTGATGAAGACTAAAACCGAGAAAAAAAAAACGTGTTAACAAATTCATACGCATCAGCATGAGGTACGTATTTGTAACAAAGACCTTAGCCTACAAACACATTATTGTATTGAGATTTTTATTATCAACCCACAATTGTATTAGTTATTGTAGACGTGTCATGTTTGTATATGATAGTTTAGTTATCTAATAAAAAAATCCATCTATCATTACCTTTAGTTTCAACTTACCCAGGCTTTTGCTACTAAGTTCAAGATATATATGACACATTACTAACTTTTTGTGATTAGATATGGAAAAAAAAAGAGCCCGAGCACCCACCTAATATATACGTAAACAGCCTGAATTAGGAAAGTGTTCTTCTGTATGATTCACATCTGGATATTTTTCCTCCTACATGATTTGACCATATGCAAGTAACTGCATGAATGTTAATGTGGACAAACATCAAACGTCCATTGTATGTGCAGACGCACGCGGCCACATATGAAGATGAAATATATTTGCATACAGGATTTCTGTGAGCACACGCATGGAGAGAACCAAGGGGTGACCTTAGCAGTTTTATGAAATATGTACAATCAGAAACCTATAATGTTGTTTCCATGGTACTTAAAAGAACCATCTGGGTACTTGCTGGCACAGACCCCAGTTTTTATGAGGTTTATTTTCTTTGCTGAAATAGTGTACATTGCACACTGGGGCAAAAACCTTTGACACAGGGGACCCAGACAAGCGTCTGAGCAATCAAATTATCCCAGAAAATGGTTATATATGAAGTGCTTGGGGTATTGTTTGCAAATTTGTGCAATAACAAATGTATCAGTTTGACAAGCAATCGTTTTCTGCCTCGACCCCCAATAAAACACTGCTGCTTTGGAGTAAAGACTTCCAGGCCAGTTAGTGTTGTGTAAGCCGATCGCAAATCTGCTTTTTGGCTCTAAAATAATTATGTGGTTTATAAATCTACACTATCAGGCAAAAACTCTGTGGATTGTCACACTGTTTACAGAACTCTCCTTTATGGCTATCTTGATTTGAGAAGGAACATTTCACAATTGTTGCTTGTGCGCAACTGCGACACGGTGATGAGGGAGAATAAATCTTACAACTTTATACTTGGGTATGATATTGTTCAAAGCCACAAGTAATTACAACTATGCCAGTCAACAAGCTTGAGATGTCTGACATGTAGTAGTTAAGGAGTTACATTATGAAAATGTTTTTCAATAATGAAAACGGATGGAATTTAATGCCTTTATTTCCCTTAAAAATGACGTGGTTAATTGTACAGGTGTGGGAAAAAGGAAGGGAATATAATTTAACATAACTTGAATATTCCAACAACACAATACACCCCTAACCCGACGCACTCCCCCTCTTTGAATACCTCAGTTTAACCTCCATCCATGACATGCGGTGCTTACGAGAGCATTCATCATGACACAACAGTCTGACTTCCTGTCTCCGTGCTGACGGCAAGCTGTTAGCTTAATGAGATGCATGCTAGCACTGAAGGCTTTTGGGAGACAGATTGGGCCTCCTGCTAACCGGGTCCACCGCGGTCGGACCTCACCCTGGCAGCCCTGCAGGCGAACTGTTTGAGCAACCTGACCCTCTTTGCATAATTTAACTCTCCCAGTTAGCAGCCATATCCTCACAGGGCAACACACAGGCTTATCATGCAGGGTTCAATGAAGGAATGTGTAATAATAAGGTTGATTAAGGCTGTATTATAATATTTGAAAATGGTGTATCATTAGACAATAGTGGTTCTTGAATTGGAGTCTGGAAAACCGTGTAGGAGGCCTTCATGTGGCCCTGAGCAACATGAAATATACTGTAATTTAATTAAATAATACTCGATTAAACTGTACACAATACCCTCCTGGACAAAGTACTGGGGCCCTAAAGCTGCACTGCAGTGGAAGCGAGAAATGGGAAAATCCAAGCTGGCTTGGTTGTAATTATAACCTCATGCAAAAGCTACATCAGTGGTATTTGGAAATGTTAGCTCTCAGACTAAGATTTGAAAAGCTCAACGTTACATTTCCAATGTTGTTTAGCCATTTTTTTGAGTACACAGGTGCTTTCATAGACCTATGCATTATAGAAAATAAAACTTCAGCATTAAAGTATGATGGATTATAGTGTACAATGTAATATGAGAGACAACTGCAGATACCTGCAGCTGAGAAAACTTAGTGGTGAATCGAAATAAATGACAATCTTGCCTCTGTTTCCCATTTCTAAGTTGGAATCAAGTACTAAAACAAAATCTGATACGGGGATCTAAGACATGGCTCCTTCATCTTGATCACGGCGATAAAAAAACACATGTCAACAGTGATCCTTTGTCGAATTCTGAGGACCTTATTTCAGGATAGTGCTGTGAACTACCAGCTCAAAGTGAACAGCAATTATCCTTGTCCATTTTGGCTCACATTTCACATTTTTCCTCCAATTAACTCCGGCGCTAACACACTAAATATTGAGCAGTTTCGGCAAATTGTCTTTATTTTTTCTCGGCGATCTAACCCAAACAGGAGATTCCATTTATTTTCTTTCAGGGAGAGTGTATTCTCTGGGATATTCTCTGGCACAGGGATTGTTTGGAAAGGAGTTTCATTTTGCACCCCCCCCCCCACCCCCTCTTCACCTCCTCCTCTCAGTCCGAAAAGTGTCCACTGGTGTGAGGCCATGTCTGGTTATTACTGCTGTGATTCTCTGACAGGTTTTAGCAGCAGCGGCGATGAACAAAGATATTTTGATGACTAGAGCATCGCAGTTCACACTGATAGTATCTCTCCCTGCATTACTTCTCGGTGTACAATATCTAAACACTTCTATTTTAGACTTTGTCTTAATGATGGTGCTAAAAACAGCTGGGACAACCATTACAGGGTTGTGAACATTTATCACTCCTAATCCCTCGTTAAGATAAGAGCTGTTTCTACAACCATAAAGGCCGGTGATAAAGATAAAAAGATTACATTTTGAAGTGCGATTTCCACCTTGTTGCGTCATCCTCATTGTTGTGTCCTTTGTGGCCTTGCAAAAAAAAGAAATTAGGAATAGGATGTCTGCCTTGTATGTCTTTGAGTTTTCCATCTAAAAAGTCCTTGGTTCATGCAGGGACGTGCTTTGGAAAGTTCTCGGCCAAAAATGTCTTGTGTTGATTTGTTTCAGATCAATTGATAATAGATGTCATTAACCTACATGTGATGTATCAGAGAGAAATCGCTAGCAGCTACAAAAACAAACCGAGAACAGAGTGGTGGAGTAGGTGTTTATTGCGGCACTATTTATTTTACAATGCAGTTTTTTTGAAGTTGGAAGAGGTTTTGGAGGGGGAGAGTAACGTCCATGTTTCGTAAAAACACAGCTCTCATCACACATCGAGGCAAATGTTTTCACTGACAATAGACATGCATGATTAAACCACAATTAGACTCCACGCCGAGGACATCGTACCTACTCGTACACCCCTGCTCTCTCCTCCAAACAGGTTCCAAAGTCTGTGTGAACCCGGCAAGCTCCCTCCTCGCTGCTCTTTTGATAATTATGAATTATTACAGGCCGGGGTTTTGTTAGTAACTCTCTAATTTTGCAGATCATAATTGATCACAGGTGTGGCGTGGGGAGTGTTTTTGAAGTTCTCTTCTCTCGCTCTCTCTCTCTCTCTCTCTCTCTCTCTCTCTCTCTCTCTCTCTCTCTCTCTCTTTTTTTTTCCACCTTCTTCTTTGCTTTAGCAGTGAACCGAGGTCGTCTCCCAGGCAAGCCCCCGTTGGAGAGCTTCCCCTTTTCTTAATTCCAGGCGTTCCTTCTGTGTCTTAGACGAGTTGATGTCCTTTCATCCTGCTCGGTGGAAAGGAGGACACCGCTAGCGCTCACTGTCAGTCCAGCTGGGATGTGGCGCAACTCGCTACATTCCTCTTGTTGCTCTGGTCACTCAGGGTGTGTGAACATGTGTGTGTGTGTGTGTGTGTGTGTGTGTGTGTGCTTCCCCCTCAGCAGAGCCTCCACAGAGTCCTCACAGCCAAACCATTTTGGGAATGGCTGGAGAGGAGGGGATATTGGATTAGAAAAAGGCAAGGGACATAAATCTTTCACTGAGGCTCTCCAGTCTATCTCCCATCCAGAGGATTTATGATGTTTAACAGAGTCAAATAATAAAGAAAAGAGAGAGAGAGAGAGAGAGAGAGAGAGAGAGAGAGAGAGAAAATAAAAAAACAACACATGAAATTGTGCTTTTTTTTTTCAGAATCTCTCTTTGCTTGGCTGTGTTCGTTTGAGTCCAGTCCTTGATCGATTGCGAAGCCTTAGAATTCGTGTGCTGTTTTTTTTCCAGATGATTTTCGTATGTTGCCTTGAAACGCACGAAAAGCAGGTGAGGGGAGGAGGGAAGGAGGGAGGGGGGGGGGGGGGGGGGGTTGGGGGGCTTAATTGATAAACCCCCAGTTAGATAAATGTGTGTCCTTGCTGGGTGGTGAGCGGTGAGGTAACCAGCTCCTCCCTGGAACACATTTCCACCAATTTGTGTACAACTAAATCAACAGTAAGTATTTCCAGTTTACCGTTTAATTGCAGTCAGCTGGAACATGTTGCATTTTGACACGACAGAGCAGGAGTCACACACACACACACACACACACACACACACACACACACACACACACACACACACAGGACATTCTGCGGGCAGGGAGAAGGTGCAGCAGGTGTGCTCATGCCTCAGTGTCTCGGTCCAATTCATGTCAGAGCCGTGAGTCACCGAGACTCAGTCCTTCCATCAGTTCAGCTTTGTAGCTCAGAATGTGAAGATTTTTCTTTTTAATGAACATTGTGTGGATGTGTTCTTACATATTATGCCCCG
Source organism: Pholis gunnellus (assembly GCF_910591455.1). NCBI lineage: Eukaryota > Metazoa > Chordata > Actinopteri > Perciformes > Pholidae > Pholis > Pholis gunnellus. The sequence continues at coordinate 7,226,515 of NC_136534.1, forward strand.
GTGCGAGTGTGTGTGGCAGTGGTAAGCAAGGTACAGGCTTTAAGAAAGTCAACCACTTTTGCATTTGAGTCAAATTCAATGTCCGCAGCGGTTGTGATTGGTTAAAGGGGAGCTTTTCCCCCGGACCCCACATTGCGGTATCTATTACAACAACTACCAAATAAATGTTCTTTTAACTGGCCACATTCATCTTTTTTTCCATCATGTTTTGACAGAAACTCTTACATAAACACACATCAGCATAGGGAGACAGACCAACAAAATTCAGGGTCATTTTTACGTTTGACAGCGGCACTTGGAACAATAACAACTGTGTCCCTGTTGCGGTAGGGCTTTGGTTGGTTATAGCTTTCAGTCTTTACCTCTGATCGTGCCTTTGTAGCACCTGCAGTGGGGTTTTCTTAAGGGGGGGGGGGGTGAAATTTAATAGTCAGCTATTGCCAATCATGTGCACATGATTACCAGAGTTGCGTTTTGTTTTTTTCTACGAAATGTAAGACTTCCCACAGTCTGAAATGGATTTGGATGTTCATGTTGTTTTTCGTTTTTATTTGATCCAGTTGTAATCTTTCTAACTGCCTCCATCTAAATCAATGCAGCTGGAAGCAAATTATTTTGTTGACAATGATTGCTTGTAAGTTTGTCAGCGTGATCTTTCTTGCAGAGCTGTGTGTGTGTGTGTGTGTGTGTGTGTGTGTGTGTGTGTGTGTGTGTGTGTGTGTGTGTGTGTGTGTGTGTGTGTGTGTGTGTGTGTGTGTGTGTGTGTGTGTGTGTGTGTTGTCTGTGTGGTAATCTGGCTAGTGTTTACAGGAAGCTTTTCTGCGGTCAGACAGCTGATCTTGGCCAGGAGAGAGCTAGCCTACAGGGACAGGACTGTGTTTGGTGTGGTGTGGGCAAACTCAGAGCGGCACAACATTAAAATTCTTGCCTGAACATAACGTTTTTGTCCTGTGAAGGCAGAGGGAGGGGAATGAGTGAGTGCGAGAAAGGAGGGGGGGGGGGGGGGGCAGATGTGATGAAACCCGTAGCCCTCAGCTTCGTCGCCCCCACAGCAATTGTCGCACCACTTGCCTGTTCTCCATTATGCCACATTTCCATGTAGTTTCCTGTCAGATATAAAAGGCTGGTGTGAATTTTACTGAACCTAAAACCACGTGTGGACATACTCCCCACCTGGCCCCGGCTAAAAGAGTCGGCGAGGCGGAATGTGAAAATGTACGCTGAGGCGGGGGATGATGTGTTACACCAAAGTGTTTCACAACAAACACGCTCACAGCCATCAGACCGTTAGCTGCAGGGCTGTTTGGGCTTCTTTACAATGTACAGGTGCCGGGGAGAGGAAAAAGGCGGCGGGCGGAGAGGTGAGGAGGAGGAGGGCCTTTAGTGCCACAGACTAGGGTCTGCCTGTTCGCCCTGATGGCGTAATGGGAACTGCCAGCTGTGGGCTTAATTACAACATACAGTGGTGAGGGAGATTGGTCCTGCTTTTCTTCTGGGACACACAACTTAAGCGATGTGTAGAGTCCAATGTTTTTTAAGCCAGGTGAAGGGCATCGCCGCAAATCCTGCATCAGGGGGAGGAGGGAAACAAGACCTGCCTTAGCTTATTCATCACATGGAGCAATAACATGCAGCCAGCCATAAGCCGTGAAAGTAAATCCACCATCATTTTCCCACCTTTTTTTGTGTAATAAGGCAATTCTCTCTTGTTCCATAAGAAACTGAAGAGGGCCAATCCTCACGTTGCACCTCGTTTAGTGGGTCTTCAGCATAAGGAAGCCAAGGTCATTCAAGTACATTCAACTCTTGGGTTTAGTGTAAAGCATGTTGACAACTACTTGCCAAATTGCCATGCATTGTGGAATGGCTATATACAGTATATTACAAAAATATGAATCAGAAATATTTTGGATGACTGCCCATCCTTTCCATCAGGACACATCTGGCTCTATGGATAAAAATATGCATTTTTTTCTAGTCAAAATTGGTATTTCCCCCTTAATCAACCCTTTGCGTCAACAAAATGGAAAAAAACCAATGGCCAGATTACCATTAAATTCGCTGTGTATATTCATGTTCCACAGAGGATGATTCCCAATGTTTTTGCTGACCCTGGATCTCTCCTTTACTACCTCCAGCAGAAACAAAAGCTCCGCTTGTACTCAAGAGGATGAACACCTGATATTATGGACGCCCTGTGAGCCTTGCTCTTTCGCCACCCTCAAGCCAAAATATCAAGTGTGCATACAAAATGTCCCATAATCTAACTGACCAATTCTCATGAAATTGCCTGAGTTTATTCATGCTCCCCTCAAGCTGAACCCTTTCAGTTTTACTTAAGTTTTGCATTCTTATTGTATCATTGTATCAACTGTTATTTTGTTTTGCCATTATTGTCAAACTGCCAGTGAACAACTGTATTTTCTTTTCAGAAAAAAAAATAAATCAAGAGCTATTGTCAGTCTTTCTGAATTTGCTCCTCTAATGGTCAATGTCTAAATTACATTTATCTGCATGTCAATCATGTAAAGGAAATAGGGAAAGTAGAATGTAATTTAATTATTGTCTGGGACAATAAAGAATCAGCATGGGGTGATAATGCTTTTACCATTAACACAGTCAATACCTCAGTTGATTTCCAGGTTGTGTATCACCTTGTGACTGCATAAGCCAGCAGTGAGCGTGGCCCTTGGTGGTAATGTAGTGCTGGTGTAATGCATTGTGCTTGGCTGCCTCTTCTGAAACATTTCACTAATGGCATTAATGTTCCGAGTACTCTGGTCCTTAGCTGTGCCAACTGAGGGAGGAGGGGTAACGGGGAGACGGAGGAGGGAGAAGTTGAGCAGCAGTTGAATCTAAGCAGATGGCACTTGTTTTACTTTCTGCCTGGCCATCTGGAGTTTACTTAAACTGATGACTTCATCATCAAACACTGGCCCACCAGCCAACTATGGCACTCACCACACACATATACACACACTTACAGAATACAACATGCAGCCACAGAGTGATGGTGAAGTGCTTGAGAAGTGTATGCATGTGTACAGTGTGTGTGTGTGTGTGTGTGTGTGTGTGTGTGTGTGTGTGGTTCTGTTTGGCACGGATTGCCTTGCAAATACACACAAATGTGTTTATAAGACCCAGACCTGTAAAAATGTCATCCCTCTGTCTCCTCAGTCCTCATTCAGAGTGACATAATACTGGCCTCGAGGATGCCATCATTAATCTAAATGTCCCTTGGCATTTTCTAACTCCTCTGTCAACTACATAAAAACTTTAAGCACCGCAGTCACTGAGGACTGATCCCTGTCCCAGCCCCACGGTCTCCGGGAGAAAGTCAAGAGCAATCAGTTGACTTCATTTACTTGGAAAGGTCCGTTTGTGACACCTGCTCTGAGAGACGTAAGCACTGTAAATGCACAAACGCTGGGCAAAACCACCCATAAAGCAGTAGATTTTCCCAAACAAGTTCATAAAACCTGAGTGATGTTAAGAATAACCACCTCAAGTAGGTGATGTATTTTTTCCAAAACACGACAGTGAGATGTGTTTAAAGATCGGATCGACTCTGGTGTTAGTACAGATGATCCTTTGGCTGCATTTATCCTGCCTTTATCATTCATTTTTAGGTGCAGACCTGAAAGTCTTTTTAATGTGTATATTGTGTTGACAGATTTGGTAACAAGCAAACCTGCAGGCTTTTAACAAATTTGTGTTATTTCCTTCCTTTGACTCCCTAAGCTCTGAGGATCACAAGGGTCAAAGCATCATAGCGTGCGACTCGGGGATCTGTTTGATTGCCTTATGTTCATTAATGTTGGTTTAGTCACTGCGTCCCTGAGACAGAGTTGGATGAAACCGCTGTCTTCCAAGGGTCGCGGCCAAATTGGCTTCCCATAATAAGGCAGAGAACAAAGAGGAAAACAAAGGACATGCAGATTCCTCTCGTTTTCTTTCTGGTGTTTTATAGACTAGCTGCAAGGCTAATGCTCAAACCCAAGCATAGAGGAATCTGTTTGTTGTGGTCATGGGCTTTTCAGGTTAAAGACATGATTATTCCACATTCTTTTGTGTGTTTTTCCCATTGTGCTTCTGTTTTATTTGTTTGTGCATTTTGCAGATTTTGTTGTTAAAATGAAATACAACAGAAATGTCAGAGGGTTAATATCTTAGTGTGACATTAATCTGCAATATTGTTTTTAAAGTCATTGCCATAGTGCTTCAGTTTGGAACATCCCAGAGATCATATGACAGATAGTGCTGTGATTTTTAGTTTGGACCCATCAAATGTAAAACACTTAAACAATGGTATAACTATGTTATACTATGTATACTTACTTAAGATAGTTGGTGGACCCTTGATCTCAGATTACGTTGTTACATTTACTGTTCTCAAAGGTCAAGAATGAACTTCCATGCTCAACTTTAATGAGGCTGCTATACAACAGAACAAAGCAGATTTTAAAATGCTAAAATATGTCAGGGATTATTACTTCAACACCCCTGGCTGGATTCAGAAGGACAAGGAGTTAATCCTTTGCAGGAGCTAGTAGGCCAGCTGTCCAAGGAGTGTGCATGTTTCCCCTTACCGGCCCGTGGTGATGATGGTGAACTGGACTGCAGTTTGCCAAAGCCATGTTCACACTTTTCCTGCCACATTAGGAGCTGAGAGCAGAGCGCCGGGGTCGACAGGGACAGGACAGGCGTGGGCTCCCGGTGTTGGATGCCCTCACCGCAATGATGCTGTTCGTTTGGCTCATCCAAAAGTTTATTGCTGGAGAGCAAGTGTACAGTACAGGAAAAGTTAAGTAGACAGCAGAGTTGATTATGGGCTGGGTGGACGCTTCATCTGCAGCTGCAGCACTTAAAAAGGAGGTGGATGTACTGGACTAGAACTGGACAAATCCTTTAAAAATCTTTCATACATTCGTTTTAATGTATTTTTCCCCAGATATATAGCTTTTTGTGGTACAGTTTGTGAGGATATAAATATGTTTTACTGGAACTGTAGTTCAATGTGGATTAGAAATGACATTTTTGGTAAACAGATACTGTACATGTATATTTGGTTTGGTACTCTTGTCAAACAACGCACTGCCTATAGATTTCTTCTCTTTCAATAAATACCACTTAACCCCCCCTCCCATGCATTTTTCCTCAGAAACTTATATGATCTCCCCCAGCGTGTTTCTGGAGGAAGGGGTTGAGGTCGCCTCAGTAAAGAAAGTGAAATAGCTTTCAAAAGCATTTCTCTCGGCCCACTCGCCCCTGAACAAAGCCTGCTGTCAACTGGTCAAGGTTTCACTTCCTAATTACCTTCTCCTGGGGCACAATGGCCAGGCCGTTGCCTTACCCGGGCCACTCTAGACCCCTAGCATTCTTTCCCAGACAACTGGCCCCTCCACTGTGGACCCACGGTCTCTAAGGAAGTGCTGGACACATGGTTAAATATGGCCGACTATAGTTGTACGTCTCATCTGAGAGGTTTGTTTACTTGGAGAAGTCTACAATGCATGCAAACCAGTGACAAGAATAAATGGCTCATAGACTGTGGGCTGTTGGGCATTGTCATTTGCAGTCTTTTAACAGAAATTGCACTTTGTCCAGCGATACAGTACATCTGACTCAAGTACGATTCTTTTTCATAACTCTGATAAATCGGATTTGCATTAGATCACATTCCTGGTGCCGTTTTCAAGCTCATTTCCAGCACTAAGCTCATTCCTTGATTCATGCACAACAAGACTTTTTAAGTCTGTCTTACCCGAGGTTAGAGGTTGTCAAAAGTTCACAGCTCCCAACTGAGCCAGCGTTGCTGTCTCTTTCACCTTTTCTCGTTGCTACTGTAATACCTTAAACGTAAAAGGAAGAGAAGGAGCCAGACAAAATACCAACAGAAATCAGAGAGATGGGAAATGCAGCCACGGCTCTCAGACTGGTTCCTTATTGAGTGGAGTGCTGAGTGATTTTCATTGACGCTCCTCTGCCACCCAGGTCACTCCCAAGAACACCCAGACGGGAATTCCACCCAGGCTTATCTCACCGGCTCATCGACCGCCACCACCACCACGGAGGAGGAGGAGGAGGAGGAGGAGGAGGAGTGGAGGGGCTTTGGACTGAGGGAAGGGTCAAAAGGGTAAGAGGGGGGTCTCCTCCGCGGCCTGGATTAGAGGTTAGAGGAAACCTGTTCTTGGGGTAAGCAGTTCAATCGTGTTTACCAACAATTGCTCTGGGAGATAGCTGTCAACGGAGCGTACGTGAAACCTCTGGCCAGAGGAAGCTGCAGGGGCCGGGCCGAGTGGTCTGAGGAGCAACAGGTTGCATGAGAGATAACGGATTAGACGGCCAGACTGTCAGTCCAACTCCTGTGTTCTTTCCCACTCAAAGTCCCTCCATCTGGGTGAGGCTAGGGGAGTGCAATGGGGGTAGAAGCAGTATGAGCTAATGCTTCATTAGGTCTTTACAACCATAAGCCAATGTTTTTCCAGTTGAGAAGCCACTTACTCACTGCTAGGATCCACTAAGCCCTTCAATACTTCAGGAGCGAACGAGATAAAGTCTGAACCATTAAACTTCTTTGTAGGTAGTAAACGCTGTACTTATTCCGGTGGTTTTAAAATTATTACTGTTGAGCTAATTTTTCCAAATTATGCTTCTATTTATAACTGCAGCTCTACAAAAATTGGAAGATTTTGTTTTCTATCCAAACATCCAGAAATTGACCTAATTTGTAGTCGTGTTTTTGTACACCCAACACATTTAGTGAAATATTCCTTGTGGTAGTAATGTCTTCCACCAGATCCTGTTTTATAATATCTGGCTCTGGAGCTGGCTCTATTGTGCTCGTTGCTCGCTAAGTTAGTCTATCTGCTGTTCTGTAGCGTACAGTGGCTTTATCAGATTTATCTGGTGAAAACAGCTGCATTGGTGGAAACAATGCTTATGAGAGTGGTGAGAGTAAACTAAATCTCCTCGTAGGGCCGTACAGTTTGGTGATAATTCTCTGTGGACTTGTCATGATGAGCAACCCCTTTCACATCACACAAGGCTAAAGGCTTAATTACCTACGAGGTATAAAATTGCACGGGCAGAGTTTTTTTCCTTTTATCATTGGCAGAAATGGGATTCTAAAGGTTTGGCTAGTGCGTCCTCAAACTTATCTTTCAGTCAATCTTTCCACCTGCGCACACGTCTACACAGAATCTTTGACACCTGACTCCATGTTTCCCCGTTTATTCTTGATTTCACTTTCCTCCTTCTTTATCTGCTCTTTGAGTTTAGGAGATTGCTTTTCACACAAAAAGTCTAAACAAATTAATGAAGAATCAACCCACTTACAACAAAGTCCATGGAGCAATAAGCAGAATAATTTGTAATGCTTTAAAATGACATGACTTACTGTAGCTTATCAGGAAACCAGAAGACTTGTAACAAATATTCAGCTGGTGTGCCAAATGCTTTCACAGGCAATTTAAAATGAACTGTGAAATGGAAAAGCAATCTGTCATTTCAACTGCTGTGAAAACTAGCATCAGGAGAACTGTAACTTACAGTCCATCAGGTGGGATATACAGTAAATGACATTTCCGAGTTAGCACTTCAACAAGAACAAAACAAATACAGTCTCTTAGTAACGCCAGCAAATGCTTGTTGAAGACTTTTTTGAGAGTAGATCCGCTTTTACAGTCAATCACACATACAGACTTTCTTCTCTGGTTCTGTCTCTCCGTCTCTCTCATACTAATTTAGACTTTTACATTTTGTCACTCGTCAGTCCCCCATTATGAACCACCTACGCTTGGCCTCCTACAGTTTCAGTGGGCCTCATTTCTCCAGATTTCCCTGTGTTTGGAGTGTTGAAATACTTTAACCCAACCACAACTGAACCTAAGCATATTCATAACACAAAGTGTGCAAGCCAAATGTTTTTCCCTCTCACAGTGAGTCTAACATAGACTACTTTGATCGTATCTTGGGATATTGTCACCATTAGCTATAAAAGTGTAGTATATATTTTTTTCTAGAAAATGTGCTTAATTGCATTTTTTGAGCTGTTTATGAGAAGGTGGGTACCCCTTTTATGTCTGTATGTGAAGACAGCAGCTGGTTAGCTTAACGTAGCATAAAGACTGAAACAGCTAGCCTGGCTCTGTCCAAAGGTAACAAAACACTACCGGCACCTTGGCCGAGCGCAGTGACTTCAGGAGTCTCGTAGTCACCATGAGGTTGCCGTGCAACCAATGGAAACTCAGGAAAATCACTGTGCCCGGCCAAGAAATATATAAGTAATATATATCTCCCAGGACGTCCATGAACTTCGATCCACACTTTTTCCACTTCCAATTATGTTCCAACTACTCCTCCTTAATTATATGTTAAATCTTTCATCCATACATCTGAACCTTCAGATATATCATCTCTGGCCAATAAACTTTATGCACAAAGCACTGAAAATGATCATATGGCTTTTAATGGTCGTGCATCCTCAGCCTCATTCCTTTCTTGCTAGTGGTACATGGGGTCATGACCTCCATTGCAGGAAGGATGAGGGTCGACCGTGTGTGTGTGTGTATGTGCGCCTGTGCAGTAACGGCACAGTGGGAACTTGATGGTGAGTGTTTCTGACTTAATAACTGATTTGCCCCCGTGTTCACCTTTAATCTTGGATGGGCCCGGCCAGTGGAAGGGTCACAGAGTGGTACCGCAGGATTTAACCCAAAACGACTCAATGGTTCGTGTAAATCCCCACAGAAAATTCACTCACAAATGCCTACTTGGAGTTTCCTTTATTTACTTGACACAGCAACCCTGACTTTCATCATCAAACAACTTGTATCAGAGCCTTCTGAAATTTAAATATATATATATATATATATATATTCAAATCACATTAAAAATATGTATTATATATATAATTTTCTGCGCAATCCCAACTGCAAAGAAATCCACATAGAATAAAAAAAAGAACCGCAAATCATCATGCCAGTTTTAGTCTCACAATAATTGCAGTACTGTAAAACTGAAATGGGAAGTTTGTCAATGTGTTGACAAGATGGATGTGGAGCGTAGAGGCCAAAAACAGCCGAGCAAAAACCAACTTCGCCGTCCCGTCTCTCGCTGATCAAAACCATACAGTTTAAAGGCAAGATGCCTTATTTCTTCTGGCTGGCGAGAACAATTCAAATCGAATTAATCTTCGTCGTCTCTGAATTTGAAAATGCTTTCATTTGTTTGATTTCCTATTGAGAGGGCCATTGTAGCCGCAGCCAAAAAAGAAATGTGTTATTCGTCCTCATCGCTTCCCCTTTACTGTATGTTCCTCCCCGCTTCTTCCTATTGGACCTTCCTCAAAGATTACAAGGATGTTTTGATCTGCTTCATGTTACAATCTGCTGCCGCTGGGATAGCCACGGTGTAGTGCTGCTGACAGTGGTCAGGTCTGGTGCGTTCGCCGCACAAGAAGTTCAAAAGCTTCACCCAGCTAGATGACGGCCGGCGTTTCTGTAGGATTCATAATTTTGTGAGAGACCAATCCACTGGCCAGCTATATTCTCCAGGTGGTTGTAAGTTACAGGCCTCAACCTGAAAAAAAAGTGCTATTGAGGGTTTCACAATGGAATAGAGCATGTATTTGAACAGCTGCTACAATTGCTTTTCAGCAGAATATTAATATTGCTATTATGGGATAACTGGCTAGTTGTAACATACAAAAAGCACAAGCTCTGAACCCAAAAAAAAGCCCCTGAAGGTTTGGATGAAGACTTGTGTTATGATTTGACGAGATCCCAGAGATTGGGAAATGTCCGTGTAAAATAAAGAGTGACAAATCATTTTACGGCTGATTGTTTCAGGAAAGACAGATTATGAAGCAATCGACGTATACACAGATCCGCATGTTTAAACGAGAAGTGCCATTAGGGTGCCGGTGGAGAAGTGCCACCTCTCCGAAAAGCCCTAATGGCCACGGCCTGGCTTTCATGTGAATAATGCTGTTTATATTAGGCTTCAGCTCCTACATTAGTGTCCTTCAAAACGTCTACACCCTCGCAGCAGCTTGGCATTTTGAAATACTTCACAGGCATCCTATGTAGAGTCTATTATCAGGGCTCGTGCTCCGGTGGAAAGTGTGTATGCGTGTGTGTGTGCGCGTGTGTGTGTGTGTGTGTTTTAAGTGCTGTAGCGCAGGAGTCATTGAGGGGCTTCATTAAAGAATGGAAAGTATGTAGCCATCACTGCAGGCTGGCCCGGGAGTCTTTGCTCTCACCTGCACCATATATGCCCAGTTATGGCCAGAGTCGGACCCTGTTGAGTAAAACAAACACTGCCCCCTACAGGTTTGCGACTGTCTCTGCAACGCACAGTTGAATTCAAAAGTAATGAACATGAATCTATGATGAGCTGGGAGAAGAAAAAAAAATCAAGAATTACACAAAGCTGCACACTAGCATGGATCATAAAAATATACATTACCTTTTTAAATCATATATCCAACATAGCAGCAAACCTGAAGAAAATCACTGTTAAACCCCAGAAACAGATCTGAGTACCATCCCTCCCACGAATCTGCTTCATTTACATTCAGCATTCCCAGCTTGCAGACAGAACAATCAGTCTTCACAGGGTCAAACACACAGGAGTCAGGCAGCCCTCCATCGTGGCCGCCTTCCCAGAGTTTCTGATCACCAGATATGAGCGTGCGTGTCGTCAGTCCCAAATTTATAAATGTTTCACACGCAAGCCAAGCCACTCAGCGATGCAGACGGATCTACACATGCAGATGTATTCATTCACAGTCATGTTCCTAATATCCAATTGCTTCTTCTTGTGTTTTCACGTACGCCAACGCAGGCCCTAATCTGTAAACGAAACGTGAGAGGAAAGGGAGCGCTGCGGCGAGAGAGTTGTGTAAGAACAAAGCATGAAGTACATGAGCAGGGGAAGGTTTTGAGGTCAGGTTTTGGAATGACAAACTCACAGTAAAAAGGCATAAGTCCAGCAGCAGCCGAGGCCAGAGAAACACCACGCTGAGAAGGCAGACGATGAAGCGAGAGGCCGAGCAGCGGAACAACACGTGCAGGGCGTAAAAAAGCCCATCACAGTCAATCAGGCGTCAGCCGCTAGTCAGGGAGGAAAAGAGGGGAAACTTTACCCCGGCTCTGGCCCTCCTGAGTTGGCCTGCCTTGTGCAGCGCGAGGGGAAATCCACTGGATGTCACATACATCTTGATTTTTATGAATGCTTTGATAGCTCCCCTAAAGACACTCCCATGACCAGGTGGAAGGTATTTATACAAGCGTGTCAGACAAGCAAAGACCAGGGGAAAGGATATTTGCTGATCCCCTTCGCTCACAGAGAAAAGAAATCGTGCGGCTATTCTAATTGCAACTGGAAATAATTATCTGGCTGTGGACTCTGGGAAGTGGGTCAGTCAAACGCACCCTGCCCTGATCACCAGGTGTGACGGGTAGATGGTTGGTTGACTGACGCACGGCTGTCCAGCAGGAGAGAAACCTGCATTCCTACTATGAAATGTGTGTGTGTGTGTGTGTGTGTGTGCAGCACTAAAAGAAACACTTTTTATCAAAAAGAAACACCATCAGGACAACATGATAAAATTATTCGTTAAAAATAATGCAATTAAGTTTACAATACTATATTTGTATTTTGGCGACTACATTAGTTATGAGTCTGAGATTGTTGAACACGGCCATGATAAACGTAGACGCCCTGCTGCACAGAGCGCTCTGGCTTGTTTATTGAAAGTGTGTTAATATTGAATGTGTTGCGTGTCCAAATTGCAACTTCTTCGACAATGCTGGTCCTTGGGGTCCCCAACATAATGCCCGTCAAGTGAGACATAGATTGAATGGGCAGTTCTCGAGATGTGCAAGAAAAAAAGATTCCTTGCTTTATAGTAAGATGTTAGTTAACTTAACTATATACTGCTTTTCAACTGCCATTACTGAGTCAGTTTGTTGGCTTTATGACTCATTTATCCTGTAATTAGGCTGCTTTAAGAGAGGTAAAGTAATAGATATGTTTCATATATTATTTAGAGCAAGCCTTGTTACTTTAGCTGAACAGCTCTCACTGTGGCCACAATATGGGATAATGTGAATGCTACATAGTGTAATAGCAGCACAATCAGCAAAATATCTGTTACAGGGCAATATCTGGTTGAATTCAACTTTTCATTTTTAAGAGAAATGTGTTTTTCCTCATAAAAAGTTACATCGTCTCACTTTAATGCGTTAAACATACAAAGTGTGCATCCTTCTGATTGCACATATTTATTATACACACATTACAGAGAACGCACAAGTGTGTGTGGTGAGATAAAAAAACAGCCTCCAGTCCAAAAGTTTACAAGAGAACATTTAAAATACACCTCAAATCAATTCCAAAAAGTATGCAAGCCAGTTCCCATTAGTGCAGTAAGGCCCAAGACTTCATTGCTTCCAACACTGCAAACGAATTCCACACATTTTAGTCGTCAGAGATAATTAGGATCTGTTGAACACTTTCAGTTTCCACTCAGCTCTTACATATTCAGTATCACTACACAATAAATGCCTTTAGTTCTTTAATTTCTGTAGGAATGCTCTGTGATGTGACCGCAGCTCAGTGCACTGAAACAACACATCACTTTTCACTACACTTTATTCAGAGAAATGAACAACAGCTCTTAGATGGTGAGAGTATGCTGGAAGAGTGATAAGTTACAGAATTGTTCTTCATACATAAAATATGATCTATTGACAGCTTAAAGTTGAGGGAATTGGAGGCTGAATGGGGATAAAAAGATCTGGTGAAATTTGAACTTTTTCTTTCCTCATCCTCTGTGAAATAACACGGCACAAACTGCTCCATTAACAGGTCATTCTGTTTCGAGGAGCTCATCGGAGAGCAGTGAAATCGCCCCTTTAAATCTCAGCTGTGGATGCAGATTGTGCATGAGCGTACTTTAGAACTGCACATTACGTTTGTGTATACATACACACTTTTTTCGTGCGAGATATGTTTTCTCATCTACAGTGTAGCTGTATGTTAGCATTCCTCTGCTCCCTGGTTTTGTAACATGGTAATTGTGCAGAGCGAGTACCAATGTGCCAGGTCTCAGTTTAATGAATCCCACCTGTAACACATTTGCACATTCATTCCTCTCCAAGGAGAAATCCTGTTGCCAAAGCAAAGCTTGAGCCGAGTGGAAGTGTGCTGCTCTGCTGAGCCCCGAAAGCCTTAATAGCGTACCCAAGATGGCTGCCGATTTCATCAACCCGTTCAGAGCATGTTGACCTGTGAGGGTATATATATATATATATATGAAATCTATATTTGTGTACATTTACAGTGCTCAACGCTGCACTCAACAGGCGAGGGAAGGAGGAGGAGAGGCCTGTGGAATGTGTGAGCAAGTTGTTCCTGAAACCCTCTGGCATGTGAAAGGGATTTCACAAACATGAGTACATCAAATGATTGATTCAACCGCTAATCTTTCCACAAACTGTATACATACCAATATCTTAAGAGATTATTAGACCATTCATCTGGAGCTTTTCCATGAACTAAGTATAATGCTATATAACTGAGTACCCTCACTGTAGACATGATTTATTCATTATTCCTCTCAGGGAATTAAGGGTTGGGTCACTTTCTTCACCTGCATCTGTCATTTTAAGCGGAGCAGTAGATATGTAAGTTCATGAATTTGTAAGAAGTGCCTTCCCCTACAAGTGTGAATCGGCTCTTAGGAGGCCAAGAGCAATCATTCAATGAGTTAGACTATAGTTTTGATTGTCCTGTAGCATACATGATAATGCATAGTGTGAGTTTGCATCAAAGATTTCATGTTCTGAGATCTGAAACCAGTGAAGCAAAACACAACATAAAACAGCCCACGTTTTTTTCAAAGAGACTGCGAGTGTGAATTTTTTGCTTCATACTGATTTCCACTTGACACCATGCCTCTCAAGCTGCTGCTTGTTTCCTTCTTTATCTTTTACAAACTGAGCCAAGCTGTCTTCTCCTCAGTCTCCTCCAACAGGGTGGAGTTCTCCTTCTTAAGGAGGCGCTCAGTCTCCAGCATTTCTTTTGCCTTCATCAAGCCTGCTGCGACTGCGACCTTCCTGAGCTCCGCTTCTCGTTGCTCATGCTGGTCTTGATGGGACGCCTGGTACTTTTCCAGAGTCTTCTGAGCTTCTTCCTTTACTTTGTGCAGAGCGTCGTCTATCTTGCTAAGTTGTATTTTCAGCTTCCTAGCTTCAACCGTCTTAAACTTAAGAGAGCTCTCTAACTCTTTTGAGTGAGTCTCACACACTGTGGTGTCTTTAACCTGCAGCCTCAGGAAGTGAATGGTGGTCTCTAGGTTATATACAACCACTGCACCAGAGTCCTTTTCAGCACAACGCTCTGACTGGATTGCATCCACCTCTTTTTGATGGGTCTCTTTGTCCGCCTTCATCTTCTCCAATTTGACTTGAAGGTCGTTGTTTTTAGAGGTCTGCTGGTCAAGGTCTGGTTTCATATGATCAGTCCTTTACGATGATGTTGGATTGGAGGAGTTCTTAGCGCTAACTAAACTAATATATTATTTTATGATGCACATAAGGCTCATAAATATGTAAATGTAGAAATTTGGCTAGATATGTATTTAACAGATTCAGCTTGATTTGGTATCAATAGCAAACGTCAGCCAAAAGTAAGAGGACACCTGAAAAAAAGTGGTCAGTGGGTAGTCTGGTTCAGTATGCAGTATATTCAGGAACATCCCATGAAATGATATAAGCAGTTGCTTAGGGTCCCTAGAAATCATTTTTTTAAATGACAGAGACAATATCTACATAAATATTTAATTCCTTAACAAAAACTGACATTTTTTTCCATTTTCGTCAACAAATTGTCTCAAAACAATAAACTCAGAGATTGCCGAAATGGACAATTTCAGTTTACTGTGCCAACAAGCACTCTCAGGATTATGTGGTCAAAAAAAAAAAAACATTTTAAACACTGATTTAAATGAAATAAATAACATTTGGAGGCTGGTTTAAGACAGTGGTATAATTATTTTAAATATTACAATAACCATATGTTTTGTCCTTAAGTACCTCCATGATGGATTTTTCAAGCAATTTGGAATTTGTCACAACAGACGATTATAGAAGCAGTTTCTCAAGGAATTCAAAAGGAAAAGTTCAAATGTACTTTAAACGCTAGTAGATATTAAGATATGTTTAAAGAAATAAATATTAGAATACATTTGATTAAAAGAAGACTAAACTACTTGGTATAGTTTTAGTCAACTAAAGCTAATACATTTTAATCAGCAGACTAAGAGTAAATCTAAATTGTTTAAATAAAAAATTGCAACCAAGTTATTTTCTAATTCCAGTTCATGAACACATGTTCTACAAACAGACGCTAACTTGCTCATCTTTTAGAACAAATTCACAAACTAAACTCTGATTATTATTAGATTAGTACTTGAATGCAGTACTTTTGCTTTTGATAGAGTATTTGTACATTGCAGTATTGATATTTTTCCACCGCCAATAAACAGTGCATATGATATAATAAAAAAAAACATCTGATCCTGCGACTATATTGTGATTGCTGATTTAAGAGCTTCTGAGAACTGTTTAATGATGACACTAAAAACCCTGATGAACAATTGACTTCTGCACCTTGATCTCGTCATATCTTGCTCAACTCATCAGTCCCTTTGCTTGTCACTTAAAAGTGAATAACTCGTGACTGTTGCAGCACTGTGCTGTTGTTGCTCATTTCAGTAATGTTGCTCCCAGTTGGTGGTCCCAGTAATGAGCAGCGGGGGGTGGGTGGACCACATTGAATGGGATGCCAGAGATCTTTAGCTGCGCTCCTTCAGGCCCTTTTGCATTTAGCCACCCTGAGCTCATAATTGTGTGACTAAAGCAATTGTTCTCTTAATTGAAGCCATTCGGGGCCTCTACAGGCTTTTCCCACTCCCCTCAGGTGTTACTCAGGTTTTCATCCAAAACACTCAGGTGATCATTCAAAGACGCTGAGAAACAGGGACATTTTCAGTTCTGATTGTACTGTTGTTTTTAGAATAAAACATCTACAGACCCGAAAAACTGGAAGAGATCTATGTATGTAATCGAATAGTTACGTAGTTTAATTTAGCTAATATCTTCATGTAAAAAGTACTCTATGCACAAACATCCAGTGTTCTTGTTGACTTCTGGCATAATAAGTGCCAAGGAGTCATTATCTTGCGCACCACAGTTATACACAGTTATAATAGCTCATAATATGCATCATAAACACGGACACATCATTATGAAACTGCCCACAGATTAATGAGTATATGACACAGCAGAGGTAAACATCTCTATGCAGGATTTAGTGCAGCTCAGGACTTTTAATGGTCAACTGTAGAGTGACTGAGTGTGATAGAACGTAAAGGGTCTCTCTCCCCTTTCAAGATAATGCTTCATAGACGACAAACTCTCAGTCCCCTTCAGTTATTTTCCTAAACTTACCGTCTCAACGATCTGCCGTTATGCTTTTGAAAAAACGGTCGTTCCACCTTTAGTCCTCAACACATGTGAAGCACTTGTGTCTGCAGAGCACCGTTTCAACTTGGATTCCTCATTCTGAATAATTCACAAGCCCGAAGAGTGTTAGAGGGTGGAGGAGCCGAAGGCGAGCGTATGTGGAAGAACAGTTGACACACAAAGAGAAATCGGCCCAAAACTTGCAAATGGAAAGAAAAAAAAAAGAATCTGCTGGGGCCACGGTTTGTTTTCACCTGAAGCAGTCATTTATCTTGGCCAGAGCCCAACACTAAACCGCTGTGTATGTTTCTATGGTCTCAGTGGGTTTGTGTGTGCACCACAGCCACTTAAAGTGGTGGGGGGAACTGCAGATTTTCAGTCCTAATCTAGGAATTGTGAAACCGCACCATTTCCTTGCACTTGAGAAGTGCTTGGCATCTCATTCGGCTGCCGAGGACCTGTATACATCAGCTCAGATGGAGCATGCAGATGAGTTCAGGATGTGTGTTTGTTTTACTTCCCTGTGGTGAACACGTGGAGGGAAAGAGGATGATAAGAAGGTTGTGGCAGCTGTAGCTTCAGCACATTTTCATCTACTGTATCAACAGCAGCAAGTGGTGGCTCTGATTAGCAATGACAGGCTTTCTGAACCTACACATGCATATCAGTCTAAAGCCTTTGTGGTTCTTAATACCAAAGGAAGAGGTGAAAGATCTCGTGCCACTGAGTGCAAGAATAGCTTTGATTTAGGCTTTCATTTTGCTTTAATTATTGCTTTTGTCACTTTGGAGAGGCCATCACCAGAATGTAAAGCTGCAATAATCATAATCAATGGACAGTCCGACTATGCCGAGCAACTCTGCAGTTCCAGTCAGCTCTACGGAGCATTTTATTATCTATTAGCTCAGTGTTTTCGTTTTACAGCTCATAGCGATGTAATTGTTTTGGTTCACTTTCACTGTTCATATTGTTTCTCGCTGAAAAAGCAGTAATGAACCCACTATACACCTGCCCAGCACCTCAGAGCAGACAGACACAGTTAGCGTGGAGCTGGTGAATGTAGTGCAGCATTTAGCTGCCACGAGTCTAATGTTTCCCTTGAGAGTATAGGCGGAGAACCAAGCAGAGCTAAAAATAGAGTACATTTTGGCGTGGGCAGTTGTTTGCTATGTTCAGCATTTCCACTTTGTAAGGTGATAGTATATCATTGTTGTAATTACAGCTGTTGTGCTGCCCCTAAGTGGCTAAAGAATCAATAATTGCAGATTTATTGGCTAATCTACAGCATCTCATAAAGGGATACGACTGGAGTTTTTTAATTTGGAATGTAAACAGCAAAACCAAAACCAATTCTCAGGGCAGATAATATGGCTGACATCTTAATAAAAAAATCTCGACATCAGGAAAACTTTGTCCATCAACTTTTAATATGTTCTCATTTTGTATCTCAGTACTTTCAGACTTCACTGCCTTTACTGCCAGTTCAATCACTTTAAAAGGGACACTGTAGTTTTGAGCAATCATTATTGAGTATGTAGTGCATGATTTTCATCTTATTTTGTAGGATCAATAAAATAAATAACATATTCATTAAAATGTCACAGAGTGCAAACATGTTGTGTTTTTAATAGTTTTTGGACAACAATGGAGCTCTATGGCAGGCCTTGGATACATTATTTCAGTGTTGTTTTTGTATATTCATGGGATTTGTTAACAATAAGAAAATAAATAATATCATTGTTCTCTCTTGTTGCCACACTTCACATTTTAATGGGATAAAACATCTATATATATATATATATATATTTATTTTTTTACATAGAAATCATCTAGTTAAGGTTTATCCTTTCAAGTTTGAAAAATGAATCAATTGCGTGATTTATGTTTCTTTCTGTGCTTGACATCCACCCTCCTCTACATTTCCTTAACGGAACAATAGAAGTCTGATTAGGTCAAACGTTCTCACAAGACGTAGCACAACATCAGCAAAAGGCCTCAAAATGGGGATTTACCGCCTCCTTCCAGTCAACAGCCCCCTTGGGAGCTTCCCTGAATGAATCCCAGGCCGCTACATATAGCTCAGCTATCTCGCTGACCTGTCGTGCCACCAGCTACTTCAACCTGGAGCCTACACACTCTCGCTATACAGCCACATCCTGGCAATAAATCACTGTGTGGTGTGAACTTCCCAGGAATGCTTGTCGAGAAGCCAAATGATTGTTTGTAAGTCCAAGCAAGGTCCAAACCTTATCAGTGTTCAACACATCTCTGTGTTATCAGAGATGAAGCTGAGATAGAAGTGATCTCTTTAGCCTCAGAATAGATTCCTATAGGCAATATTTCCAGTAATAGAACACCTAAAAGTTGCATGGGAGGTCAATTATGCAGCCTGTATGCTGTAAACTTTGTTTCAGCTACAACAGCTTCAAGTGTGCTAATTTATTCAATTACGAGAAGACATTTTTGGCATTTGAATCAACACCAGGAAACGCAAGGCTTTTGGTGTCAACAAGTGACATCAGCAGTTGAAATGAATGCAAACCTCTCAGAGCTACATTTCTTCTTACCAGGGATTTGGGATGGAAATGGTAAAAAAAATGTTATTGCAGCCAGTTCAACCGAGGAGCACTTGCTTAGTGGAATTAAGGCAAAAGTTTTGATTTGCCAGTCTGTGCATGCCAATGGGATTTCTCACCACATCTGACATCACACCGACAGGCCCAATCCACAGAATCGTTGAGACTATGAGGCGTTTAGAGATTTTCAAGTCCCACGTTGTGATGCAGTCTGAATAATCGAGTGTATTTTGACATGCAAATCTGGCCTCGAGCAAGCTTTCAGTTGACCCCTTCGGAGACTTGGGTGGGCTCCCGAAATACCTTAATTTGACATGACCTGATTTGGAGGATTTCAGTGTTATTACTCCACTCGGACATGTGGACTCACATGCGAGGCGTGAGGTTGATGGAGGTCTTCCCAGTGGACCACGCCTGGAGCAAATGAGGGTTAGAAGGAGGGGAGGAAAGAGAGAGCATTAGAACAGAGAAGGAGGTGCATAATATGAGTGACATAAAGGAGTGAACGGGGGTGTGGGAGAAAGAAGCGATGCAGGGAATATGAATCTAACCTGTAAATGTCTGGAGCACCAGGGAAGTGTCCAGAAGCGTCAGTTCAACATCCGCCACATCTCCCCTCCTCTCTCTGTCTTACTCTGGCCCTCCTAAGCCATCCAACTATTGTTGTGCTGGAAGTCCCTGAGTTTTGACAGCTGTGCTTGGAGTGCAGTGACGGCAGTCCTGAGGGAAGGGTGTGTATGTCTGGCTGTGTGTTGTCGGATGGTTTGTAGTGGATGTGGACACTTTGGTGTGTAGCGTCTCTGTATGCAAATATTGTGTGTGTGTGTGTGTGTGTGTATGTGTGTGTGTGTGTGTGTGTGTGTGTGTGTGTGTGTGTGTGTGTGTGTGTGTGTGACTCTAAAAGTTAAGCCTTTAGGTTGAGTATGTGTGTGTGACGATGATAAAGACAAATACATTTGATTCATGCAGCACCTTGTGAACTCATAATGCATCTTAATGTGCTTTATTAGTGGTCATTTGACATGATAAAGCTCTTCCAGCCATGATGGTGGCTCTGTGAGGCTGCATAAGGAGCAAAGTAAGGATTTCTCAAGTTGTTCACTACACTAAAAGTGTTGAGTTGACCTCTTTAGGGCGCATTTGGCACAGCAGTGCTTTGAGCTAAATACTAACATCAGCATGCTGACAAGCTCACAATGACAATTCTAACATGCTAATGTTAAGCAGGTATACTATTTACCATGTTAATCATTTTAGTTTCGCGTGTTAGAATGCTAACATTTTGTAATTATCAACAAATACAAAGTACAACTGAAGCTGATGGGAATGTTGGACAAATGAAAATGAGACCAGATGACGACACTACATGAGAGGTGAAGGGATCTCCAAAGTTTTCTCTATTCATCTCAAGTTTAATGGCAATAAATCCAGTAGTTGTTAAGATGTCTCACTAAAAACACAAATATCAACCTCACTGCTGGAGGAAAATCAGAGAATCACCAAAGTCAGCCGGATACATTGTCTGGGAACCATGAATGTCATCAATTCATCCAGTGGAAGTTGATTATATAACTCTGTGGTTCTAAATACAATTTCAGGTGATCATAAAAGTCATCAGGCTTCATCCTCTGGGGACTATGGAAACCAGAATACCAAATTTGAATGGAAATTGCATAGTTGTTAAGACATTTCAGCAAAAAAAAAAAAATGGCAACCTCATGGTGGAGCTGGAGGAAATGTCAAGTAATCACGAAAATCAGTAGCATTCATCCTCTGGGAACCATGGACGTCTGTACAAAATTCCATGCCAATCCATTTGACAGTTGTTAAGATATATCAGTCTGGACCAAATTGGTACTGTTGACTGACTGACCAACAGACGGACCAACCCTGCTATCAGAGCCACGCTCCATAAAGCGGTGAGCGCGAGCAGCTTACTGTGCATGCTCAATAAATGTAGCCTACTGTGTGTGTGTATTTGAGTGTATGGATTCATGTGCACATTCATGTTTCTGTATGGACATACATAATGCTTTTCACATGACTGATTTGGCTAACTTTTCAATACCGCGCCTTCAAAAAAAAACTGTGCAAGGATCCCATTTACTTAATGATGTTGCAGCTGGCATACATTTTGTCCTGACCGGTGTAGCTCAGGGAGGCGAGCTTGGGAATAAAGCAAGAATGTGTAGTGGGTGCGAGGCAGCTGGTGGCTGAGCCCCGCTGGGTCGCAGGAAGCGAGGCCAGGCCAGCCACATGAGCCTCAGCTGATTCACACATCCAATGCCATGCATACACAGCCCAACCTGCTGGCCAGCACGTCCCTACTGTACGATCAGAGGGCCAAAACAGGCGGTGTCTGAAAGAGATGTTGCTGCATGATAACCATTGTTAAGCACAGAGCCAAATGGAAAGGTCATATTAGCTTGATGCTGATTAGAAAAGACATGTTGTTAATCATCTTCAAGCCCGATAGCTTTTTCGCCCGCCCGGCAAGCTGCACACTCTTCTGCAAAATTAGGAATAATCACTAGGGTCAACAGCGTTCTCCCCGTTTCCTCCCAAAAGCAACTGTTGACCACAAGTTAATGTAGCTGGCTCTGAACTTAAAACTAATAAGGCAATTGTAGATTATTGAGCTCTCAGTTCTTTCCAGCAAACCCAGGAGTTATTATTTCTTACTGTAACTGACTCAACACCAATTAGCATCAGAATGACCAGCTGTATTACGGTAATGACATGGCAAGCACTCAGGTATCAGACTTATCGCTCTGCCCATAGCGGTAACGCCATAAAATACTTACACGTCCAAGGGCCACAGAGCATTTACAGCGGCCACTTTTCCTCCTGTTTGCTCTCCAAACAAGGAACCTTATCAGCTGAGGGGGGGAATCCAGGAATATTTGAGGCAGAATGACCCGCACCAACACTTCCTCCTCATCACTTCTTGTTAAGTGCAGGGGTTACATAACTACCACGTTGGATTCAGATGAGTGTAGATTTGTAGTGAACACCAGTCTTGTAATGTTTAGCCTTTAGTGACATCCTCAGGACCAGGCTGACCTGCAGTCACCCTCTCATCAGATGAAAGGCAGGGTAAAGTCCTTGTTTTAGGGCCCTGCCGTGTTAGGGTTTCCTTTGGATCCTTCCCTGTCGTTTCTGGGACAGACAGAACATGTGGTGAGTTTTCTTCTATCCCCCCCCCCCCCCCCAAGCTTGTCTAAGAAGCTCATAAAAACACAGGACTTCCTGCGGTCATTTTATGACACGGCACGCATTGTCATCAGCTGAGTCACATAAACACTCCCTGACAAGCCAGCTAAAGAACCTATGCTTATTTTGTCATCAGCACTCAATTCCTCATTGAGTTCCACATTGAGTTTTTCTTTTATGCACCTGAAAGGCTGTTCAAGAAAATTGAAATCATA
The DNA here is from genome assembly GCF_910591455.1 of Pholis gunnellus. Lineage (NCBI taxonomy): Eukaryota > Metazoa > Chordata > Actinopteri > Perciformes > Pholidae > Pholis > Pholis gunnellus. Next base: position 7,249,054 of record NC_136534.1, read on the forward strand.
TGTGTGCAGACGAGGAGGAAAACGATAATATCTGGAGTCTGGATTATTTAAAGGGCATAAAACATACACTTGATGCAACATATGCCCCTTAGATGATTCCAATCTTGTATGAGCTAAATTTGCTAAATGTGGTACAAGTGGTCAGTAGTTTGAGTGGCCTAGTGTATCAGATTCCCCTTTGTCACCTGCTCCGTGACGCCCTCAACTGGTTACAAGCGGAACTCCCTGCTCCGCAAACCACAACTTCCTGCAGCTTTTACTGGCACTCGTGCTGAAATATAAACACAACAAATAAATCATTTCTTGGTGTGCGTTCACTTTAAATTAAACAAAGAGAAAATAAACAACAATTCTAGCATGAGCACAACGGGGACTGCTAGAAACATTTTAACAAGAGCATGAAATTAGAGCAGAACATGTGAGTCACAAAATACAAATTACCGGGGATTTAACCAGCTGAAAGATATTCCCCTATAAAAGCATAAAGGTCAACTTGTTGTTTTCTGATCGTCTGCTTCTCGTTGAGGAATGTTTACAGTAATTGCTGCTTCATAATTGGTGGAAATGATATGTTATGTTACTTCAAGCAATAAAATAGTCCATTAAATGCCATACTTGGGCAAATTCAGCTGGTGTATTAAAAGTTGACTTGTACATGAATGCAATTAAAAATGAGGAAACATTAAAGTGCAGCGTTAGACAGGCTTTAGAGACACCTCGGCTGCGTTCACACCAGTGTGTATTGGGTTATTAATAGTTGCTATGATACCAACATCCTCTCTCCCCACTTCTTTGTCAGAGCCTCCTGTGATTTAGGGCACTCTATAAACCCTACTGGGCCAGCCTTCTGTCCTTTTCTGGTTGCCGTTATTGTTTGCGGAGCACAGGCCACGGTGTTTGGCTGCTCCAGCTGAGAAGAGAGCACCTACTGGGCTTTTCCCATGATGATGAGAGCCGCTCCGCTCGGCCCAGTCAGCGGGCAGTGGATAAGGGCCCCGAGCTGCTCCCACCTCCACTCTCTCCCCTTCCCTGAGGCCCCCCGAGCCCCCCCCCCCCCCCCCCCCCCCCCCCCCCCCCCCCTCCCCTCCCTCCCTCTTTCCCTCCCTCCTCCTCTAAGTCCCCTCAAGTCATGATCTGGCCCGTAAATTAGTACCGGGAGAAAAATAGGTTCTGTAAGATGAAACTGGGTTTCTGTGTGTATCAGCACACGACTCAGGGGAGACAAGAGAGAAGAAGCAGGCAGTAAATCCATTGGAGTCCACTGATAGCGCCTGTTTGCACAGCCACTGCCGCTTCCTTTGATCAAATGGCTGGGGGAGCGGGGGGTCGTGTGGCGCTGCCGAAGGTCAGCTATATATTACACTCCTAAAAGTGATTACTGAAATTCTTAAGTGAAACCATTCTGCTGCCAGGGTGTGCTCTAATCCCCTGCAGCGTTGTCTGGGCCGGGGCTGGGGCCGGGGCCTCTCTGTGGATCTGTGCGCCCAGCACTCCTTTTCCCCTTCCCCACTTGTGTTTTCTATCATCAGAGCAGGCCTAAAAAAGAGCCCCTACATGGAAACATGGCCTATCCAGTTGCAATATCAACTGCTGGGGCACGGAGGAAAGAGAGAGAAAGAGAGAGAGGAGAGGGGAAAAGTAGTGTCAAGAAACAGAAATATGCGCACACTTCAAAGGCTGGGGCAGCAAATTAAGGGTTAGGCATTGGACACGACAGTAAGTGGCCTTTACATCAGAAACAAGGTAAACAATGTCTGGATTGTGTTTCGCTTCTTCTTCCTCTGTGTTGTTGCATAGAGACCCCCCAGCTCTCCATCTGCCCGCTGGCTGTGCTGTAGGTAGAGCACTAAAACAGCTCAATGAAAATTTGTTCTTTTTCTTTTTTTTACATCTAGCAAATCATTTTCATCAATTGAGCCACGATGAAACATTTCGTATCTGTGCCACCGACATGTGGAAATGAGTGGAAAATTTGACTTAATGAATATTTATGAGAGTATTTAATATAATAAAATCCCACAATTTATGACTGGTAGCTAATCCTTGCCACAATGCTGCACAGTCTGTATCAAATCAATTGCAAGCACTTACAAAACAGAAGTACTGCTTTTACAAACAAGCTTCAGGTGAGAAAACTGTGTGTGTGTGTGTGTGTCAATGTATGGTTTCTATTGCAGCAGCACCACAGTTGAGATTGAGCCAGCTAACATGATCTAAACAAGAATTATGTGAAGTCATGCTCTATGAAACTTTATACACATTTGCTGATCATTACCTAAGATTGCTTTGTGTTAACTTTGGCAGGCCCGCTCCTGGCTCTCGGATTGAAAAAGGGATGATGTATTTCCTCTTATTTATTATTTGCGCTGGGCTACTGAGAGGGAAAAGGGAGGGAAAAGTGTGAGCGGTATGCCTGCGACTGGTGCATCGATGCCAGGAATAACAGAGTGAAACTTGCTCTTCAGCCTCATTAGTGTGTAGAAAACAGATCCCAGGAGACACAACAGAGCGTAAATGCATTTAAAACTCTTTACACTGCAGGATGCTACACGCCAACTTCTCCCTATTTCGTCTTTTTCCCTTTCTCCTTAAAATGAGAATGTACACGGCACAGAGTGCTGCAAGTGTGTAGGCTTCAAAAGAGTTGCAACCCCATGTTGCACGTCTCATAAATTCTAGTGAGGGAATTCAAAGAGAAATTTATCGAGCATGGCGTTCACACATGTTGACAGTAAAGAGGGCCAACTGCACACCGGGTCTTGGGAATTTGTAGGAGCACATGTCCTCTCCTTTTGCTTTGAAACACCTTCTTTGACCCTTTGTCTGCTTTTGCAATATATTTGCCCTTTCCACTGTGAAAAAAAGATAGGAAAATGTATTTGAGACACAAAAGCCCATAGCAGTGTCCTATAAATTAGAAATGTCCGATATGCTGTTGTAAACATGGGGAGATTTATCCGTCGGTGTTACATGACCAGGGCTTGAGATACAGTATTTCATGGACACTTCTTAAACCATTACCATCTGAAGCAGGTGCACTGTTATCCCAAAGAAGGCAATGTACTATAACATCATCATTTCCCAACATTTGTATATAATATGAACATGTCCCTGCCATCTGTTTCCACCCAGTGCTGCCTTTTCTTCAGTTGTTTGTACAGTAAGGGAGGTGTTTATGGTCTTTGGATGTTGCCAATTCCACTCGAGAGAGGACCTCAGAGCACCTATGGGACTCAGCACACAGGACCACGCTTTTGGCTCCGTTGCCTATTGACACAGCTGCTATCATGATGAAATGATCCGATTCCAGGGGTGGTGAATATATCCGCGCACACTTACCTACTCGCACACAAAAAGCACTTGGAGACACGCACAACATGTTTGACTTTTCCTTTTAAATGTCATCAAGGGCTGCTCAGACACAGCTTGATATTGACTTTGGTGGAATAAGGGCGCTCTTGGCCTTTGTTGTTGCTTGACTTATGGTGGTTCATTCAGAGGCTGCCTCACAGGATGCTACAAAGTGTGTGCTTCCTCGCGATCAGCTGCTGCTGTGATCGCCAGAACGGGTCTTAATCAAATCTCTGCCGGCCACATCAAAGATGCACGACACTGAGCCAATGAATAGGAGAAAGGTTGTTTTTTTTTGTACATCATATTTTCCTTTTATTTGGACAACTCTACTTGTCAAGTTTTTTTTTTTTAATGATGTGCAGAGTCATCTGGATACTGTACAGCTCCTTGGCAGAGCTGTGTAGGTCCTGAGTGATGGAGAAAAGCTGAGAACAGAGAGTGAGAAAGTAAATAAAAATCTGTATGATAATAAATTGCATCACTGGTAATTCTATCCAGTGCCGCTCTACAGTGCGCAGAACCCCCTTTATATGCGGGGGCCGGGGGTTCTGCTGATAACATGGGGATTGATGTAGGCCATTAAAGGAGCGTGTGTGCTGGCCTGGAGGGGTGTGTTACATTTGGCCCCCACAACAGCACTGTATATCAGCATGTTGTCACCTGGGCTGATGTCACAGCGGGTCCTTTGGCTAAGAAAACACTCGCTCTGTCTTGGGTGGGTGACCGGCTCGGACTCACTCACTACCCACTAATGTGCTACTCGTGCCGAGCGGTGCGTCGTTTTGGGTTCACGGCCTCTCCGAATGTGATCCATAACCGGTTAGGATTTGTGCGTGTGTAACTATAGAGACCCTTCAACAAAACATAACGATGTGGTTCAGCATGTGGACGGAGAAAAAACAAGGGAAACAAAGACGGCTTCAGGACCAAAGATTCCTGTAACAGCTCTGTTTTTATGACTCGATGGGGAGGTTGTGAAGTTGCACGACAACATTAAAACAAAAAAAAAAACACGTTTTATTTAGACAGTCAGGGCATTGTGGAGAGCTCATGGCCTGGCTGTCTCTACCTCACCATGGGGTGAGTAACTTGTGTTGTTTGCACTCAGCCTCGTGACTCTCACTGGGACACTTAAGTGCACTTGTTCATTTCATACACTTCGCACGAAGGACCTTGAAACAATTTGACAACCGTATTCGGGGAGGGCTATTTGTCCCTCGGTGCAGCCACCTCTCCCTGTGAACAGGGTCACTCCTGTTTATCTGTTCATGATGTCTTTCTTGCCGCCGCCCTCTCCCCAACCTTGTGTTAATTCTGGGATGTGAAAGCAGCAACCGGCTTGTCGTTACAGAATCATGGTTCTTTTGGATTTAAGTTTGCTTAATCAAACGTGCCCCGGGAAGAATTGTATTGCTGCATTGCATGATTGTCTACAGTGCAGCCGGAAAGAGAATATCAACGGGAACTAAAACGATGTCATTCCTACACTTTTGCCCGTGTCTTAATTATGTGTAAATGACTTTAAACTGAAGGCTTCACAGCCAATATGAAGACTTTTTGTAATGTGAATACAGGCAATGAATGAGGCTTTATTCATGGCCTGTAGTAGTGGTAATCTAACTCTCACCTTGTAATTAACTTCATACACTGTTGAATTACTTTCTTGGTGTTATGCGAGCAAATGGGGATGACGTGGACGCTGACACCATGATGACCAAATGTTAAAGTGTGGTATTAATCATGTTTTTAAGCATTTACTTCATGGGTTTCATCATAGTCGTACAAAATACAATCAGCAACTTTGTATCCGCCCAATACTAACTAATAAATACAACAACATGCCCCAAGAATTGCTAAAAATGTTTCAATGAAGAAAGTGAATTCAGGAAAGCCTAAATTCAAATATAATATTATTATATATTGATTTATTATTATATTTTAAATGATTGTTGTTTAATGAATCCAAAACGTTATTTATACAGTACGTTTCTTATACAAAGGGCAACTAAATGTGCAAGGTAAGTGCATTAACACATATGTGTCAGTGTGTAAATTCAAGATAATGGGAAATAAAAAACATCCAAGTAAATAATTGAACTAAACATTATTCTACATCATGAATGTATAGGCAAGTTGAAAGATCGCAATTATGTGGCATGCTGAGCTAAGAAGGCTCTTATTCTGTGGAGAAGCTCTTTCTTGACGCTGTCCGGCACCAAAGCTGCAAGAGAGAGAGAGAGAGAAAGAAAGAAAGAAAGAAAGAAAGAAAGAGAGAGAGAATCCATGACTATGCCTTACTCTTTCAAACAGACAGCAGGGTACAACAAAATGTGTGTCTATGCTCACATCTACATCCTGTCCTGCTACCAACACTCTAGATATCAGTGCTGTTAAACTACCTCTTCCTTTAGGAGTGATCTCTACCACCAGGTCCTCCACGGTGACATGCTCCAAGCCTTTGTCTTTGATCACTTCTGCGGAAAGAAAAAAGGTTCATAGGTTTACACAAAGTGCTCAAAGCAGTCAGATACACATGCACTGTATGTATCCTCAATTGTGTTCATTCTTAAAGCTCTAGACGTTATGCTGCAATTTGGAGGATGTGCTTTGCTCACTTCAGGTGTCGAGCTGATTCATGCTTTAATGAAGATATAGTTTTTACAAAGTGTAAGATTTTGATAAAACTGATCTTTTACCTCTGTAACATGCGCAGGGACTCCGGATGAAAATGAGCTTTTAGCTATATCCGGTACAATTTATGTGTTGTGCACTGTTTCTGGTGCGGTCATTTTTACCTTTGCAGTGAGCCTTCATCTGGTCCTTCCAGCCACACTCAGTGAGCTTGGCCCTCAGTAACTCCTTCAGTCTGTCGATAAGATGCAAAACGTGTCATTTTTTCAATTCAATTCATTTAGTTTCGCCCCAAGTCACAAATTTGCCTCAGAGGGCTTTCCAATCTGTACAACATAGGAATTATAGCAGGCACCTTTTCTGTGTTATGCTAATTAAGTAATTAATAACAGCTGACAACTTCCTTATCTAGATCACATCAGTTCAGTATCAATACAATATGTAAGTTCCTCTATAACCTCCACAGCTAGCGTTACTTAGCTAACGTTGATAACGAATACAGCCTAAACGCACGTTACTTGTTAGACCAAGAGGACTGCAGTATTTTTCTCTTACCTCTCTCGTTCCCCCATCTCTGTCAGCTTCTGGTTCACCGTTGCTCTCATCCTGGACTCTTTACTCATAGTCTTCCACCTAACCGGTACCGGGACAAAAGAATAACATAGCATGAGAAAGCCTCCGACCTGAAGGCAAATGTATGGACTTCATGTTAGAACCACTCTAGACAATGTTTACCACGCCGAGCAGCTAACGTTAACTTCCGTTCGTTTCGTTACGTCAGTAGTCAACTAGGCTTCACATGCTAAGTGGGAAGATTCCGGTAACAATATGTACTTACACGTTACAGATGAATAGATAAAAGAGGTCCCACTCTTCGGTGTTACCGCAACCTTGCCAGACTCTGTGGCGCACATGAATAAGTTAAGATGAAATAACGTGAACTGCCGCTGAAAACACAACAGGCATATTAAGAACAACTATCTAAGAATGCGACAGCCGCTCTGAGCTAAACTGTGCGTTTGATTTACGTTTCAAGGTAATTTAGCTTCACACATAAATCACTGAGGAAAAGAGAGTATTTTGATTTCACAGGTTTTACCATCAGCTATTACGTTCCGAGCAGAAACACTGCTCTGGACAATGGTTCCTACATCTTTATTAAATGCAATACTCTGTTACACCACAAAGCGGCAGTGTTGGTTAACGAATTTAATTAAAGTCAGTTTTGGAGGAGACTTTGACCGCTCACCTCCCTTCCGGTGATATTATTAGTTTTTGAAACCCCCTATTTCACATGAACACATTGGCTCAGTTCCTCTTGGTATTTTTTGCATCAGTACAGCATATAAAAACAATAATCTTTTCTGATTCAGCAGCAGCTCTAAGAGGTTTGTCATCAAGGCAAACGGTCAAAGAAGATCTCATAGAAGAAGTTAACACAACACTATTAAGATGACAAAGGAAGAAGTGAGGTTTTGTTAGATTCCTGCTCACATGAGAGTTAACGGTAAGGAACAAGCAGATATATTAAAGTATATGAGAACAAAATGACTGGAGCTAATGCTACTGGAGGGGTAAAATCATTAGATCAGATTAGATTAGATAATTAGATCAACCAGAATTAATGCTTGGCAGAAGAAATGGGACACAGGCAATAAAGGGCAACATTATTATGAAATACAAAAGTCAGTTGAGGTTAAACAGTATAAAGGAATATATTGACACTGTGGAGGTAATCATAACATGTCTAAGGTTCTTGCATGCAGGTAAACATCCACAATATTTAATGTAATTTATCACGTGTTGCAATCACTATAATTCAGAGAGGGACACACACATGAATATAGTACATCGGACAGTGCAGGAGAGTTTAAAGTTATTACTGAGCACAGGGAAATCAGAAGGGGTTTGGTAAGTTAGGCTGTATATTACAGGCATGATTAGGAAATGGGGTGTAATCTATTTGTTTCTCTTTCTTTCTTTCTTTCTTTCTTTCTCAGTTGTAGGTAATACAATGCCGATTCATCAAACTCTGATACAGCAGGTGGCAGTATTCGATTCAATTTAGTTTGTATAGCCCAAAATTGCAAATCACAAATTTGCCTCAGAGGGCTTTGCAATCTGTACACAGTCCTCTGTCCCGGGACCCTCACATCGGTACAGGAAAATCTCCCCCCCCAAAAAAACTTTAACAGGGAGAAAAAAAAGGAAGAAACCTCAGAAAGAGCAACACAGGAGGGATCCCTCTACCAGGATGGACAGAAGTGCAATAAATATCCGGTGTAAAGTATGAACAACATAACAGAGTCACAACACATTCAATGCATATGACAGAAATTATTCATATAATGAGAGCAGTAAGCAGAATAATGAAGGAAAAGTTACGACTGCTAATAATAATAACAGCAGCAGTGGATATAGTAGAATAAAATGATAATAAAAAAGGTAATGTATTGGTAATAGAAATGCAACTAATGACAATGATAGTAGCAGTACAGTCCAGATATAACCACGATCAATGGAAACCTGTGAAGCGGGAAAGCACAAAGACGCCGGGGAAGAAGCAAAGGTAGTAATGTGCATTAATGGGACATGAATTCATACAGAAGGAGAGAGAGAAGAGGAGAGAGGAGCTCAGTGTACCCTAGGAAGTCCCCCGGCAGTCTAGGCCTACAGCAGCATATCTAGGGGCTGGACTAAGGCAAACCTGAGCCAGTCCTAAGTATAAGCACTATCAAAGAGGAAAGTCTTAAGCCTACTCTTAAATGTGGTGAGTGTGTCTGCCCCCCGGACTGCAACTGGAAGCTGGTTCCACAGGAGAGCTTGATAACTGAAGGCTCTGGCTCCCATCCAACGTTTTAAGACTCTCGGAACCACAAGTAACTCCGCATTTAGGGAGCGGAGCTCTCTCGTGGGGTAATATGGTACAACCAGCTCCTTAAGATATGATGGTGCCTGACCAATTAGGGCTTTGTAGGTGAGGAGAAGGATTTCAAATTCTGTCCTTGATTGTACAGGGAGCCAGTGCAGAGAAGCTAATACAGGAGTAATATGATCTCTTTTCTTAGTTTTTGTTACACGTGCTGCAGCATGCTGGATCAACTGGAGAGATTTATTTAAAGCAGCCTGATAATAAGGAATTGCAGTAATCTAGTCTCGAAGTAACAAACGTATGAACTCATTTCTCTGCATCGCTTTGAGACAGGATGTGGCTGATTTTTGAAATGGTACGTAGGTGAAGTTGCAGGTCATCCAGGTTTTTATGTCCTGAAGAAATGCTTGAAGTTTAGCAAGAGAGAGCAGGAGAGGTAGAGAGGGAAGCCATAGCCAGTCAACAACTAACTGTCAAATCAAATAAAGGATTATAACGGGCGATTGTGGCTCAGTGGTAGAGCAGGGTTCGTCCTTCAGTCTGCGGTTCGATCCCCGGCTCCGCTAGTCCATGTTGATATGTCCTTGTGCAAGACACTTATCCCCAAATTGCTCCCGTAGCTGTGCCTACGGTGTGTGAATGTTGTCTGAATGTTAGTTAGTCCTGATGGGCGGGTGGCACCTTGAATGGTAGCCCCCCTATGAATGGGTGTGAATGGGTTTTAAAGATGACATATATTGTGTTCCAGCGCTTCGAGTGGTCGGAAGACTAGAAAAGCGCCATACAAGTAAAGTCCATTTACCATTTGTCCTTCCTTCTATCAAAAGCAGCCTCCACTCCTTCCTCCCATGGAACAGTCAATGCAGCTATGATGACCATCCCAGTAGAGATGAATCAGAACACGATATGTGGCCACAGGGGCGTAGCGCTGATCTCTTGAGGGAACTTTAAGTGGTGGTCGAGGTCAACTCTCATGTTCCACTCACCTCTGGGAGAAAGGAGGGAGCACGCCCTTGTGCTGCTGCTGTGAGCGTAACCCCCTTGCCTGACAAACTAGCTCAACCGCTGTGCCATTGCTGGGTTGAACCTGTCCTCTTGTCTCCAGGGTTTTGGCAAGCTCACGCAGGACCCGACCATGGCGCCATCCGTACCTGCCCTGCGTCAATGCTGCCTTGAAGCACTGAGAGGATGTGCTGCAGGCTTGTGTTCTGGGGGAAACAGTTGACAGGTCTCCCGTGAGCCGTACCAGAGGTGCAGGTTCTGGGGACTGGGAAGGGTATCGTATGGACATGACAAGAAAGCTCAGCTTTGCTTCAAGCATCCTCCACATATCAGCTAATGTAACGGTCCACCTCCCTTGCTGTTGTTAAAAGCCTTGAATTTATAGCTTTTGATTCTTCACCACTTCAGAAACAACAGGGCCTTTCCTGTCCTGCTTTATTTCTTCGGACCACATCTTGGGTGCTGTTCCCCATCCAGAACCGGCCTTGCCTGGCTGCAGCAATCAAGCAATCTCCTGGTGTTTCAGTCGATAGATCGCCTCGTCAACTGTCTGCATCGCTGTCTGCATTTGAGGTGAGTTTCTCACCTCAAACAAAACACTCACCTTCTCCTGTTTGCAGGCCAAGGCAATGGATTTCACTGGAAGTTCCAGGGTGTTTCTCTCAAACAGTGCCATGTTGGAAAGACATGAAGGAAGTGCTGGAAAGACATGAAGGAAGGCCAAGCCAATTACGGACGTAGTAGTTGGCTTTTGAGTGGATCTTCAGAGCTGTTGCTGGGATGATGTCACACAACACACATCAAGGGTTGGTACAATGTGAACTGGTTACACAAGAACTTGAGTTTTCCGTGGAGGAAGCTTTGGTCGATCTTGCTCAGACTATCCAGGAGTTGAGATTTGACAGAGGCAGCCATGTGCTTGCCGTTCAGGTGAAGCACATAATAAATGGGTAACAAATTAAACCCGCTGAGGTTGGCGATTTCGTACATGACACCAAAGTGCTCTAATTGTTATTTACTGCGGCAGAGAAACGTAAAAAAAATAAAAAATAGCCTCTCGTCCGTCACCGTTGTAAATTTCCAAAAAGGGCTCTGGTGCGATCGTGTCCCTTTCAGAAGCTTTGAAATCCAGCATGTCGACAAATCAGAGGCTTTGTTGCCGACTGGGCTTGTGCATAACAGTGCTGCTCTCAGAGGCCACGCACAATGGAATAACATGACATTCACCCCATCCTGATGGGACGGAGATCTCTGCAGTTTGGGCAGCACCTGAAAAATTGACTAGAATATCTAGTGAATTTGGTCGAGAGGCCGAACAGTCGGAATAGTACATGAGTCAGAGACGTTTCACATGGCGTTCTCCAAAAATAGAAATGTGGAAAGCGAAACCAGAGCCTTTAAACAAGAATGGACAGACTCTTATATCTTCATTCTTCCCACGGGCAGTTTAAAACCAGTACGTCTCATACGTTCAGAGACCGTCGTGATTATTAAAAGGGGCAATGTGAAGCCACACGTCGCAAAAATAAACCTAAGAGCCCAATATGATCAGAATCCTAACACATTCATTGACTGTTCAACAATGATGTTAATAACAGAGAGGAGAATAGAGCTGAAACAAGTGGTTTCAATAACAACAGATAAAGTACCTGCACACTCGTTTCTCTTTTTAGAAGATGAGAAGAATATAATATCAAGGCTTTTTTGGGTGACATCACTTCACACCTGAATGAACCGAATTTATTGCTGCAGGACAATTAAATTAATTCATTTTTCTAAGATGAAGTACTTTTTTTGAAGATAAACACTTTTCAAAAGCTTTCTGTAATGTCATTTTTCTATTTGTAAATCCAGCCTGTATTGTAATTTAAATGAGAAAAAAACATTTATTTATTATTCATAATTTATCCAATTGAAAACTGACAATGAATATTGTTGAAATATGATTCAGTTGAACTTTCTTTATTTGATTTGACAGTCAGTTGTTACTGTTACACTTGCCATATACAGGCGTTCATACAACTGCTAAGCTACTTCAATAACTAGTATGGAACTATATCATAACACAAGTTAGACATGATTGTGATGTTCTGGACATTTTCTCTAACTGGACCTCGTTGAATATGAATTGAATACTCTAGTGACACCACAATGTCAGAACATTAACTCTGTATTTGTCAATGCCATGGTGCTTGAATGAAATAAAACTAAATGAAATAAAATAAACAATATTATTGGGGTAGGGTGGCTTCTTCTATCAACTTCGAATTTCTTGACCTCACAGTTGGCATCGATGTTTATTTTTTTCCCCTGATCAACAATGCCCAGAAGAACACATTTCAAAAGCCAAAAGTCTTGGTCACTATTGTGTTATTTATGATCTGAATAAATGTCTCAGAATGAATTTCCATTTTGTTTACTTTTGTTTTGTGAAATAACTATTTATACATTCATGTGAATTCACTGAAGCGTATAAACTCTGACAGGGTGTCCTGAGAAAAGATTTGTAAATAACATGATTGTGCATTACAGTGTTGAGGTTATATAATAATTTTGGCTCAGAGTGTTTTACAACCATCATGTGTGTCTTAGTATGATACTAAATAAGTTGGAATGGTGTATATACCTTATTCAATTTCTCTTTTTTAAAAGTTCTTCTACTTTTCATCTTATAAATTGTCAAAACATTAATTAGACAATGAATGAAGAGAGTGCAAAAGAGAATAATTTAAGCCAATCAACAAGGCAGTACACAACTGTTTTACATGCTTTTCAAAAATGAGAACATTCAAAACAGCCAATACTTTGACAGGAGATATGACAGCAGGTGAGCATAGCGATGTGAGGAGTTTCCAGTTGTTACCAATCCAGTAACATTTTGATACACTGTAATCTGATTATGAATTACAGAAAAAATAATAATAATAAAAAGCTATATCTGTTGACCTTAAACAGGAAAAAGCTATTGTACTTCTGAACTAATCTGCTCGCATTCCCAATATTTACAAATATGATCCAAATTGGTGTAAGAATTGTATAATTATTAGGTTGACGGTTTTCCCTTCGGGTGTTATCAACATCTGGATCAGCACGGCATCAAGCTCTCAGGTGCAGAAATGTCAAGCAGGCTAAAATAACAAACATGACTTCTGGTAAATATTGAAATAAAATCCAAAGTAAAATCTGTCTGATGTTGATTGTACCCTTGATAATGAACCACAGTGTCTATATATTCACATCTACAAATTGAGTTTCCGCACCAAAGGGTAAATCATCACACATTAATGTCTGTCATTTAAATTTCATCATCATTTCCAAGCAATCGCTCCATTTTTCCTCAGCGCTGAGTCTCTCGGATCACAAGTGGGTTTAGCTTTACTAATGTAAAAAGCCTGCAGAAGCAGCTCCAGAGAGCAGATATGAAAGACTGTGATGTGGTGATCTGTATCCTTATACTCCACTAACACAGGTCATGCGTCTGCTTCAACAATGTCACCTGTGACCTATCTGGGTGACCTTTTTGAAGGTTTACACATTTGCCTTTTCATCCCCTCATTGTTGTTAAAAAGTTTTTAATCTCTGAGTTAAACCAAGTCTATTTTTGGTCAGAAATAGTCTTCTAGCTTCAGCTGAACCTCAGCTATATGTCAAATCTACTTATTTTCATATTATTCACCCACAGCGAGGTCCTGAACAGTTTTATGTAGTTTTATCCTGAACTGAATGAAACTTTTGAACCAGCAACAGACTGAACTGCTTCACATATCAAAGGCTGATCCAAAGTCAGTCAGGAGCAGCGCAATATCATCACAGCTTTATGAGCAGTAGTGTCCTGAATGGACTGGAATTTTCCCCGAGACAGCCGAGTTAATTTCTTGCGCACACGCATGCAAACTCTCAGTGCGGTAGCGCACACAGGATGTCGGCTCAGCTGTGATCCGCACTGTGTGACCCCCCCCTGGAGCTGACATTTGAATGTCGACACTGTCACTCACCAGTGAGGGGAGCTCTGATGCAAAAGGTAGACTACTCATTCGGTCAATGGCACTGAATATTCTGCCCATTCGGATTGAGAATACGCCGTTAAACATTTGTTCATGCATGTATTGAACATGTCTGTCTGAGACAGCAACGTCCCAAAATCTTTGGATCCCCTTCAATCGAGTCAGATTTGGAATAAAAGATTCTGCTGAAGGTTAAAGAAAGTGTATGAGGACTTTCGGAGCACGATATAAGCTTGTGCCTACAAATGACAGGCTGTTATTATACTCACTGGTTTCGAGTAACAAATGTACCTTTCAACCTGGTCTTCTGTTGCTTGTTTTGACTTTAACTGTCTGGCAAAGAAGTGCGGAAACATCTTTGTCTTTCATCTGTTGAATAAGTGATGACTTTATTTAATCTTCCAGATGTCTTTTTTAAGTGACCCGTTAACATTTTCTGCTACTTTTTTTTTTATCTTGCTTTAATACTGCGCCAAAGGGCAAATCATCACACATTAATGTCTATCATTTACATTTCATCATCATTTGCAAGCAATCTCTCCATTTTTCCTCAGCAGTTATATATATATGTCTCTCGGATCACAAGTGGGTTTAGCTTTACTAATGTAAAAAGCCTGCAGAAGCAGCTCCAGAGAGCCGATATGAAAGACTATACTTTTAGGATACAAGCTGTACATTAGCTAGCTCGAGCTCAAGCAGCTGTAGCAATGTTAGCTAGCTAGCAGCATAGCCAGCAAAGCTAACATTAGTAACGTTAATCGCCAATTATAGTGTGAAGATGTAACGTTGGTTACCTAACAGTGTTTATTTGTGCTGTTATAGAACCGACTGTAGAGAAGGAACGGGATGATGCTCAACAGGGAGTGGGGGTCTGTAGTTTTCATTGTGCGTCTCTAAGACGATGAAGAAGTGAGGCAGTCAAATCCTCTCTCACTGTTTGCTCTCTCTTTCCTCCTCTTCTCTCTCTCCTTTTCACTGTCATGTAGAACATGCAGTTCACATTTACATGTGTAAAATGTGTGTGTGATTATTTACATGGACCTTATCACTTTTGGAAAACAAATGTTCCAAATAGTATTTGTCTTACAAAGTCAGCTGTATAAATGATTGAGGACGAGTAATACACTTCAGCAATATTGTATTGTATGTGAATTCTTGTGTTTTCTACTGTTTATTTTTTAGTTGTGGGGAATTAAATGCAAAAGTTTACCCTTCATCACCCTGGTGATCAGCCGAGCATGATATATTTACACATATAATCAAACAACTGACTAAAACTATTGCACAGACCTAGGCATTGTACGGCTCCCGGGCCACACCCGGGCCATGGACTTCTAAGTATTTATTTACTGAAGTCAAAGGTTAAGCCTGTGTGCTTAGTTTGTGGAGAACAGATCGCAGTGTTTAAGGATTACAATTGCATTCTCCATTAGGAGACAAAACACACAGAGAAATACAAAAACTTGACTGATGCAGAGCGGGCACGGACCTCTGAGGCAGCTAAGCTGCAAAAGCAACATGCTCAGAAGATGTTGGTTCTCTTTGGATCGGCCTACATATGTGAACAAACATTCTCCGTGATAAGGTTTAACAAATACAGATACAGAACCTCTCTCACTGACGATCACCTGTCAGCTGTCCTTCCCATCTCCACCTCACACATATTTTTTGGATCATTATTCCTGCTGCAGATGTTTCAGGTGGAGCTTAATCTCAGTTCACTGGAGGCACAATGAAGGTGTGAACTGAAGAACAGTGAGACGAGGCTCACCCCAAGCAAATCTGAGGGGAATGTCCTCCTGGAGATCCGAGAGGACTTGCCTAAAATCCCAGGTGACAAAGACCGACCCGATCCATGAACAGGATCATATGCAAAAGGTGATTTGTGACCTGAAAGCCAAAGCTGGATCCAGCTCAGGTCAAACACACCAGGGAAAGAGACTACCTGAAGTCCCAGGTGATAAAGACCTGCATGATATATCTTGACCAGCAGACCTCTAAAACCAACGACCTTCAAGTCAAATTGGAGAAGATGAAGGCGGTCAAAGAGACCCATCAAAAAGAGGTGGATGCAATCCAGTCAGAGCTCCGTGCTGAAGAGGACTCTGGTGCAGTGGTTGTATATAACCTAGAGACCACCATTCACTTCCTGAGGCTGCAGGTTAAAGACACCACAGTGTGTGAGACTCACTCAAAAGAGTTAGAGAGCTCTCTTAAGTTGAAGACGGTTGAAGCTAGGAAGCTGAAAATACAACTTAGCAAGATAGACAACGCTCTCCACAAAGTAAAGGAAGAAGCTCGGAAGACTGGAAAAGTACCAGGCGTCCCATCAAGACCAGCATGAGCAACGAGAAGCGGAGCTCAGGAAGGTCGCAGTCGGCTTGATGAAGGCAAAAGAAATGCTGGAGACTGAGCGCCTCCTTAAGAAGGAGAACTCCACCCTGTTGGAGGAGACTGAGGAGAAGACAGCTTGGCTCAGTTTGTAAAAGATAAAGAAGGAAACAAGCAGCAGCTTGAGAGGCATGGTGTCAAGTGGAAATCAGTATGAAGCAAAAAATTCACACTCGCAGTCTCTTTGAAAAAAACGTGGGCTGTTTTATGTTGTGTTTTGCTTCACTGGTTTCAGATCTCAGAACATGAAATCTTTGATGCAAACTCACACTATGCATTATCATGTATGCTACAGGACAATCAAAACTATAGTCTAACTCATTGAATGATTGCTCTTGGCCTCCTAAGAGCCGATTCACACTTGTAGGGGAAGGCACTTCTTACAAATTCATGAACTTACATATCTACTGCTCCGCTTAAAATGACAGATGCAGGTGAAGAAAGTGACCCAACCCTTAATTCCCTGAGAGGAATAATGAATAAATCATGTCTACAGTGAGGGTCCTCAGTTATATAGCATTATACTTAGTTCATGGAAAAGCTCCAGATGAATGGTCTAATTATCTCTTAAGATATTGGTATGTATACAGTTTGTGGAAAGATTAGCGGTTGAATCAATCATTTGATGTACTCATGTTTGTGAAATCCCTTTCACATGCCAGAGGGTTTCAGGAACAACTTGCTCACACATTCCACAGGCCTCTCCTCCTCCTTCCCTTGCCTGTTGAGTGCAGCGTTGAGCACTGTAAATGTACACAAATATAGATTTCATATATATATATACCCTCACAGGTCAACATGCTCTGAACGGGTTGACGAAATCGGCAGCCATCTTGGGTACGCTATTAAGGCTTTCGGGGCTCAGCAGAGCAGCACACTTCCACTCGGCTCAAGCTTTGCTTTGGCAACAGGATTTCTCCTTGGAGAGGAATGAATGTGCAAATGTGTTACAGGTGGGATTCATTAAACTGAGACCTGGCACATTGGTACTCGCTCTGCACAATTACCATGTTACAAAACCAGGGAGCAGAGGAATGCTAACATACAGCTATATTGTAGATGAGAAAACATATCTCGCACGAAAAAAGTGTGTATGTATACACAAACGTAATGTGCAGTTCTAAAGCACTCTCATGCACAATCTGCATCCACAGCTGAGATTTAAAGGGGCGATTTCACTGCTCTCCGATGAGCTCCTCGAAACAGAATGACCTGTTAATGGAGCAGTTTGTGCCGTGTTATTTCACAGAGGATGAGGAAAGAAAAAGTTCAAATTTCACCAGATCTTTTTATCCCCATTCAGCCTCCAATTCCCTCAACTTTTAGCTGTCAATAGATCATATTTTATGTATGAAGAACAATTCTGTAACTTATCACTCTTCCAGCGTACTCTCACCATCTAAGAGCTGTTGTTCATTTCTCTGAATAAAGTGTAGTGAAAAGTGATGTGTTGTTTCAGGTCACATCACAGAGCATTCCTACAGAAATGAAAGAACTAAAGGCATTTATTGTGTAGTGATACTGAATATGTAAGAGCTGAGTGGAAACTGAAAGTGTTCAACAGATCCTAATTATCTCTGACTACTAAAATGTGTGGAATTCATTTGCAGTGTTGGAAGCAATGAAGTCTTGGGCCTTACTGCACTAATGGGAACTGGCTTGCATACTTTTTGGAATTGATTTGAGGTGTATTTTAAATGTTCTCTTGTAAACTTTTGGACTGGAGGCTGTTTTTTATCTCACCACACGTACATTTGTGCGTTCTCTGTAATGTGTGTATAATAATTATGTGCAATCAGAAGGATGCACACTTTGCATGTTTAACGCATTAAAGTGAGACGATGTAACTTTTTATGAGGAAAAACACATTTCTCTTAAAAATGAAAAGTTGAATTCATCAATAGGGTATAACCAGATATTGCCCTGTAACCGATATTTTGCTGATTGTGCTGCTGTTACACTATGTAGCATTCACATTATCCCATATTGTGGCCACAGTGAGAGTTCAGCTAAAGAAACAAGGCTTGCTCTAAATAATATATGAAACAGGTCTATTACTTTACCTCACAGCAGCCTAATTACAGGATAAATGAGTCACAAAGCCAGCAAACTTAACTAAAGTTAACTAACATCTTACTATAAAGCAAGGAATCTCTCTGTGCACATGTTTTCTTGCATATCTCGAGAACCGCCCATCCAATCTACGTCACACTTGGCGGGCATTATGTTGGGGACCCCAAGGACCAGCATTGTCGAAGAAGTTGCAATTTGGACACGCAACACATTCAATATTAACACACTTTAAATAAACAAGCCAGAGCACTCTGTGCAGCAGGGCAGATCTTGACTTTGGAATGCACAGCTTCAGTTCATCCTTCTAAGCACATCCATGTGGAGATCGACCGGGGAGCCGAGAAAAAGTTACAGTCGACAGTGTCCAGTATTGTTTTGTCTTAATGATTACTGAACTGTTCACATCTCAGATAATGTTTCATCTGGTCTGGTTCATTACATGAGATTGCTAAAATTGGCAAAGCAAGCTCTGTAACGTTGGCCAGCTCAAGCTCAAGTAGCTTCAGTAACGTTTAAGTTGTGTGGAATTAAAGGCAACACCTACATGTTATGCACTGGTAAGGACACCCAACCTTAATGTTAAATATAAACGAAAGAAGTATGTTTTTAATAAGTTAGGGAATTGAGCATGAGAAGAGAAATGGAAAAATAAAGAAATTAAGTTTTCCACTGCTTCAGTCCAGTTCACAAATCTTGACATACACAATTTAAGTCAGAACTTTATTAAGTATGAACAAGTCATTAAAACTCTCACATGTTAAGGCCGAGACTTTTTGCCTTGTTATGAAATAGTCTGTGACACAGCTACCACTTCTGTTCTGCTCGGTTGCTCTGTTCCATTAATTGCTTAGTTTTTCATTTGCTTTCCCAGAAATCCAGCTGGGTCACATTTTGCCATAACTGACAAGAGTCTCGCTGCAGGTCAGCCAGTCTGAAAAGCTTTTTTTTGTTTTAAAGTGAAAAGATGATTTTATATAATTTATGAGGCTGACCAGGACTTTACAGTTCATGCCCAAATAGGGGAATCTTTCTTTTGAAGTCTGGCCAAGAATAACTCCCTGTCTGTCTTGAGAGTGGAATTTAGTAAGGCTTCCTCTCATGTTCAAGTGGGAAATGCCTTTCCCTGCATCACCTCATGACAGACTGATTGATGCCCTACCTGCCCAGAGTAATGGCCTTCTATGTGAGTGCAGGATTACATGACACAGAGAAAAATCTGTCTGTCTGTCTGTGTGTGTGTGTGTGGAGCTTCAGTTAACTATCTGCCGCTCTGCTGACAGTTGGCTGACACAATGAGAGATTGAAAAGTTAGAGAGGGTGTTTATTGCTGCTGGTGCTCATTTTCTACAGCTCAGACAGACGTACAAACACTCTAAGGTGTTTATGCCTCTATTTAGTTTAAGGACGTGCTCATGATGTGCCTTTGGGACGTATGGGGAATGCCTCCGTGCAACGATAAGCTGTTCGGACCTTCCTTATCGTCTCTCCCTGCCCCTCTACAATTGACATAATTCTAGCCTATTACCACAGCTATCTTGGCTGAAGCAGCCCGAGGCAGCTAGACAGCTAGGAGAGATGTGCTGCACCCTCAGCTAAGCAACAATCCACAGGGATCCTCATCTGAAGGCACCTGGATGACCATAAACCACAAGGATGCATCACAGTGGCTGTGTTTTTTTGAGCATGGCATGACACTTCAACTTGGAAAGAGGAGCATGCTGCATTAGGAAGAGAAAGCATGAAGAAAAAGAGGATAATCCTCAGAATAAATAGCTGATGATACTTCAGCGAGCTCTGCCTGTGGCCACGAGGCCCAGAGACCCCATCCTAAAACTCTAAATTGGGCGTCCACATTAAATTGGCTGTTTTTTTGTCCTTGCCTTCTAGCTGACAGCCCCGCTCACCGTAAGAAGTCAGTTCAGTTTGTGATGTGCTAATAATAGATGCATGGCGCTTCACACTTGGTATGGTTTGCAGGGAGACTCTTTACAAGATTCAACAGGAAATGTAGGGGAGGGAACCACCTGCATTCACCCAATAATAACAAGTTCGCAAATTACTATTTACATCTTAATACAATGACATATTCATTGTGAAGAACAGAGCACAGCTATTCTGAGCTATTGTCTTCTGCCAGGAAACAGATTTCTAGCTAGTAATTATCTTTCCCTATGATATATTTTTAACATGCATTATACACTGGTACATTGTAGGAAGAAAACAGTCTGTACCACAATAGGGAGTAAAAAAGCTGTGCTCTTTTGTTCATCATACAAATATTTACAATGTCTTCAACTAATTCCACTTAACTTAGCTGAACGTTGAATACTCATTAACATGTCTTTTAAAAGTTGTTATGACGCCAGCAATATTGAAGACGTTCCATTTGCTGACTACATTGCCTCTGGTGTCACCCAAATTCAGTCTCAGAATCATCATTTCTATTTGCCATCTGCTCCTCCAACTTTGCCAAAACAAGACAACCAGGACTCTTGCAGAGGCTTCCAGAGGACGGCAATTTGCAGTACTCTGTACCCCTCCTCACCCCTCTCCATACAGATTGTACTGTGCTACACTGCTAGAATAAATTCTGTGGCACCATATCCAATGAATTGTACTTTTTGCCCAACAATGAAAAACAATAAAAAAAGTTTTGTTACAAACTCTGTAATTAAATATAGTATAACTTTAAGCTTATTAGTGTGTTCCTCATATATTTTGTCCTCTTCTCTGTCCTAGGGGAGCAGACCTGCATCTTTTTCAGCTAACACTGGTGAGCATGTTGCAGCATTTAAATGGTATCATCGATCATGTATTGGCAGTCTGAAAAGCAGAAGATCATCAGTGTGTGTGCATGCGTGTGTGTGCGTGCGTGTGTGTGCGTGCGTGTGTGCGTGCGTGTACATCTATCTTAGTGAGGACCAACTTGAAAAGTGGTTTTAATAAGGTTCAGGTTAGAATTAGTTTCAGGCAGTGGCGGGCCGAGCATTTTATACCTGGGCCTTCTGTGCTGTCCTACTAGACTCGAGCCATCTCCTAATAAGCTCATTATGACGCCACAAGCTACGGATATTATTTGTTTCTAGGGGTGTAATAATACACGTATTCGCATTAAACCGTTTGGTACGAGGCTTACAAACCGAACAATACTTTCGAATAATACTAGTGCATTTGGAAAATGCAGAAGCTTAAATTGTGGGAAATATAACAATAACAAAAAACAGCTGAGGCCCCGCATGTCTTCAGGGAGGCTAAGCTAAACTAGCTTAGCGGGGGAACAACCGCGGCACACAATCTACAAACTCTCCCCACAGCGTTTAGCTGTTCCCTACTGATTCAGACAGGGATAAAGCAATCGCCACATAATCCCCATTTCTCCAGACCATCATGCTTGCTTTGTAATATGAAAACAACAGCCCGAACGGATTCAATTGTCCAGATAATAACCCTGCGCATGACGGGATGCTTCGTAATTAACCGATAATGCATATAGTCCAAATCAATGTAATTAACACAATGACAAGAACAAACTCACAAGAACCAGTCACATATGATAACAAAGCAACAAATCAATCCAGCAACGCTGCAGCGCTAGAGCACGAGCCATTCATATTATTCATAAAAACGACACAAAATTAACACAGTAGTAACGCTACTGCAGATGTAAAAAACACAAAAGCACTGACTTACCAAAGCAGCTGTTCACTTAAAGACAAAGTCCATCCTCCTTTCTTTGTTAACAAAGTCAGTAACTCCTAAATCCATTTCTCCTCCTCCTTCTGCCATTGAGTGTTAAAAAAACAAAGCTAGGTACAAAAAAAAAGAATCTACACCAAGCTAAAAATGTCATAACTTCTCTTACATATGTTTCAACCTGAACTCTTACTCAACACTAAGATCTGCTATCTAGCTTTCCGTTTGACAAAAGTCACGCTGGCCCACTGACCAATCATGGCGCATGTTAATGCTGCGCTGCACGTTAATGCAGACGTACTTAGGAGGCTGCCCCGGTACCACTGGCACGTCAAAGAATACGCCCAACATGTCAAACTAAAGATCTGATTGGTTGAAGACTATGACAATCAACAATATCGTCCCCATTTACTTAAACTGCAAAGGCTCTCTAGCCTCTCTTCTCACATAGAGAAATAGGGGCTGAATCTGATTAGATAAAAGCTCTACTTAAAACAAGCTGTGCTTGAAGCAGCGCTGCAGGCTGGAAGCAGAGCAACAGAGGAAGACAGGAGCTGTGCAATGAGAAAATAAGATAATAAGAAAAAGTATTACATTATAAAATAGCTATAACTTTGTGATTCTGTTTAGGCCAGCAGAGAAGGCTTAGCTGGCCCTGACGGCCCGCCACTGGTTTAAGGTTAGGGTAAGTGCACGCAGCACGCAAGAAGTCCTCCCATAGTGGCAAGCTCGACAGCCATAGAAGTGCTCAGTATGTCAATGAATCTTTAACACAAAATCTTCGAAGGGAATTGACCAAATCGGAAGCTTTCAGAAGTGGAGGTGAGCTGTCAGGTCAGCCACAACACACAGTGTGGCAAAAAGGTGGTTTCTGGGCTATTAATCTTACAAGCAGGTGTTGCATAGACCTGGTTTTGTGTTGAACTGGATGTAACAGCTTGAACAAGATATATATTGAACTTTACAAATGAAATGAAGACGGTCTGAATCAGCCCTGAACGTGTCGGCATCTGAACAATAATGCGTTATTTGATTGAATTGCTCGCATGCTGATGTATATATCGAAGAACCTTTTAACGCAATGCAGTTGCTTAGCTTAGAAAAAAAACTGGCAGAGAATCTTTACTCAAATCCACTCCCTGTGTGACTCATCCTACAAAGATGTGCTTATTTCTCCACCATCACCGAGTTCAGAAAAAGACAGAATGCAGTCCAGAATGAGCCTCAGAATCTGAATGCCACTGAATAGCCAGTGTGTGCCACAGCTGCTTCTTGCCCTTCGAAATTATGTGATGTTGAGGGGTGTCTTTTGTGGTTGTCAGAACAGTGTGGTTGCTCATGCTTTTCCTGTTTGTCTGTGTTGGTGGGAGAAGAGTGCTCTGAGGCTCCCTGACTTCATTACCAAGAAGGGCAGCCGGGCTTGATAAATGGTCCACTTGGTGAGAAACATTTGTCACCTCACTCATAATAGACACACACAGTCATGGAGTCATGGAAACACATGTCTGTAACGTGTACACACACACACACACGGACACGCATACACACACATCGTCACCAACAAACACACGGCTTCACACCGTCCAAAATAGAACCTTAACAAAATGCAGCCAGGGCTTTGTCGGAGCAGTTTGGTCATGCGGGGAGATAGAAGCAGTTATCATGGTGTTGGTGATGAAGGGGCTGAGCTGAAGTGTTTGCTACTGACTGGATACGCTGTCACAACTCTGCATTCATCAGCACACTGATGAGCTCCAGAGTCAAATAATTCATCACCAGTAATGTCTGTGGGAATGAAAAATAAGGATCAATTACTTTGCTTTTCCACTTTGGAGTGAGTTGCAACTATTTATTTGCTGAACGTGCTCACTAAGTGTCAATCACACCTGCTCTCATGCTGTATGTATCACTCTGTTTGGTGGGGAAAATGGGATTTATCACAGGTGGGCTTTTATTCATTGGAAATGTTGAATATATAAGGATTTATACAGTATTTAAAAGGTGCTTAATTTGATAATCAGAGCCAAGGGATTGCCTCCCCACGGCTCTCAACACGGCGACGGCTTAGCCGCCAGCTCGCAATTAGCGGTGCTAACAGCACTAACAGTGCAAAAAAACGGTGCCAACAGAGCCATTGTTGTTTATCTGAGGCAGAACCGGAAGGGTGGGCACTAAGCTCTCATGACAACGGTACTCGGTACGATTCGGACCACAACACATACAGAGGGAGAGCAATTTCATTTTCTGCTCAGTACACCACTATATCTTTACATAGCAAATAGATGTTTGTTGCTATATTAATGCTCTGAACATCAGACAGAGAACCTTTAAATAGTATCATACAACACGTTTCAGTCCATTGTTATAAAAGTGTAGAGCACCCATCTTTGTCCAGCAGCTATTAATGAGTTTGAGAGATTTTGTCAGACGTCCAACAGACAGATATATCTGATATGAATGGAAAAGCATATTTCTGAAACTGGAGACCGGGACATTGATCGATGACTTCTATGAGGCGAGACAGAGAGGAGAGAGCATACAAAATTCTGTCTGGCAGAAATGTGCTAAATATCTGTGGGTAATCTCAGCCTAATCATATTTCTTTTTCACATAACAACATCAGTTATCATATACACCCAAAGGCCCCTACATTGCTTTTCCAACTAGAATTCTCTCTGTAGTGGCAATCACTGCCTGCTGCATAAGCGTTTAAACATGTTGATTTTGAAGCTAATTGCATGAGAGCACAAATAGCCCATTAGATGTCTCTCACGTTTTTATGAAAGCTGGAGTGAAACTTGATAAATAGTTGTGTTTCTTATCAGGCAGCTTGTTTCACATTAAAATGCAATATATCATCGTGAACATAGTATATCAGAGAGCTGTATAAGGATCACAGCCCAAAGATGCATTCAGGCTTGTCTAATTTCCTCATTTCTCTTGGTATAGGTCAAATTTCTAGTTGCATGAGTTTTAAAATTGGGGTCATTAGCGCATGAAATACTTTGTTCAAGGTGTACTCTCAGCGACTGGGTCACAAGTTCAGTGGTATCTACCCTGATCCTTAAGAGGTTGAGGTCCAATATGTGAAAGAGATTGAATTTCATTTTCAAAGATACAGAGACCATCTTTCATACATTAATTTCTTTATACCTTGAACAGCCTCTTCACTTTTGAGCAGAAAGCTGTTAACCGGCTAAAGACGAACTCAGGAGCCAGGCTTTTTATCAGAACGAAGATGTTTTATCCTCCTTACACCGGCTCCTGGCATGTTTTAGGATTGATTTTAAGATTGTATTGATTACTTTTAAGGCTTTGTGGCCTCCTGGCTATACAGTATATGTGACTTTCATTGTCACATACTGTACATGTAATTCTTTGACAGCATAGGGGGCATTACGGTTGGGTTTGATAGGGATATGTTTTGCATTGGTTAGCAAGCAGCTTAATAAAATGCATCGTTTCATGTTGAACAACCTGGATCTTGATTTAATACGGGAAACATCCCCAGGCTGAAATTTTAACTGTGTATAATTTAACCAAAAGCACAACCTTTCCCAAACCTTAACTTGTGTGCTCTTGTTGCCTAAACCGAACCACATTTTGCTGTACAAAAAGGTAGCACTTCTGTCACTTGGAAAAAAGAAAAGAAATGGCTGTGAACATAATTCACGCAGCAATGACATTAACAATGTCCTGAAGACACTGGTTTGAACAAGGCTTTGCCTCTACTTACTGTGATCAAGTTGATCTTGGGTAACACACCCTCTTGACAAAACAGAGTCACAACAAGACACCAAGGGCTGGATACAACCAACCCATACAGTAAACAGAGGCCTACGTAAGGTGTTGACATAGCATTCATTTGATTAAAGTGGGTTCCCATCCTCTGGTCACTCTGGGTATCTGTACTTAAATCCCGGTATAAATCACCACAAAGATAACTTGCATTGAAAAATGTAATGCGGTTTCATTCTTGCTAAAGGTTGAAGTCAAAATCAACTGAGTGACAGTTCCATACTTCTGTCTCATCCAGGATTTGAACTCAGGACCTCTGGCACCTACAGCAAGAACCATATCCCTGGACTGAAATGCAACTTTAAAACCTCTTGGACCCTAAGCCTTTTTTTAGGCCTCTTCTCGAAAATTGTAACCCATACAAAAGAGACCACAATTCTGTAATTACAAGGTCTATTTTAAAAATGTTGATGCTTGAATATCACTAGGAATTGTGAGATTTGATGAGATGAGTAAATATTGTGTATATGTTACTGGTTAATAGTAGCTGAAGACTGAACACAGCAAACAGGGAAAATTCCCAGGTTCACCTGAAGAAAAAGCACTGTAATTTATTAAATGAGGCCCTGGTTTGCCTAAAAACATTCCCAATTCATAGCAAAAAGGGTGCACGTGCCTCACAAAAAAATATTTGGTGTAAATAAAGTGAAGCAAACCCCAGTTATAGGTGTTTATATAAAAGAAAACATGCCAAATTCTCATTTTCGAACCAGGATTTGCAGCTGTTCCATTGTACTTTTATATACTATATAACTATATATTTCACTATATTTCACTTTGTTTATCACTCATATTGTACAATATATCATAACAGAGCTGTTTGGCATCATTTTTGCATCATTTTGACCCATTTTGACCCATTTTGATCTCTCCTCCATGCATTTTCCTTGTCTCTGTCTGTGTGTATGGAGCCCTTGCTCAGCCTGTGGTCGGCGCATCTTGTCATGTGACCACTCGTTAGAACCGGGTGGCTATTTGGAACACACCCATGTGTTCCATGAAGTGATTGACAGAATTTTCAGCCAATAAAACTCCAAAACCGTGCCGCGATCAGCCCCCAAGCCCCAAGCCCCTGTATGATTCGCCGCCGGCATATTGACCTCCATCTTGGCTCAGATGAACGGAGAAACGCCATTTTAAGTTCCAGACGTACTCAGTGAGCAGACGAACACATTTGTCATACGGAATAATTCCGGATTCCTCCGTTTTCGACCTGAAAACCGACTCAAGGTATGATACAGTTCTAATATTTGGCAGTGTTGGAGTTGTGCTTTCTGTGGCTTGTTGGCTGTAACTCCTGAACGCTTTCACGGAGAGGAATTGGGACGTTACCGCTGAAATCTGTGTGAAGTATAATGCTGATAGCTGTGTGATATGCAGGGGAAAATGCTTTGTCCCCCATCTTGGAAGCATTTTCTGAGTTGTTGGCTCGGCTGTGGCGTAAAATACATCATGATATTGTAGCGGATCTTCTGAGTTAGTTAATAGTTTATAATGGTGTTTTCAGTGTGTAAAATGGTTAACATGATTAAATTAAGGAGACTTTTAAAACCCCCCCCCCAAAAAAAAAGTTATTGTTTATTTTATTTATTTCTTTATGAAAAATCTATTCTACAACATTTGGAACCAAGCCTCGTAACCGAACGGAGACCTTTTGAGCATCGTCGGGTCCAAGAGATTAGTGAAATGCTTTAAATTAGACAGAACGAACCATTAGTCTGCTATATGCCTTTTTAATGGAGTACATTTTGACACGTCACAATAGCAAAAGCTCAGGTGTAGATGATGAAATGAATAATGACTGAATTCCATTTAGCTACTTCAGTTTCAGGATCCATGTGTTGACATCGCATGTGTCTGATTAATAAACTAGGTTCACCTTCCAAAGACAGTTGGACTAGCCTGATGGCATCTATGTGTTTGTTGTTTGTTTTTCCAAGAAAATGGATGAAAAAGTATCATTATCATTGTCATTATTTCCTAATTGAGAGCCCCTCTGATTATTGCTTTTTAACCATATGAAAAATGACATTTAATCACTGCAGGGATTCCGGCAGCCTTCATCAATAGTGCTCCTCCTCCTCCTCCTCCATCTCAAAGCATCTTCAACCACACATAAACACCCAGCAAGTGCATTCGCTTCTAGCAGTGATCCTCCCTAGTCTCCATCTACACTTACTTATTTCAAAATTATGAAACCACCCTTCACTCTCTCAGGTTGCCACAGTAACTAAAGAGTGGATGGCTCTACCGTGAATGGAGCATCTCCGGATGTTACGGTACAACACATTGTATACCCTCTGAAAAGGGGTCAGTGAGTATCCGTCATTAGTATCCCTGAAAAGGTTAATGCACTACCTTGCTATTTCTCCTCCCCAAGCTCCTGTTTTTTTCCCAGCATGTTTTTTTTTTTATTTTCATTTAGTGACCTATTGAGCCATGAGATTTGAAGAGGGGGTTTTATTGTCACAAAAAGTTGTCAATGCTCTTTTCATTTTCTACCACTGCTCCGATATTTTTATAATCTCAATTAAGTATGGCATATTTTTTTTCCGTTTCCCATTAATTCCGTATATATACAGGAACATTTTATTTTGTAGGATTTTCTCTTCTGACAAAAAATAACTGCTGCTTTATATTTCATTAGAATATGAACTGTGTGGTGAGAGGCAGGAAACACTAAACCGGACCACTATGCAGACAAAGTTTAAAGACATTTAAGGGGAGAGAGGTCTACCTCAGTTCAAGAACACATCCCATCATTATTACTCTGCTATATTGTTCTTTTACCCTAATGGACCCGCTTTTAACATTTTCTCTAAAGTGCAGCGTTTAAAACAATGTGAAAAGAAATTACAAACAAAACAGCAAAAGCCAAGTCAGAATCAGTTAAGGAGGCTCCGTGATTTTGTCCTTACTTCAGCGTTTCCGTTTTTATTAGGACAAAAAGTTCTTTAAAAGCTAAAACAACACAAAGTGCTACATTCTACTGCACTTTATAGATGCTGTATATGTTTTTTAAGTTTTTACTGTTTGTATTGGAAGGACAGTGCCCCTCTTCTTCTAACTCATAGATGAGCCATGCATTCGCTCATTAGCATAACTGCAGTGGAACTGAGATGAAAACAAACATTTTAAGAGAAATGTGAAAAGGCCAGGTTTTATGCGGTTATAAATCCATATCAGTGCTTTAACATTTTTTCTTCTCTTCACTTTTCCAGTTTAGTCAGAAAAGGAACCTATTGTCCTGGCAGTAACCCCAACAAAATGGACTTGGTGCAACAATATCAGTTTTTCTTTCTTCTGGATGAGACATTTATTGGTCATCGCTCCATACTTTGCTCTCCAGTCTGGCTGCTCTCTCTCAAAGCATTGCAACAGCATGGCTGTGTTGTCTTTTATTTATTTATTTATTTATTTTTTTACATGTGATCTGATAAGATGCAGTCACTGGTGAAGCAAATGAACCGATAGTTTAGTCCGTTGTGCTCTGTAAATAACTACGGTGCCCAGCTCCAAATGTCTCCAAAAAATACTAATACTCAACCATAATGTGATTGACAGAAGATATGTGGTATGTGAAGTGTGTGTTTGGCCAAGCACTCAACACACACAGTAGGTTTCAAATGCACAAGATGACAAACCAATAAAAAGAAGACAAACTATGAACAAAATTTGTGGATGATGGCAGGCAACTTTTTGGCTGAACCGCAAATCAATCATGTCTGTCCTAATGAATCCTTAAAGGCAACATAAATGGCATCTATGATAAATATTCTCATTTTTTTTTCTGTGGGTTTTCCTACCAAGGTAGATCTCTGAGGAGCATGTTGGGAGCAGTCCAGTAGGCAGTAATGATGGCAATGAATTTTCTGGCCTCTAGAATTTGCAGATGGAAGAAATAACTCGGTTACTGGTTTCCCTTGGATCATTTTATTTTTACCTTGTCTCAGGAATCCTCCTTTACTTCCACTAACATTTTCTTGTGAATCACCAGCTGCGGATCTGGAGAACACACAAAAGATAAGCATATGCCTATTACTTGCACATTTGGTGACTTGGTTCAAAAAAGGTAAGATCAGCAAACATGGAGCTAACGTTGAATCAAGACAAAGATTCTACAGCCATGCTTCAAGGTGAATGCTGATGTCAGCATGCTAACAGGGTCACAATGACAATGCTACCATGCTAATGCTGAACATTTATGTTTACCATGTTCACAAACTTAGCATGTTAGCACACACAAATAGGCTGATTTGCACTAAACACAAAGTACAGCTAAATCTGATGCTAAATGAAAGTCAGAGGATCAACCAAATTATTAAGGTTCTCTGGCCACCCATGGGCTTTACCTCGTTGCACCCTAAGCGAGTGCAACGAGCCTCTTAAAATAGATATACGTGCTTGTGGAGAACTGGTTGAAGACAAGTACAAGAGCATTAAAATACTTTATTAAATGTTGGATTCCATTTAGATGCTTTTGTTTCAGGGTCTTGGCATTGAGCATGCTGGCTCACTGCCACACTGTCAATATTTCCTTGAATTCTGTAGAAAAGGAGTATTGTCAATGCACTGTTTTAGACTTGCTAAAAACTGGATTCAGATGGGTTGAAGTTTAGTATTCTGGGCTCGTCCAGGATTTAAAGCCGGAACCTCCTGTTCGATTTGGAACCTTGGCTGTCGATGAAAAGTCATATATCTTGTGGAGGAAGTCAAAAATGGGTAGAAACACTGTAATGTGCTTTCCCTGCAGTAAAACAAAGCCAGAAGTCTGCAATAGGGCTTTTCTATGGAATAATTGACATATTTGACACAACATATTTTCTCACAGTAGTAAAAAGTACAGATATAAATAATTCAAGTCATAAATGCTGCTTCAGTTTCAGGGTCCTGGTATTGTGCATGCTGGCTCACAGTCACTTACTAGGACTCTTGCTGCGGTGGAGAAGGGCTGTTATCAATACAGTGTTTTACACTGGATTCAGACAGTTCGTAAAACACTGGATTCAGACAGTTCGTAAAACACTGGATTCAGACAGTTCGTAAAACACTGGATTCAGACACTGGATTCAGACACTGGATTCAGACAGTTCGTAAAACACTGGATTCAGACACTGGATTCAGACACTGGATTCAGACGGTTCAAAATCTAGTTTTCTGAGCCCGACCTCTCACACCTAAAGCAAGAATCTGCAATTGTTTGCAATGTTGTACACTTTCTAACAGTTGAATGCAATTTGTTTGCAGGTTTTTGGTCATAGAGTGAGAGAATATTCCTAAGGACCGCTATGCAGAAGTTTTAAAAAAAATCATAACATCCAAAACAACTCACAGCAAATTGGTAAAGACACACAATGTGAAACATAAATATGAATGGCTTATGAATACATGTGGAAATGTAAATTAATACGGTTGACATTGTGTGGCTTGCAGTCCAGACAGTTAATGGGGTTATCGTTTCTTTTTTGCTCCCATAATCAACCACCAATTTTGTGTGGGGATCTATCACCCCCAAACGCAACCACCCACGTGATCCACCTGGTCTCCCCCTATGAATGACAAAAATGTTAGCAGATAGGGTTATCCACTGTCTTTGTGCAGGAGGACAACACTATGCATACATTGTATTGACTGTGTGTGATAATCTATCTTTACATGAGAAAAAGCATAAAGGCAACTTCTCTCACCTGTAAGTAAATAGAAACTCAAAAAGGCATAGGTTTTAGAGGTCCGTGTGTGGAATGCAGTAAAACGGGCAGTGAGGGCCATATGGGGAAGGTTAGCTGCAGGGAATGTCAATCACTCCACCTGCACCACTGATAACATCCAGTAACATCCATCCAATATTAACTATTTTTTTCATTTAAGATGCTCTTATGATTCTTTGATGCTCATGGATGTTGTGGATGTCAGCTTGGTTAGACTTTGTCTTTCAGTGATCTTAGATCACTTAGATAGCTTTTTATGAAGACCTGAACCACTATATGAGAAAAAGGGTCTCTAAAAAGAATCTTGGCAATGCCATTAATTTCCTGTTTTGCGAATGGGAATGAAGTTGTGATCATGCTTGAGAACAAAATAATGATGTGTTTACATCAGTGGTGGGCCGTCAGGGCCAGCTAAGCCTTCTCTGCTGGCCTAAACAGAATCACAAAGTTATAGCTATTTTATTATTTTTCACAAATACACTACATGTATTATAATTTTTTTCCCATTAGCTTATTTTCTTATTTTTGTTCTTATGCTTTGTTTTTTTAACACTCAATGGCTGAAGGAGGAGAAATGGATTTGGGAGTTACTGACTTTATTAACAAAGAAAGGAGGATGGACTTTGGCTTTAAGCTAGTTTAGCTTAGCCTCCCTGAACACACGTGCGAACCTCAGCTGTTTTTTGTTATTGTTCCGGGTTCAAAAGGTCACACAGTCTGTTGTCTGTTACATGAGCGCAGTCCACCGAAAACATTATATTTCCCACAATTTAAGCTTCTGCATTTTGTAAATGCACTAGTATTATTCAAACGTATTGTTCGGTTCGTAAGCCTCGTACCGAACGGTTTAATACGAATACGTGTATTGTTACACCCCGAGAAACAAATAACCGTAGCTGTGGCGTCATAATGACGTCACAGTAGGACAGCACAGAAGGCCCAGGTATAAAATGCACGGCCCGCCACTGGTTTACATGCACAGTAGTATTCTGGCCATAAACAGGTCTTTAGAGTATCCCGGTTATGTGTTGCACACGTAAACATCATGGTTTCAGAAGCCTTGATGAGCCCTTATCCCGGTTTTGAGAAACTTAGACATGCTACCTGAAGTACTCCGATAGAAACCAGGATACTGTGGCATGTAAACACCTCCTACTGGTTTATGAACATTCTTTGATCGGTACAGAACTTTGTGATTGAGATGGCAAGAAATCAAGAGACAACTATATACACAGATGAATAACCAGGTTTGTCATGTTCTATGTGTGACCCGGTGATACTCAATGCACAAGACCCAGAATACACTGGAGCCAGAGACTACTATACCAAAGAAATATAGATTTTATTGACAATGCATGGAATGGAAGACTTTTGGTCACTCAACAAGTGACTTTCAATAGAAGGCCTAAATGCAAGTCATAATAAAAGGAGGGATGGAGTAAATTAATACATAAATCAAATCAACAAATGAACAAGCAAGGAAAGTAAACCTTTATGTTGGTATTTCAGCATTATTAGTCAAAAGAAAGGATGTGCACACAAACATTGGTTGCTCTGGCTTGTGTGTTCCAACACCACGCCAAACTTCATCAGATGTGTAATTTACCAATAAACTAAATAAAAGTTAATATTTTGGTTCAGACAAGGAGAGAGAGGAGTCTTCATTACATCAAAGTAAACTGCCTAGCTGATATCCAGTTTTAGTCAAAAGGCGAACACAGATCTGATATGTTGCCCTGACCATTGTTTGTGTGTTTGACAGTGTTTGTCTCCAAGTATATGCGCATGCATACATTTGCATGCTCTCAAACGGGCGTCTTGAGGCTCTCCGGTAACTCTTCTGGCCTCCATCCCAGTTGATTGACACTTGTGTCTCCAAGTGGCCATCTGCTCCTTGTTTATTCAGACTGAATCGCAGCTGCTATAAGGGGTGGTAAATCAGGTAAATCGTTAAAGTGAGCAGTCTGTGTTGAGACCCGAGGCCCATCTGTGTAATGACAAAACGGATCCTGCTTCAGAAAGCCCCGGTACCAGCCTCTCATACTGTAGATCACCAGATTGCGTACGTGTGTTTGTATGCTTACAATCCCAGTTGGCATCCACGCAAAACAATTCCCATTCCCCATTATGATATAATAAATGCCTCTCCTCGAGGTCTCATCATATTTATCCCAGCTTCTTGCAAATTCATTTGAGAAACTCAACAAAGCTGCGGCAGATAAATTCATGCTGCTAACTGAATCTGAGCAGCCAGCTCCGTGCACATTAAGCATATTCATTCATGGGCTCAGTATTATACATCATGGGGTATTATGGAGTTCATTCACTATGGAATAATGCATTATGAGATAATGAGGCAAACTGTTCATGAAACAGCACCTATGGTTGGCATAAAGATAAACAAAGACAAACACAATGCACACTTACTTTCTTGCTCTCCTTTTGTCCAATCGTAAAGTCTTCTCTCGATAAAAAGCAACACAGCGGTTGTAAATGGAAAAGGTGCATTTTGGCACTTTAGTGTTGCTTATTTATCACTGTCACTGTTAAACCCCAAGAGTGGAATAAGATGAAGTCTAAGAGGTTGAAGCTGCTGGAGATTAGAAGCTCCGGTTTGAAAACTTATCAGTGCGACATTCCTCATTGATTTTCAATCTTCTGTCCGTCTGAACCAAACAGGTTTTCCACTTGTCTGTCTGTGTCTAAAGCTTTTTGTGGGGTATGTCTCTGTTAATTCTACAAAATAACATGCTCATGCCAAGATTATAATCCACAATCAATACTTTAGCAGTGATGTAGATCTTAGGCCGGTACTAGTCCAATCAGGCTACACACTGCCCAGCACACTGAGAGGCTATTCACAAAAGAATTGTGTGGCTTTTGTGGCCACTAAACATGCACAAATAAAACAAAATGAAACCATGTAATTCTCAAAGCACCCACAAGGGGTGAAACGCACTCCTAACTGTACTGCCAAGCAAATAGCATCTCTTTGCTCCTGTGCTCTTTTACATGTATTTACATTAGGTAATATACTCAGCATACAAAGGGGCCAAGTTTGCACCAATAGCGTAAACTTGGCCCCTTTGTAGGCAAATGAGCCTCATTGCAAAAAAAGTTTCAACTAACAAAGCTGACAGCCACTCAGTTGGTGGTAACTGAAGCACATTTATAAGGGGTGTCATGGCCAAACTTTTCAGTGATCATAGCAGCATTGAATGATATTTTTTTCTTCTGTCCTCTGCCATTTTCTTTTACAGTCTAAAGGTGTGCATTTCATAACATCAATAGTACCGACAGACTGGGTTATAAAATCCATGTGTTTAGATTCCTTGCCTGATGTTTTGAGGAGCGTCTCTGCATCTAGCGGTCAGGACTTGTAACTCGCGGTCTTAAACATTTCTATTTTTCTCTTTGCCATTGTTTTGCCTTCTGTCTACTTGGCGCAAAGACAACAATTATACTTTGCCACATGGATAGTTGCAGGCACAAAAAATTGTCACTTTATGGGGGTGTTTATATATATTGCGCAATATCTTTTGAGAATCGGAGCTTGAAATGGGGCAGATAGTGTTTGAAAATGATGGTCCTGTCAGCGGTTCATTCTTTGTGAATTTGCACACGAGAGAGCAATCCCTCCCAAGTTTGGAACACGTCCGCTGCAAAGTCACTCACAAATCAACAGCTTTAAAAAACGTCCGGTGGGATTTGCCGGTTGTTGCATGTGTCACACGGATTGAGATGTGACTGGCTTGTTTGCGCTGAGAGGAGGAGGTCGCCGCGGCCAGCTGCTTTTCGCCACTTCAGCAGATCCACCCCCATTCGTCTGCCTTGTTACTCATTTCCCTTGGCTGCTGATAATATGCTCTCTTGATTCCCCTCTGCTGCTCTCACTCTGCATTGACAGCTTTTTCCAAACTTCATTTAAAATGAAAAAAAAACAAAACATTGTCGCTGATGCTGAACGGTGCTCACGTGTATGCGTGAGGGCCTTTTAGAAGCTCTCTCTATCAATTCTTGAACTGCTCTTAACTCTTGACGTCGCAATCACATTGCCATACTTTACATACAAGGAGTGCAGTGGCCAGCCTGTATCAAATTCAAGAAGCAGTGTGCTGTTGGATTAATCCTCAACACATCTGCTAGTGTTCACTTGTTCCGACGCCCTGATGTTCAGTGGGTACACTCAAATCCCACTGCATTTTCAGATGGCTTTAAAATACAATAAATTATATTTTTCACTTTGTGTTTATTAACCAAACAAGATACAACGTATTCATTATTGAGATTCAGTGGTGCTGATAGGTTATGTAACAGACAGAGCCTAGGCTAGCTGTGTCCCTCTGTTTCCAATATCTACATTTTCTGTCACATTTTTAAACATATCATGGTGGACGAAAAAATGATACGACTCGACATGAAAGCGCCATTTAAAAAAGTAACTTTGAAGGAGTGCATTAGTTTGAAAAGGTTTCATAACCACTGCTCTCTAAATGTCAAACCATTCTTTCAATGAGCCTTTTGCAGTCATGAGCTACAAAATCCTACTAGAAATGTTGTGTGTTGGGGAAAATCTAAATGACTAATGATTAGGTGTGCTTACAAAGCTTGGTGTCCTTATGTGTCCTCGTTGTGTGAACCTCCTCTGACATTAAGCGCCACAGTTGTTTAGTCTATCCGAAAGAACACTCAGCACTGCTTGTAATGGTAAATAAGTTGTAGACGGCGTTGATACTTCATGGCGTCTTCCGATGATAAAAGTGACCTTTGTACTAGAACGAATTGTTAAAGTGTCCCGATACTTAGAATATGCTGAATGTTATGCTTTCGTGACGTAGATAGCCTGTGACACAATTGTTTACTTGGTATAAATATCTGAGGCTCAGAGTCAGACCTCTGAGCAGCCTTGATCCATGTATACTGTATGTGAATCAACTCTGTCTCCTTCTTGCAAGAATAGATAGCCAATTGTTTCATGATTTTCCATCGGTCTCGGGTGAATTTTTCTAACATTGTGCTAAATAACATCACAAACCACCATTAGCAGCATAGGCAACTCGTTCTCTTGAGCGGCTTCGTCAGTGGACTTAACCTACAAAATATGACATTCTACCTCACCCTCTAGCTTCAGTTTTGCACATCTGCCAAGATGATGTGTCAATGTAGGCTTGTTACATAAATAGCGTCTTTTCAAAATAGACTTCTGTCTTTACAGGAACTTAGGTTTATCTTACAAAATAAGTTAGTTAAATTCAGGAAAACAGCTTGTAGGTGAATATCGGCAACTTAGAATTAGTCACAGAGAGGCTGAGTGGAGACTAACCTGCGGGCGCGCTGGCAGTCAATTATTCAGAGGATCCATTAGCTGGGTTTTGTGGTTTTATTTGTAGACAATAAACAAACTCTTGTGCTGAATAACACACATTGAAAAATAACCTGACTACTTACATGACTACCGCGCGTAACTCACGTGGCTTACGACTGATGTGACAAAATGTCAACGCTTGCTTTGAGTTTAGCACGAGAAACCAACAGCGAGAACCAACAGCGAGCGGTCTCCTGAAAGTCTTGTGTTTGTTTGAGTCACCTCCTGTGTGGACTATCTCTTGCCTTTAACTTACGTCAGTTACTCCTCCCATAATGCCGTGCTTCTTGACGCCTAGAGAGCGAGAACGGGTTAACAACTATAAATTAGTGTAATTCAGCTACAATTTGACATGTCCCTGTGGTGTACCCATTAGTACATGAACAAAGAAATGTTGTTAATATCATTACTGAGCTCCTTATTTCTATAATCCCAGAGAAAGCCGTCAGAAAAGCGATAAGGTCAGCGGGCACATTTCTGTCGAAACAGCTGCCTTAACCGCGACAGCTCCAGCTGACGAGGGAGCGTCAAGAGGCTGATCGGAGCCGCAGCAGCCTCCCTGTGTGTGGCCGGGCCCCATTAACATTTCCCTCTGTCATGCGCTATTGTGATACACCCACGTCTTCTCAAGCTCGGGTGAAAGAGGCTGACAGCTCAGCTCCAGAAAATCTCCCAACAAAATGGCAAACGCCTGTTAATGTGTACACATTAGTGAATCGGAGAGGGCAAACAGGTGAACTACATATAGCTGTGTGTACTACCCGTCTTTTGAAAACCTTTACTGAAGATGTGGATGCTTAATGGATGCCTCATACAGTAATGGCAGATAGCAGTGAAAGGCTTTTTGAAACTTCACTCACGTACTGGACAGTGATTTGGACTACCCAGCACAAGCTGGTTGAAGTGAGCTGTTATATAGATTTTTCTATGAAAAAAAAAATCTTTCCTCCGTGGCTGTTGATGTATTGATCAGAGTATTTCCATTTACTCTGAGCTTTGGGGCTGTGAACACTTGACCATAGTCTCCTCTCCTCATAGCAGCGAGTAGAGATCTATATTTTTCTGTTGCAGCCAGCAAGACACCAAAATCACCGGCTGTTCAGCAGCGGCTGACATTTCTCCCGTCACGCCATCCAGTTTGGCCCAAACTGAGGCAGAGACGACGGCCCCCCTCCTGCCCCCTTGTCAAAACTTACCACCATAGTTCACAGCTGGAGAGTCTCCCTAAAAGGTTTGGCAATGTGTTACATCTATTGGGGATTAAATTAGTGCTGCTTTGTAAAGAAAGTATTTTCCTTCTTGTTCAGCATGAGTTAATGCATTGTTCTGGGCAGCTCCTTAGTTGTCTTTTCAAGCTTTATTTAGATATTATTTTCAGTCTAAATCACAATGTAGTAGGAAAAGTGTTTAAGTGTATCGTCTATGTGAATCTTCTTTTTTTTTCGATTATTCCGACACCAAATTAATGCAGCATATGTTCCATTACAAAGCCCTGGTAACACTAGCATTTCAATTAAAATAGCTTTTCACTAACAGGAGAAATCCATACGCAAATTAAGTTCAACTTTGGTTAACTTTGGTAAATGGACCTTTCTAGTCTTCCGACCACTCAAAGCGCTTTAACACTTCATGTCATTCACAACCATTCGTACACTGATGGCAGGGGCAACCATGCAAGGTGCCACCTGACCATCAGGACTCTAACTAACCATTCATACCCATTCACACTGATGGCACAGCCTTCGGGAGCACTTTAGGATTAAGTGTCTTGACCACGGACACATCGACATGGACTGGAGGAGCCTGTGATCGAACCAGCGATCTTCTGATTGAGGGACAGAGCCACAGTCGCCCTTTGCTAGCTATCGTACACTATCCACTTTAATATTTATACTACCCTAGAATATGTATCAGGCAGCTGCAAGAACAGGCAATCTCTTGTAATGTGTCAGCCATTGCTATCGATCATGATAACATATTTTCTGTCCACTCTCTTGTCCGCACCATATTACCATTATTGTTGACTTGTGGACTCCCACATGACACTGAGGTAGCTTTTTGGCTTCATGGCCCACTGAGCAACTTTCACAGGAATGAACAGGGCTCTGCCTTCAATGCTGTATCCAGTTCTGTTAATACATCCATGGTATGAACAGCACAATACAGATAAATATAGTCATAGCTCGGGGAATAGAGATGTGCGGATCTGCCGGCTCTGGTCATACAAATTGACACTGATTAATAGCAGATGGGTTGAGGGTGGATTAATTTGCTCAGCAACAACAGCAGTTCACTAGCACTGCGAGTAGTCGTTACATGACCAAGCCTCTAGACTACATCCAAATATGTTCACAGAGACAGGCATTCATTTCACTGCGCCACTTTCTTAAAATCATAACAGGCCTCAAGAATGGAAATTGTGATGAATAATGAATGTAATCTCTCACCTCTTCTCTCTACAGTGGCCTGGAAGGCAACCTGGCATTTTTTTTAAACTGCATACAATTTCATGGAGATGATTTATTTTGATGAGACATTATGTGAATAATTAAATCATGTAGCGAGGTGACATGTAATTATGTGTACACTTAATCACTGTGACAGGCATCTATACAGAGCAGACTTGTTCTATTTCGCCGTTACTGAGGCTGAAAGCTGCATTATCAAAAGGAGAGAGCCTTTTTTTCCCACATGTGAATCCTGAGGCTGAATCTCTAATGAATCAATGATGATATTACAGAAGGAAACTTGTGTTGAGTAAAGCTGAGCGTGCTCAAACTTCTGAAGTGCACGAGCTTTGAAGGTCTAAGCCTGGTAATTGATTTTCTGTCCGCTATCTCCAAAGTCCTCCCTCTTCCTCTCTCTTTCTCTCCCTACCGCTGCCTCTCATATCCGGCTCTCTTTTATTCCCTCTCTCTTCGGCTACTCATCCTCCTCTGTCTGTGGCTCACCATCTCACTCAGCCATCCAGCGGGCCCCTCCTCATTAATCAGGCGTGTAGGCAGCATGAAGAACAAGGGTATGTTAATACTCTCTGTCAGGAGCCTGCTGTACCGCGCTCATGCTTGCTTGCGTGCTTACTCGTCCTTCCACCTGCCAGCCTCCCTGCCTGGCTATCTGCCTCACCTCCTGTCTGCCGGTGTGCCTGTAGGTGGCCATGCACACGCAGGGTTTAATGAGCCTTAAAGGACAAGGGGTTTTGACATAGAGCTTTGCTGTCCATTTGCGTCAGAGCTGCGAACACAAATGCAGCCCCTCCTCGGTCTCCCGGCTTGGTCCCCCCCTGTCTATAGAGGGGGATGGTATGATCTTAACGCTTGTCATTTTGCTAATCACAAGCGACAGGCTTTATTAAATTAAGATCTATAATGTGTTACGTGTAATCAGTAAAATGCAGAGGTCAGGAATGCAGTTTATGAGGTGCCTACATGATAGAGGATGGAAAAGGTTAAGCACCCTCCCAAGGTTACGAAGGATCAATGTATGCAGACAGTCTCAACCCTTCACAAGAAGCTATCTTGAACCCAAAATAACTCACCACATACCTCACCACTGAAGGCACTGAGGGGGATAGATGGGTGAGGTGAGTGTAAGCTGCTCTGGGCATGAAGACTCAGGTGGAGCGCACAGAGTAGCACGAGCCTGAGAGGTTTATTTTGGGGGGTTTTCTTGCCTATCCTGGCTGTCAAGCTGTATCCCACCTTTACCTGTTGTTCTCCGAACTAAAAGAGAGTGGCATCGCCCCCTGAGGTAAATGTCACTGCAAAGACGATAATCAGATCATAGAAAAAAAACTCACAAATTCTCAAAAAACATGTTGGTAGTGCTGCTGCTACCTACTCAGAGCTATACAACATTGAGTTTGCGCTTTTGGAGTAAACAGCATGCACTCATCCGCTGAGAGCTGTGTTCAGAGCTCTCAAGAGACGAGGGTTTCTGCAATCGCAACAGGAAATATTGAATCTAAGAGGTTTCCGTGTTAAGCCACAGGTGGCTGTTAAGTAAGTGTTTTTAAAAAGGTTAGGGCGATTTTCTAGCTCTCATGCTGATACATTGTTTGGCAATATCAGGTACACAAGCAAACTAGCTTGGTCCCTCAGTGTCTAATGCCAAGGCACGGAGGCACCCTTTAGCATCTATATTCTACTCACCCGTCTTTTAACTAACTCCAATTCAAACACACCCAAGTTATTAAATGAAATGCATATGGAAAACAACAGAACATGAAAACATGTCACTAATGTAGACGACAACAAAAACAACACTCTGGGTGACTGGTCTGGAACACAGGGCCCCGTTCCTCCTACGTGGTTCAACTAAGTCGATCAAATGTCCTATTAGCCAGCTTAAATTGAAAAACCTTATGATTGACATCAGGCTATCTCGGTTCCTCAAAGGCTGATCCGCACTCAAACAGTCTTGTTAATTCGAACCAGACTTCAGTAATCAGGGTAATTGCGCGTGCCCGTCCTACTTCAAAAGGGGGAAGCGTCGATCACCGAAACCATGATTTTCTAACAGTACGATGGCAAATCAACTCGAAGAAAGAGCCTCTTTTTACTCCGCTGACGAACAGGAGATGATCATGAACACATACGAGGAATTCAAGACCATAATCATGCAAAATCTACCACCCGAAATATCGCAGACAAGTTAAATGCGTAAGTGTTGGGAAAATGTATAGGTTAATTTTAAGTGCCTCATCACCCCAATCAATCAGATGATATTTCTTTAAATATGCCTGCTGGCAGTAGACTTAATGGAATGCATCATCCAATGAGATCTTATAGCGAAAATAATGATCTCAACTCTTTCAGAATAAGTAGATAAAAACAAGCCCAAAGAGTATCTAATTGATACGAATTAATAGATACTTATGAGGATATATGTACTGTATGCGCTTATGTATCATGTACTATATATATGTGTATATACATGTATGTGTAGTTTACCATATACAACTAGGAGTTTGAATATGTGTCTGCGAATCTGGGCGGATCAGTATGTATGTATGTATTATTCATAATCAGAAATTCAATCAATTGAAGCAGTGAAAAGAAATTGTGTGTGATTCTCTCTATTCTTATCATGAGTCCACCTTAATCATTTTCTACAATAATGATATGCTACGGTGTACTAATAACACTGTCATATAATTATGAGTGCTTTCAACCCCCATGTAGTTGCAACCCAGCTATCAAGAGGACATGGGAGCAAGTACAAACTAAGCACAAAAACATTATTCAGAATGGTGAGTCAATACAATATGTGCCATGGTAATGTATTGAACAGCTTGTCAGTGTCATATCCTTCATATTTTAGCAAACAAAAAGAGGGCTGATATGGTCAAGACGGGGGGAGGACCTAAGACTCCAGATTTTACTCCTGCTGAGGAGCTGGAACTCCAGCACAATAGGGGTCGGCCCATAATGGAGGGCATAGCTGGGGACAGCTCCTCTGGACAGGTGGGCAGTACTGGGAGGAGGCCTTATCTCAAAGGTAGGTGCACTTCATTCTATGAGTTTCCTTCATAATTAGTCATTTGGTTAACCATCGTCACATTTTGCAGTGGCTGGACCTTCAGTCATATTGCTGCAGCCACCACCCATGGTGTTGGTCGGAGGAGAAGAGCCCACTGATGTAAGTTGATATTGCTGCATCATTGTGTAATATACATGTTCATCGTGTGTGTCTTTTAATGTCTTTTATTTAGTCACCGCTCAAGCTGGCCCGCCTGTGTGTTCTCTCGCGCCTCCGTCCCTACTGGTGATTTTGACGGGGAAAGATACAATTAGCGATTGCCTACAGCTGAGGCTGATTACGCCTCTTACCGGCACCGTTCCCTGAACCACTCCGTCCCCACACTCCGTCCCCTCTGCAGCTGAGCCCAACCACGCCCACGCCACCACATACGCCTATCCAACTCACTCCTTGTGAGTGGTATTTGGACTACATCAATGCATTCCTTTAGGAAAATCCTGCTGGACCACGGCCTGATCCGCCGGAGCCTGCAGCCCCTCTCACTGTGCTGGAACTGGGGATGGGGAGGTGAGTTCTCATTTAATACCCTCACATTGTGAGGGGAGGTCTGAGTTTAGTTGGCATCTGACCACCACACTGAACAAAGTTATGAATGGTTTTCTTGTCTTTTTTCAGGTTGACCATGAAGATGTGCGGACACTGTACACAAATGTACCACTCGCAAAAAAGCGCAAGGCTATGCATACAGTCTGTGAGACAGTCAATGCTCGGCTGCAGCGTGTGGTGTTCAATGTACGGCTCGAGAAGGTCTCGTAAATAAATGATTCCTTGTCGGCAGAATCGATAGCGCTCGTACAGGAAGTCATCATGATGTGATAACGGATCTTGGCGATCTCGAAGAACTCTCTCCTTATAAAACGCTAATCTGACTAATATCGCTTCCTCATCGATGGGATCTCTGAGGAAGGGAGCTGCCATTTTTTTCCAGGGGAGTGGCAAGCTTATCCAGCTAACTTAAGTTAGCCTGCGCTGGAGCAGGTTCAAGTTTATGGAAGTGTTGCTATGGTGATTTTGCCAAACTTGCTTCGTGGAACCGAAAAGCCTGACTTATGTAATCTTATCCTGAAAATTATCCGGCTAACTCAGTTAGCCAGGTATGAGGAACGGGGCCCTGGTCTCAAGACCTGTGATTGTTTGGCCCAAGTCGTCTCACTCACAATTTGTAGCCTATCACTTGTTCAGAGTGTTGCATATTCACACAGTGTTTACATCACAGGGAGTACAGACTAGGTTACATGGCGTACTGACAGGCTGTCTATTTGCAAGCAAAACGACTTATGTCATATCATTCACACACTAATTGATGAAAGCGGGCTAGTTAAAGAAAGCCACAGAGGGGTAATTGGAGTTTCTGTTGCAGACC
This sequence comes from Pholis gunnellus, assembly GCF_910591455.1. Classification (NCBI taxonomy): domain Eukaryota; kingdom Metazoa; phylum Chordata; class Actinopteri; order Perciformes; family Pholidae; genus Pholis; species Pholis gunnellus. The sequence goes on from NC_136534.1 coordinate 7,292,849, forward strand.
AAGACTTAACCATGTGTAACAGGATTGCACAGAGGACAAGGAAAATAGTGGCAGTGTTACGGGTCCCAGGAATGGGACCACAGCAACAAAAGGAAAATTCTGTAGGACACAGATACAGTTTAACAAACACCAAGACACCAGCCGTTCAGTTGTTCTTCCAGATCAGATCTGATTCTTTACTTCAAAAACAACATTCAGTTTTCCTATATTCACAAGTTAACATTTCATATAAACTAACTGCTAACTCTCCAAAATATACTTATTCACAAGGCACTGAAACATATTAACACTTTGTGTAACTAACAGCAGTGTGAGAGCCCAGATAATTACTGTGTGAAAAGTAGGTCACGTTAGACATCCCTGCAAGACAACACTCAGGTAACAACAACCCGCTTTAGCGCGGTACGGTAGCTAGCTTACATGCTAATGCTAACCTTGTGGCGCGAAACCGTCGCGGATTTCTAAACTACATATTTACACTTTCCTGCCCACAATAACTACACAAAGCCTTACAACATTAGCATACACATACAGTAGTTTCCCAAGAGTGAACATTGGCCGTTTCCACCAGTACTAACCTGTAGGACACAGATACAGTTTAACAAACACCAAGACACCAGCCGTTCAGTTGTTCTTCCAGATCAGATCTGAGGAGTGAGCGGGTGTCACACCCTAAAGCAACCTGCGTGCAACTGCTCCGGTGTCAATAGTTCCTCCTCAGGCGCTGCAATTCTTTCCTGTCCCTCTGTTCAGTCCATATGTTCCGATTACACTCTGTAAATTACTTCAGTCCCTCAAACCATGTTCTACATATTTAAATCAGTTATTAAATCCTTGTGGTCACATTTTTGGGTGTGCCACAGCAGCACAGCAATCAAAGACAAGGTCAGAGCAGCTGTTACCAGGGTCTTTAATTACACAAAGTCCCACAAACAAAACAGTAAATCTAGCTCAGTCAAGAGATGTATCACAAAACTAGAAAAATCGAAACTGTCTCTGCCTGGCTGCTAACCGACTTACCGGTTCCAACTATATCCCAATACCCTGGAGATCCTAAGGAGAAGAGACTCCCCTCCTCTCTCAGCATGTCACAAGATCAGCTTCTCTAATTGTCCTTCCTTTACCTCCCTGATGAGGAGATCAGCTCCAGGTGTCACTCTTCCCACACCTGATCCCAATGCTCTCCTCTGGGAGTGGGTGGAGCCCTCTGGCTGGAATGTATGGGGCCTCTGAATACCCTGCCCCTCAGCCCCTTACACATGTTTATCTTCAGTTTGGCTCTGCGATTTTAAGAACTCTTCTACAAGCTCTGATTACAAGTAACTTTCTTGTCACAAAAGCCAATTAGGTGGTGTTGCCTCGCAGTGCTCCCTCCTGGTGCTGAAAAACAGCCAGTGCAGCCCAGTTGACAGGCAACTCCTGTGGGAAGCTGGAACGGGGAGAGAAGCAGCGATGCAGTGGGCTGAATCGTAAAATTGAAAGGATTGCGTTTTGCCAGTCTGACAAGGTCTTAATCATTTTGAACGAAGTTCAGTGAAAAATGTGTGGGTGCTTCATTTATCAAAAAGAGATCCCTCAAACTGTCAATGTCTCGCAACGAGATAAGAGCATTCACGTATAATCTCATATGGTAAATCACAAACACCCTTTCTTTCACCACGAGGATCGAGGATTACAGTGGTGTAAATGAGAAGTGGACAGCAAAATCAAAGTGAGTGAAATAGTTAGTTACTTTAAATCATCATCACCATTGTTGTCGATGAAGACACACGGAGGGCACGCTCAAGAATGCGAGCGACACCGTTGAAGCGTGCAAGCCCCAGAGTGTCTTCTTTTTCAGGGCTCCTCCTCCTAGATATGAACAGTTCAACTTTTGGAACACGGCAGCACGCACCGCATTTCATGTGAGAGAACAACCACAGCTGGCAGATTTCTTTTAGGTTTTTACGTGAATATTTCTCGACGGTAAATGTATTGAGAAGTTAATCCTTTTAGTACTGGGTTAACTGAAGCTTTACAATCTATCCCACGGGCCATTTTACTTGCTTCACCCTTTCCGTCCAAGGACGTCACAACATCCGGTAAACAGGTCAGCCAAATTGACACAGACAAATAGAGCAGTACAGCTACTGTGATGGATTTACATGTCTGGAAATGCAGGAAGGCTTACTGCTAAATTACCGCAACTTCATCACCATCGTCAATGCAGCACACAGGTTTTGGTTACCTAGTAACGGTGGCCGCAACCGGAGCGCAAACTCCCAAGCATCTTGGATAACAGGATGAAAGCGGCCCGGCTGACATTTTCCACATGTTTTTAGACGTCAATTACATGTTAACGGCCCCTTAGGCAGTCCTGCTCTTGTGTGGAGTTGTCGTACTTGTTGCTGACTACTATGTGTTTCAGAATATTGTCTCGGTTGGGTGTCAGCTAAGGTCCTGATGCCTTCCATGTATTTATTTTTAACAATAACATACTCAGTGGCAGTGAACCAACTGTTGTCCCCAGGCGTTGCCTTGGAGATGAGTATCATTAAATAAATTACCTTTTGAATTTGTAAAAATAAAAAAAAAGAGAACACAAAGGTTGCTTCCACCAACTCTTAGAAAATCACGTCCAGTCTCATACTCATATGACCTTTCTTAATGCTCCTAATTGTTAGTTCGATGTAATTGAAAAAAGGTCATTCACACAAAATGAAATGGCAGCACCATATTCAGTCATTTTAATAAGCCAATGCAAAACATGTTCTGTATTCGGCCCATCCTGAATAAATAAATTCCAATTTATTTTAATGTCAAGAAGAAGTTTTGCATAACACGTTATGACATTATTAAGCAAATTATCAGTAAAGCATCTTTTGTGAGACCCAGTATAATATATATAATTGTGTTAGATGGTATGTCTGCTGATTACAAAATGATTAGATAGACCTTACCACTGATAAGGCTGCTCTTTTCAAAGTTGTATTAATCATCCTCCATTTGATCATCAAATAGATATTTGGTGAACGAAGCCCTTACTGTCCAGTACACACATACATGACAAAAGCTGCCTCAGCATAAACTGTGTATGACAAGTGGACCTAGCCACTGTGACGTCACCCTTTGTTTTGTGGACTGCCATTTTGAAGCCTTGAGTTCGGCATTTTGACCGTCGCCATCTTGGTTTTTGCCGGTCGCTATCTGAGCTTTTTGCAAACAGGAGTGACATTAATGGGTGGAGCTAAGTAAAGCTGAACGCTAACAAGAATGTTTCAACGTTCATGACCTTAAAACACACTGTGAAGGGGTTAAAGTTCCAAGACAACAACACAGACAACTCCCTCACTAGAAAAGGTTGTGGTAGCGACAAAAGGTAGCCATGCCCTAAAGCACAACCTGTTTTATCGTCTATTTTACTCTAAATGGGATTTTCTCACAGACTTCTATACAATCAGACTTCTTTTTGCAGAGTCGCCCCCTGATGGCCATTTGAAAGAATGCAGGTTTAAGTCACTACCACATTGGCTTCACTTTTAAAAAAAGGGTTTCTCAAACAGGTATTATAGTTAATTGTTGCTGGGCCAGACGTTATACAGTATGTCTTATCAATAAATGCAATAACACAAATAATCTTTGTGATTTATGAGCACAGACAGTTAGACAGCCCAGTTCTCTGCTCAGCTGAAATTGCTATCCATGGCAATTACAGAAGCTCCTGGCCAACTGAGGTTGGTTATCTGTAACAGGGGTCGCAAATCAACCACCATTTAATTTTACTTCCAGACCTCTGCAGTCTAATAAGACAATATATTGTCCGTGGAAGCAGGGAATCCCTTTACAGCCTACAGGGCTCCAACTCTTAATGTAATCGATCTAATTCAACGCAAAAAGCCATTTATATTCAGTCAGAGGTAATGTTGGAAAAGTACTTTTTGGCCCGAAATCCCACCAGTTACAGTGAAGGTCAATCTCTCATGTTAGTGTTTAATAAGTTTGGTCTTACTCAAGGCTTAAAGTGTATTTTCTTTACATTTACTTTTATTTATCTGCTGCTTAGTCTCTCTGCAGGGAGAACTACTATGATAACACAACTAGATCCGGCTCATCAAATCATACATACTTCACATACAGTGATAAACTGCAGTACAGTACAACAGTTCTTTGAGGTCAAACAGCCAATGAATTCTTTTCAAGCAATCCAGACAGACAAGTTTGCCAATACCACTTGTTTTACTGCCGATGAAATGCCACCCGCCTGACTCTCACTCATCCTTGCAATTATCTGTCAATTCAGCGTACATGGTACGGAAGGTATTTCTGTCAGGGTTAGCCTGTGTCGGAAGGGGATTCAGCATGTCGAGGCCTGAGGCCGGCTCCACTCTCTGACCTTTTTGATGAAGAATTAACGAACCTGCAGGCCAGGCCAGATTATTGAGACAACATGTCTTGTTTTTGTCCGGAAAAGTCATTTGGACAGATTACTGTTAGCGTTGTGGTCTTGTGCACGTGTAAGAGTTTCTATGATGTTATAGCCTCGTGAAAGTACTGTAAAACAACAAACCGTTCCCATTTGTCACCGATGGAGGTCAACTTGAGAGGACAGAAAGGTCACAACAGGCACATGCATTTTTGCAAAACTGAAAAGGTAACAGGAGTAGGGCTGCATGATTATGGTAAAAATCACAATCGTGATTATTTTGGTCAATATTGAGATCATGGTTTTTTTAACACAAATTCTCATTGACTTTGGAAATACCATCTTGCTGCAAAGTGACATGGTTTCACCCAGCTGGAACCACGAAATGACCCCTAACTAACCAACAAACAAAAACAACACCATGAAAATGAGACGTCCTTCTGTTCCACAAACGAGCCAAACAACATCGTTTCATGCTGAAATTTGTTAAAGCAACATTTTTGTCTGAGCCCTTGGTCAATGTTGTGATGTGACAGCAAGCGGTTTATGGAACCTGGTATTTAGCCTTGAGGGAGACTGTGTAGAGATCTGACCAAGGTATTACTCATCTTGGTCGACTAAATGAAAGAGGCTCTCCACTGCGACCCTGCTTTTGTCTTTTTTTTTCTTTATCAGATCAATGCTACTTTGGAAAGCCTGCTGGTCTGTGGCGAACTCGGGCAGTATGAGGGGCATCTTTACTTAGAAAACGTTAAGGGGCTCAAGACAATATATCTATGGCAAACATAAGAAGATGGTAGGCTACACAAAAACATCAAGCAACTCCGTATTTTTTATTTTATTTAGCTAAATGTATTCAGATGGATTTGTTGAGAAATAGCTTTCTAATTAAACATCCTACCATAAATCTCACAAGGGAAGAATGTAATAGAAATAAAACAACATGAACAACGAAAAGCAAAAATAGCTAAACCACCCCTCTTTTCTCATTGCCATACAGTCCCTTGGAAAATATGTTACCAGGAGTACTTTAATACAACAGTTCCTGCTCCAGCCATGCGTCTGTTATATGCAAACTACTGTATGTACACTGATGAATGACAATGAAAAGAGAACGAGCTTGAGATGGACATCATTTGGCTTGATCTTCTGTGAAATGCCCCGAGGGTCATCTGTCATTCACTGTTAGCTCCTTAATACAGGAAACTGCTTTGAAAATGAGATCGATTAACCTTTTGAATAATTGCAACGTTCATGAGGAAATGAGACTGGACGAACCTCTCATTGTCTAGTCACCGAGCCACGCAATCCATCAACAGTTATCAGCCATATTGAAATATACTGTCATGAATATAGTCTCGAAGATATAATTAAAAAGTCCAACAAATGGTCATTCATATTCCTGGAACGGGCAGCGGGTAAAACTCATTTTCTGGCTGGCAGGGACAGCCAGCTGTTGCTCAGCAACATTTTTTCATCTGTCAAAAGGTGAAAGTAGAGGCCAAGGTCAGTGAGGCTCTTAGCCGCTCACCCCCGTCAGCAATATGACGAGAATGTGAGCTGGAAATAAAATGTGCCGCGCTGTGCACACACACCTGACACTGCTCCCATCAAGTTGATAGGGAATGTACACAGCTCAGCCTCTGATAGAGCTGCTTCATCTGTGTGATTCTTACCAACGTTTTGGCTTGGAAGCAATACACCTATTCAGCAAATATGCTAATATATGATAATGTCTCGATTGTGCTTTCATCCCCGTGTGATTATGCTACTGTCTCATTCATAACAGTGCCTGCACTATTGCTGAATGACGCTGATCGCTAGTGAAGTTTGTATCGTGCTATTATCCACTGCTTCACTTAGTTTCATACCTGCAAGAGGATTGGAAACTTTCCATCCAAATTACTGACTGTCAACACGCGGCTAACACGAACAGTCACAAGCAAAAAAGCCACAAATCATTATGGTCATAAAGAGCGGGTATGTGGTGTTTGAACGGCACAACCTGAGAGCATCCTCGCAGATAGGAGCTAAATGACCTGCAGCTCAATACACATCCATATGACACTTTTCACATGTGAGGAACAGAATCTAGAGCACCAGCTGAGGAAACACAGAAGCCCTCCTTGTCCTGCAGCTCCTCACAGAGAGAGAAAACAGTTACAAAACAGTGCAATCCGCAGGTGGCTGCTGCTGCTGCTTTAATGACTGTCTTGATTAATCTCAGTTTTTATAGTACTCTGATATACCTCGGTCGTGGACAATTACCCTGCTGATAGTTTAACACCCACTTATTTCACTGTTATAAAATTGCTACATGTCTAATTTGTAAAATGCAATGTGTTGCTGGTGAAGATGACTCTCAGTTGGATTAATTACTCATTTGCACACCTACTGTTTTTATTATGTCGTTGCTCTGGATGGAAAGGGTTGTCTGTCGATTGGTCAGCACGGCACTTTGGTCCAGAATTAAATATCCTCAGTTGTACTTTATGTTTTAGCATTAGAGGGCTAATAGATAAAGCTAAGATGGTGAACATGGGAAACTTTACACCTGCTAAACAATAGCACAGCATTGTCATTGTGAGCATTTTTGCATGCTGACGTTAGCATTGATGACTGCAGTTAGTTAGTTTTGTTAAATGTGCAGAATATCATAAAATATAATCTACCTTCCTTGCACTGAAGACATTTCATAAAAACTTAGTTAAAACCGTTTTTGTTTTAGTTGCCCAAACAGTGATTTTCTGTGTTCGTGTGCCAATGTGTCATGATTTTTACTCACTGTCTGCGTTCCCCTGTTGATACGGTACTTGTTAGTTTATTCCATTCAGTTCCCATTCATTATCATGTAAACATCTTATCTTTGTAGGGCTATTCATGAATAAGTTGTTTTGAAAAAGATACTTGGTAAAAATATACTGGGTGCCCAAAAGAAGAGGAAGCTGTTTGCAAACCATAATGGTGTACAGTCAAGATGCAGCTTCCATTTGCTGGCTGGTTTGGATGCATTGTAATAGATTTCCTGGGTCCTAAAGTAACTGCAGAGAAGGTTTTTGGTTTAAGTTTTAAGAGGAAAGGGAGAAATGAGAGAAGCAAAAGTGCATTACTGTAATGCTCTCACAGAAACTTCTCCAAAAATGTTGAGAATTACAAAGCTGCATGCAAAATGACATTTTGCAGGATGTGATCACCTTTCTCTTCACAGTGATGGAGTGACTGACTTATAATTAGACTGTTTTCTAAGAACGTCGGATTGAATATGAGTGAATGAGAATATAAAAGGTGAGCAACTGATGTAATGACAGTGGAATTCTCCCTTAAAGTAGCACTGTATACTAAACACATTGCTCAGCTTGTAATTTGCGCTACATGTCTCGTAGTCCAGTTTATGGTTGGAGAGCACAATATTACCTGTATTTCAGTGCTAATTTCACAGATTCGTGTAACCGTGCTGCACAAAGGATACTCTTGCAGTAATCCTCTCAACAAAGCCTACCTCTAGCTGACTGGCTCATCTGACAAAAATTGGTTTCAGCTTCCTCCCCTCCAGCTTTATCGACCACTGACATGTTTCAGAAAGGCTGCACTCCTGTGAGAGATTTCCTGGGGCGCCTGAGGAACAAGCTGTGATTACACGGCTTCTTTCATGGCACGGCCTTTCTCTTTCTGTTCCCAATTTGATTGGCTGAGGGGATGGAAACATTAGCCTGCATGGTTTTATTTCCCCCTCTTCAGTCAGGTTTCTTACCATCTGTGTTACGTACAGCTTTTGTCTCAGAGCTGTTTCTGCAGATTGACTTGATTGATGATCATGCAGGATTAATGTGCCTTTTAATGACAAACAAATCACACAGGAGCTTGACTGTTACTGCACAGAGACACTCACGTGAGACTAATCTCTCGTTTTTATTTTACTGCGGTATTGTGAATTAAACTAAAAGCTTTTGTCCTCTACTTCAACGTACAGAAAAATGTCTCTACAATAGTTTATCAGTATTGGCTAAAGCTTCATTCATTATGATTCATACAACGTGATTCTTTTTGCAAGTTACTAAAACTTAGACTTTGAAACTTTACAAGATGGATTTGTTTTCTGCTGAGCCTTGAATACAGAGTTAGTCAGAAATGACATTTATACTTGTTCTAGTGTTATACTTGTGACTTGTTTTATGTATTTTTTGCAGTGTTTTGAGTCACTGATGGAGTCTCAACTTGATCAAAACTAATATAACTGCCTTTCGTTACCGTCTAATCAACCACCTCTATCCCACTCTCCAAATTTAATTGAACACATTTAGTCCAAGTCGAAAACTGTCTCACTGGTGCCATTCTACTCTGCAATAGATTAATCATGATTACTGTTTGCCTTGGTTAGTGTACTACGGTAAACTAGGTGTTTTTTGCTAGTTGAACCACTGGCACTTTTGTGTTTGATCAGGGATCCTGACACGTGAAGAGCATACAAAACGGAGCTCTATTGCAAGGTCGATCATTTCACTCATTAGCAAAGCCTCGAAGCACTGCCCCAACCACCCACAATCAAATGGGACAAAAGAAAAGCAGCCTCATTCCAAAAATAGAACCATTATAATAACATTTTTACTGATTTTGTTGCAGTGCACCATGTTCATGTTCCCATACATGGTTTGTTCAACATCTTAGCTGTGACAGTTGTATGACCTTTTGATGAAAACCAGCTAAGAGTTATGTCGGTTTGCTCACCTCATGCATTGCAGGGTCAACTTCCTGTTTGATGCTTGCCCCGCCCACCTACGTGTGGTCGCACCAATGAGAGGATGCAATTTGATTACGTGGTTTCACAGCTAAGAAAAACGTTTTTCATTTTCAGGCAACAACCTAAACCCTGTTTAGTTATTCTGTCACATTTGATCTTATGTCCAAATCAAGAGAGTGGATGTTTAAATAGGCTAAATGTAGAGGGGAAAAGGGAGAAAGAAGAAGGGAGGAACAAAAAAAATCAATACATTGCAGAAAAAAACTAAGACTAAAGGTATACTCCTAAATCCCACATGATCGTCAGACTCAAAGGGAAGCAATTGCAGGGTGTCAGACAAATGGTCAACCCCATAATCCCATGAGGTCTCTTCCTTTCAGCCAATCAGCAGGTAGATAGTAACTGACACTGGTGCACTCTGAGAGAGAACACCGGCAATTCGTCCATGGCCTTGACCTCCCTTGTGATTGTCTACTGTGTAAGTTATAGTGATTCAGCCCTGTATAAATCAGCATTCTTATCTTTTTGGCATTTAAATCTTTTGTGAGGCCAGAAACCAATGCTTCTGTTACATAATATTTATAAAATGGCGCCATTCAATTGTTTTCTCAAAAGCCGAGGAGCGTCTGTTTCTCGTCTGCAAATGAGAAGCATGTTGAAGAGAAACCATCAGCATCAGATATTTATCGACACTGAGCAGTAAAATGTAACCTGTGAATATATCAATGCACTGTGTCTCTAACTGGTTGTTGAATCATTCCTGTGCTAAACTAGCTCAAGGTGAGAACCAATGATAGCTTTCCAAACTAAAATGTATCAATTAGTGATAATCTAGCTAGTTAGGACACTATTGCTGCTAAGTGCCCTTTTCATTACTAACATGTCTGAAGAGGTTGTCAACATGGTCACAATTATGTCATGAGGGATGTGGACTTATGGGAAATGGTGTTTATTAAAGGCCGCTAAATAACGGAAGTATTGAGTAAACAAGTATATTAGATTACTTCTTCCTTATTTAGACATACTGAGTGAACCACACGGCATACTGGTGAGTTAGCTCATGGCTGAATTTTTTGTGATTTACATTTTTACAAACAAAAATGTGTGGCTCCTGTTTCCCTTTGGCTTTCTGTTTGGTCCTTTTAAAAAGCCCAATGTGTGTTGAGAATGCTGAAATATAAAGTGATTATATACATTTTTCAGAGAAAAGAGCTCCTACGTCTGAAATAATTATGTCAGAATGGAAACATAATTATCTCTGCTAATCAATATAATGCACTTCAATAATTCTCACCGCTACCATAAAGATTTTAACGGTGTAGTTGTTGCACTCTTTCAGGGGTGTTTGGCATGACTAATATTGCCAGTATAAAAGCAGCCACCTCTGATCCCGTGCATCCATTAAGTTGTCAATGAGCATGACTTGCAGAACGGAAGCAGAGCTGATGAACAAGGAAACATCTTGTGTCCTTTGTTTTCGCTCCGGCATACAGGGGCTCAATAGCTCATCCTAATGTAACGACTGTCTGCTGATGCGAGACTCTGTGAAGTCAAGCGTACGTTCTTCTTAACAAGGGCTTCTTGTTGGACTGCAGAATGTTTCTCACTGAGCTCGCTGGTCTCAGAGAATATACTAAAAAAACAACAATTTCAAGAAAACATTTTTGACTTATGTCTTGGATTGTGTTGATGAACGCCCAGTGGGATCAGACAATTAGTATCGACAGACTGAGGTTGCGGGAAATGTCAGATGAGAGCCCTCTCAGCACTCCTCATATGTATGCACATCATGGTCCGACCTGTTTGACATACAGCTATAGCATTAAAGGTATAGTATTAACAAAGCAGCAAACAACTATCTGCTATGTAAAGACATAGTGGAGTAATGTCTAAATAAACAGAGAATTTAGCCGCTCTCCCTCTTACTTATAGGGCCGTTATTGCTAAAAACGCCATCCCCACCCACGCCAGTGTTGTGAAATAAAAGCCCATTCATATCTTCTCAAACCAAGATTAATTGCGTGGAGAATAATGGCTGCATAAATCGACAAGCATGTAGATGAACTACTGGAGGAAAAAGAGCCATGATTCACAGTGGGAGCGAATGGTTGGTACTAGAGGAAAAGTGTTCATCAACGCAGCGATATTCTTTTCTCATGAAAATTTGTCGGCGTTCTGCTGAAGGCATCACTTCTCCACTTGCTCCTCGTTTTAAAAAACTGTTCAGCGCTCCAAACGTAACAGGGCTGAAAGGCAGAGGCGGGCAAATAAATAAGGTTCATAGACTCAGCTGCCCACCGCCGAGGCTATTATTCTGATGTCTCACCCTCTCGCCCACTTCTGCCCTGCTCAGTGTCTCAGTTATAACCTCTGGATCTCTGGCCAGTAAATGTTTTTTCCATACAACCGCCATCCACGGGATAACGGGATGGATTTGTTAAAAGGGCCGGATATACATGGTTTAATACTGAGCACAACTGGTGTAACTGGTACCTCGGTGTGGCATTATCCCATTTAGTGGAGTGTAATCATAGCCTGCTGCGTTTCAGCAACCTTGAATCAGACCCACAACAAACAGTGTCCATTTCGCACATAATGTTTCCACCCACTGAAAGGTCCTGCTCACCTGTTTCTCTAATGGATCAAACATGTTTCCACGCAGAGTGCAGTGCGAACCACATCTGATGGGTCTTAAAGGTCTCACACACAAGAGGTTGAGGACATATCTGTTGTTTGAGGACAAATACATTTTCTGAATAGTAGCACCAATTGCAGAGACATTTGAGTCACCATAACTCAACGGCAAAGTAGAGATTTTAATCACATTTGAACTCTATGACTTTGGAAAGATGAAAATAAGAGTGGGAAGGGTTGTAGTTTAATTCTGACCTCGTGGAGTGTGATTTCTTTTATTTTGATGTACGAGGCAGATAGGAGTCCACTGCTCCACGTCTCTTAATTAAGCCAGGGCCAGACTATACAATAGTTTGGTCTCTTGCGATAGTCGGTGTGTCAGATCACACAGGCATAAATCACTAAACCTTGGCCTGGGACAGGTAACATTGTTACGCCATCCCCGCCCAACTGATGTTCACATCAACATCCGAGCACTAGAGTAGAGATAACGAGAACGTTTAATTATACCATTTGCAAAGGCCTGTGAGTCAGATGTCATTATCCAAATAATGTGCAGATCACGATATTAGTGTAACATGGCCTTTATGTATGTGTGAGGACATTTAAAAAATGCATTTTGCATTAATAAGACAATTGTAACGCTTCCCAATTTACTGAGTACTTTTTTGTACAAACATCATACTGTCTTAGAATAGGTATCCATTAGATGAAAACACCAAGAGTATAAATCACTTTAAGTTCCCAGATTGTTACCCACTTATTCCTTAACGTCTTGTTCCCTTGTACCTCGGTAGCTCACAACGTACAGTACTGTTAGTACAAATTACGCTGTACGCTGCGGGCTGTCTTCTCAAGCGTTACCAGAACAACCTCCCCGGTGACTTCCTCAAAATAATCCTGTCCACATTTCAGTTGAAACAGCACTCTTTGTACACGTGAATTAAACCACAAAAGCAACAGATTTAAAAGTCATTTGTTTTACCTTTTTATAAATGAAACTTTTGCAAACAGTTGTGTGGAATTTGTGTTCATGGGTATTTGCGTGCATACATCGTGTGTAACCCTATGATTGTGTAAGAAATACCAATTTCCTATCAGCAACACATGCGGAGGGAATTTTGTTGTCATATAAACAGGTTCTACCCCTGAAAATAAAATGTGTGTGTGTGTGTGTGTGTGTGTGTGTGTCATTAGAATTTACAGCTGGAGGGCACGCAGCAGATGAAATGTGACAGCAGTCATCAATTAGTGCCTCTGTGTTCCAAGGGCATTCTCTCCCAGCACAGTAAGCTCTATACAGCACCACATGGATATTTACTGTAATACATTCTCTGGCCTTAACGTCTAACCAAATTGAGGGAGGTTTGATGAGTCAGATATTGCTCTAGCTGAACATAAATTGCGCGGGGGTGTCATATTGTTTGTGATAACAGCACAGTTGGCCTCCGATAGCTTCAGTGAGAAGCGCACCACCACACGCTGAGTGACTTCAACGAAGCCATCAGCCACTCTGATTGATGTCCCCGGTGTGGTCGTAGCTCCTACAGAAGCTATACGTGGCTGATTCATGGCGTTTGTGGATGAGGCAGCTTCTTTAGTCGCTGCTGGCGATAGATCAGTAGAAACGGAGGAGCAGGGAGTTGGAGGTAAAAAGAGAGATAATGTTACGAGACAGGAAAATGTAACAATAATCCACCATCCACGAGGCGCTGTGATTATCGTCTGTGTTTAATATGGGCAAAGAATGATACAAAATACAAAACAATCCATCAAACAGCAAGAGCAGAAGGAAAAAAAGCCACCTCGAGACAGAAACGTAACGCCAAACAAAGCAACGCCTCTGATGTAAATACATCAGGTTTCACATTTTTGTCATCTTCACCTCACAAAAGCAGTGCGTTCATGCTGCAATCTGAGCACCGTGCAGAACAGAAAACATCTCCATCACAACTGCTTGTTGATTTGTCCCCAAATCAAAATGACTTTCAACTGAGAACAAAGGGAGAAATGAATAAAAGTGCACAAAGGAGTCACTTTACGATATAAACTATACAGACTTCAAACCTTTTTTCACTTTTCTATTTTCTCACATATTCAACTTCTGGGCCCATTAGCTTCTACCGTCTGGTTTGAAATTGTGGAAAACACGCTGATGGAGCAATAGATCAAAACAAGGTTTTTTTCTCTTCTTTTGTTTTAAATGCACTTGCTGGCACACATTTGAAAAACACAATATTGAATTAATTTCACACAGCACTGCACAATACATTTCAAGCAACTTTACAGTGTAGACAGAAAAGCCCGCTGCTCAGTATGAAGCAGGTGTCTTTCATTTAGTTTACTCAGTATTCATTCCTCTCTGAGTGCTCTTCAATGTAGACACATATACCTAGCTCAAACTAACAGCAGATAATTCCTCTTTTAATAGCAGCGTGAGCTATATACATACTGTGGACTGCACCAACTCGAGTGCAGCACTTGGTCGCACTCTGTTTACACGGTCCGTCATTGCTCTGTGGGCTATTGCGGAGCAGATAGATCAGAAAAGCGCTGCACTCTGCAGTCTCTGGCAATATCGGTGAATTATTGCCATGACAGTTATCTGAGCCTTTGACGAACAGCCTGCACACCAGAGTTACCCCCTCATAATTACACACCGGCACTGACTGACCTTTGCAGGCTCCTCACGGAGTCCCCAGTGGTCGTCTTCACAGTGACCAAAAGCTACAAAAGGCGTCGGTGTGTCTGTCCCTGTTAAGACTAAAGTCCCTGCAGAAATCATTAGAGCTCAGGAGGGTTTTTTCGATGACACAGCAGGTTTAAATGAGTGTCTGTATTATCTGTGCTTTTCTTGACTAGGATCTTCTCAAAAGGTCATGTAATTCCATGTCTGTGCTTTCTCTCGGGAGCGGGATTAAAATTTCACGGTTTTGTGCATTTGGATTCATGTGAATGACATGGTTTCTGGTGGGGAGAGGTTCATGAACAAAGAGGAAAGACTACTGCTACAAGTGAAACCTGGGTACCACTGAGATGATATACGGTAGGGCTGGGCGATAAAAACACAGATTGTGATAGAAAATGTCCATTAATGGAAAATTAGAGACTTTGATATCGTGTAGATGAACTAAGATTGCTTGACAGCATGCTATGGCATACCACCCAATCCCAAGACAGAAACAAAACTATTTCTAACCGGTCATATGTTGCATGAAAAATTGCATCATTTACACATGACATATTATTAATTTGAATTCACAATACTTTACGAATTACTCAACGACAAAAGTGATTAGAGTGAGTTACGTTACCCGTTACGTTCCATCCTTACTCTGCCCTGTCCATCAATGACTTTAAACGACTTTGAAGCCTCCACACCCGCACATTACATCTTATGTATTTAACACGTGGAGGAAAAAGAAAACGAGACGTCATGGTGGTTTAGCAAGCAGCCTTTGGAGGTATTTACTGACCACCAAAAGCTAGCTAGACGTTACCCCTATTACGCATGGATTCTCGTTAGCCAGGCAGCTAATACGACACAACATGCGTATAAGAAAACGTTTAGCTTACAAGGAGTTGCATTTCTTTCGGTGGAGGCTATCCACTTCCCCACACCTCCAGCGCTGGGACCAAGCTAGCAAGTAGCTGCCCAGTCCGTCCACTGAATGCACAGAGACCAAACTGATATCACCCATCCATCAAACTCACGGTAAAAAGAGCACTTCCATGGGGAAGCCTTTTTTGTATTGACACAGAAAGTGATAAGCCACAAAAACCTTTAATTTTAAAGAGCTGCTGTGGATAAACAGGGAATGGTCTGTGGTGTGGCGTTGTTTTGACTACCGAATTTCCACTGCATGGTACAACACGACTCAACTCAACTTGCTTGGAATCATTTGGTGTTTTTTTGGGGGGGTTCCATTAGCAGAAGTTGTGAATAGGACCTGGTACAGTTTTTTTGGTACCACCTCCATCAAGGTTCCAAGCGAGCCAAACCGATACTAGAAGGTGAGGTTAAAACAACTGCAGACAACTGATTGGTCGGAGAGAATCAGAACTAGCACAACACCAGACATCATGCACGAACCCATCATTTCTAAATAGCCAAGCTATTGTCAATAGCGACCGCGATTTTTGTATTCACTCGACAAAGATATAAAAAAATGGCAGCACGCAAAACTACGACAGTTGACGAAGTCCAGACGTTCCTCTGTTTGGTTGACGGGATCTAATGAGTTGCACGTTGAAGGTGATGTCACGGCAGTTTGAGTTTTACCCCATGAGGGGGTACCTGTTATTTACAGTGGAAAATGAAATTAAGAAAACTACCTGGTACCAAAAGTGAGTTGAGTCGAGCTGAGCCATGCAGTGGAAATGAGGCTTTAGACTCCCTTTGGGCCACAACCTTGATGAAACAGTCCCACACAGGATTAGTCCGATGTAATTTAAAGTCTGACACAAAACAGATACTGTAGGTGATGTGTACTGTTAGCAGGAAGACAGATACTAATTTAAACCTGCAGCATCACCCTCTGATAACACACACAGACGCTTGTACTCTCACCAGTAATTAGAGCCGCCGGCAGGAACCAGTAGCGGGACCCTCAATAAACTGTAACATTGTTACACTGACGAACGTAACTGACCCAAGATATATACGCTCCATTGGCTGTAAACATTTCACACAGCGGGATTCAGAGGGATAGACGGACAGGACTGAACATTTTCAGTTTATTTTAGTATAATTTAATCACTTCACTTGTACGTCTATTACGTCTGCAGATTACATAATTCTTCATTCATCTATTTTCTCTTCAGCATCTTGAGCTCAACAAAAACTTAATAATTCTTGATAAATACCAATATAAATATCGTGATTAAATGTTTTGCCCCATGATATCCATTACTGAAGCTTCTCTGTTTAGCGTGACATTTTGAAGAGTCTGAATCTGTTTATAGGGGAGAAGAAGAGGGAAGTGGATGAAAGCAGTTTGCTTCAATTTAGTTTCAGTTTGCTTTATCAGTTTATTAATGAACTGTATTTTTGCAAGATTCATGAAACTTCCCTGCATTTTTTTTTTTTTTTTTGAAATGCTAACCATCGAAGGGCATCCTATTTTGCTTTCGGCAACTTGAATTGAAAGGGGACGGTCGGGGTATTTAAAACTTCTCTAAAATGTCCCATTGGTGACTGAACCTATTCTGCAGCTCTCTCTGTTATCCTCCTTTGGTGGAAAGTTTGTTTTCAGTCAGGCTTTGACATCACCACCTGACAGGGAAGGCTCTGCAAACGGTCTCTTCTTGGCACTTGGCAGGATGCTGGCGGGTAAGTACCGCTCTGTCGGCGCGTTTAGCTCGTCGTCCATTTCTGTAGCGAAGTGGTCGGGACTTTCCCCGTTGGACGTCTCCTTGATGACGCTGTAGGTCAGCGCCACGCTGTAAGAGGCCGGCTTCTCCATGCGCTGGGGGCCGTAGTGACACAGCTTCTTGAAAGCGGCGCGGAACTTCTGGGACATGGCGTTGTAGATGACCGGGTTGATGGCGCTGTTCAGGTAGATGCAGAGACGGCAGAAGAGCAGGAACCAGGTGTCCAGGTAGGCCTTGTCCAGGAAGGAGTTGACCACCACTAAGGTGCGGTAGGGCATCCAAAGTAAGGCGAAGAGGACCACCACCACAGCCAGCATCTTCGTCACCTAATGAAAGTCAATCATGCGTTAAGAAATGCCACAACAAAAATAAATCACATGAAATTGGACAATTACTTGAACTTTGAGGGTTTTTCATTCACATGGAGTCTATACACTATGAGGCCTTTCATCCCAATTCTGGGACCTGAACCAATCTGCACCAGTAACCGCAGGATCAACCAGGACTGAAATCTTAAGGATTGCAACTTTAGGGTCGGTGAACGAGGGGAGCCGTCATGCCCAAGAAAATAAAAAGTCATTTTCACCAAGCGTCTCTCCACCGGGGCAGAGGAGTAATTATTGACTGATGCAGTATCTTGTCTGTGAACACAGCTGCATCTCCACATGAACACTTGACTTGAGTCAACTTGAGTAGGTTTAATGAGATTAACAGAGCAGCCACGCTCCTGATCAAATATTGATGGTGTGACTGGAATTCTGGTTGGATTAAATGCTAGACAAATTCAGAAGTGCTGAATGTTCAGTTTGGTGCTCCTGCAAAAAAGGGCAACACACTAATGTCTTGATTATTTTGTGGTCATTTTATTTAGAAGGACCTGCTGATGTCACACATTCATCAGAACATGAGTGCCTTTTTTAAAGGACGTGTCATACAATCAGCTTCAGCAGGAAGACATTTCACCATGTGTCCTCAGTGGGATGCGTTCAAGAGCAACAAAGTGTTCATACAGGCCAACCAACCCAAGAAAAATGGTACAAAAACTACAAATAGAATATTGATTAAAAAGTGAAATAAAAACTGTCACAACTGTTGTACACCCGGAGGCTATTTGTTTGATAAATGTTGACTCCTCACTAACTCCTGCTGATTACTTTCCTGTGTGAACTTCTTAATTTGGTCCTCACAAAGACTTACTTTAATTACAGAAATCAATCCTGTCTAGAGATTTCTGAACTGCTATGGAAGCTGATTCAGTCTGCAATGATTAATGCGATCCCTTCTGATCTAAAATAAAACAGTTTATTGACGACATATTAGTGGCACAGTCATCAATTCAGCCAATTCACATTAGAAAACCATCAAAATATAATCATCTTCGTAACACTTAAAAATCTTGGAAGAAAAAAATGTGGTCATTCAAAAAAACATCTATTAAAAAATTGAGGGTACACATAATAAATGGCATGCTATGGGCTCACGAACCTCAACCAAATAGGTGGCAGGTGGTGAATGGGATGTTTTAGACGACACCTCCAGACAACCTAATCTATCGTTGAAGAATGAGGACTTCTTTAAAGCACATTATGCGGTCTCGCATTTCGTTGTGTTTTTGTTGACCGAGAGATGTAGCCCCATAGATGTGTCAGTCCTTTGTCATAAATAACAAAACTGTCACAGCCTGTTTTTCCCCCACAATTTTGTTTTGGAGAAAACAAACATGTCAGATTACAGAGTTTTTGTGTAAAGTTCACATACCAAAATATCCACAACTATCCTAACTCAGAATTGTATTTAAGTTTGTAGTAAATCTGTTGCATCTTAATTCATGTAAATGGGATGCCCTGGTAGGTCAGTGAATTTCCTATGTAAGATCATGTGCAGTTGAACAGTCTTTCAAAAGAGAGCAGTGTTAAAATTTCACAACTTGTAGATTGACGCAGCATGAAAGACGTTTATGAAAGATAACTGCGAAAGGAGTTGTCAGGCAGGAGAATAATGTGTGTAGGTTGGACAATGTGACCATAAACACACCAAGCTGTTCCTCGGTAAATACTTAGAAACCACCCTGTAGATCATAAAACACTCATTCATTATTCAGACGTTGTTAATCAATTTCCAACAAGGAAGACTGATCAGCCAATTTAACAAATCCTGGATTTGCTAATATAATTACCAGGTGATAATCCGGTAATTAAATTGAATGACATTAAATCTTCTCCATATGTATGTTGTGTCATCTCGGCTGCAGTCAGGTGAGGATAATTAGATTGGATGGGGGGGGGGGGGGGCGCTGCCAGTGTCATCAGTGAGAGAAATATCCAATCCTGCATCCTCATTACGTCCTGACCTTTAGGTAATGTAGTAAAGTACAAAGTAGATTGCAAGAGTGGTGTCCCCAGAAACACATGTGATTGTGTGTTTGTGGGTGTGCATCAGTCAAAGATTTGTACTGTCGGAGAAAAAGCCAAAAGCCTATTTGAGTTGGAGTTAACTGATTAGAAAATCCAATAGAGCATGTAGCTCCCTCAGGGTACCACACCCCCTGTCATTCAAAGGCCTCTGCCCGTGATCTGACAAACAAACGTCTCTCCCTACTGTCTGCCTGTGTGTCTGGCACGGTGTGGCTGCGCCTTTTAGAGAATTCTGTTCTATCTTGAACAAAGTGGAAACTCTTTGCTGGAAGATGAGGATACAACAATGTCTTGGTTTAGTGTACATGTGATGAGCCAGAGTGCTTTATTATTGACAAGAAATGTGTCATGCACATAGACACTCACTGAGCAATGTAATTCAAAAGGTGGCTGCACCACGAGCTCTTGCTATAAAACCCTTTTTGTCTTGTCACTTGTGTCAGTTGTTTACTACAAGCCACTGGATGAGTTTGTGCTTCAGGGTTTAAAAAAAAAAAAAAAAAAGCCTGCTCTGTTCCACTGAAAACAAACAAGAAGAGAAAAGGGTTCCAGGTGCACTTCATTAGACTAAATCTGAAAGTAAATGAGAGCTGGCAGCACTTTGATGCACTGCATATCAAAAAGTGAGTAAGTAGTGGAGCTTGTCAGCTGTATCATTTTAAAAACAATATAAAGAAATAGCTAACAAATTTGAATAGAGAGTGCATATTTCTATCATGTGTCAACAGTGGAACCCTTATGCTCTGTTTGGGCTCCTGGAGATCCAACGTTCTCTTTAACAGCTCAACAAAAAACATACTGAACAGTGTTTTATCACCTTCAAAACTCATGACTCATGGTCTTATTGATCATAAACTAGAGCATGTACTGTACTATGAAGATGTCTGTTATTATAATTTTACAGCTATCGAGTTAAACCTTTCTAGGATCTAATTGACCCAAACACGAGTAATGTAATTTCTGTCAATTACTTTTTTGTTAAATTAATTAATCTGTTCATCCCATCTCTAAAATGTGGAATATTTTCTACTGTTTCAACAATACTTGGCAAAGGGGAGTGTCAATGTATTGCTTGTGTGCATATTGGGTTTCATGACAATGAAATGTCAATGTCAAAGGAAAATAAAAATAAAGTACTGTGTTGATTTGGCAATAATAACAATTACCTTTACAGATAGCAGTGGATCAGTGAGACCCAGAATAATAATAAAGTAAAACATATGCTATGCCTTATGTTTGGTGGGATCACGTGTGTTCGTGTGTTCAATGTGCCCCAGTGTGCAGGGTCAGTTATAACAGGACCTGTGGTGGTGCATTAATACACTTTTCTTGATAATCACATTATTGTGTGACTCTCTCTGACTTTGATATCGGTTTTCAAATAAAGCAACTTTAGCGCGAGTGCAACGCTCAAACTCTTCTCTTGTTGGAGGGAATCGAACCGACCTGTAGTCCGTTCTCCCCCACTCTCACACACACACGCGCAAACACGTGCGCACCAAGACAAACACGATCAAGACGACAATGAACGACGACCCCCCCCCCCCCCCCACACACACACACACACACACACACACACACACACACACACACACACACACACACACACACCTGTCTGCGGGAGGCAGCGGTGGTGCTGCTGGAGGAGCAGCTGCCGATCATCCTCCCCCCCTGACCCGTCCCCTTCTTCCACTTCTTGGTGCCGCCACCGGCTTTGGGATCCGAAGGCAGCGGGTTGAGGAAAAGTATCCGCGCGATCAGTCCGTACAGGACCGTGGCGAGCATGAGGGGCAGCACGTAAAACACCGCGAAATCCGTGAAGTAAATGGGCAGGTAGTAAGTCCTGGACACCTTGTAGGCGCAGCTGAGCAGCACCACGTTGTCGTACGCCGAAGTCTTGGTGTCGGACAGAAAGAGCCACATGACGCAGTACACGGAGGTGAGACTCCACACCAGCATGATGATCTTCTTCGCCCTGGACAGGGTGCACAGGAACTGCGCCTTGATGGGGTGGCAGATGGCGATGTAGCGCTCCACGGTGAACGCGGTGATGGAGCACGAGGACGCGTTTATCCCCAGGTACTGGAAGTAGGTGATGCCCAGGCAGCCCGCGTAGCCGTACACCCACTGGCCGTGCAGGGCGTCGGTGATGTTGGGCAGCCCGGCGGCCGTCAGCACCATCAGGTCAGCCACGGCCAGGCTCACCAGGTAGCAGTTGGTGGGGGTCCGCATGTGCTTGGTGGTCAGGACCACCAGTATGACCATCACGTTGCCCACGATCCCCAAGCCGCATATGAGGGACACCAGGAACACGCTGGCCACTTTGTATTCGACCGTGTAGTCGGTCCAAACACCCAGGGTTTGATTGTCCTGCACCGACGTGCCGTTCTCCACAGTCACGTTGACCATGGTGAGGTTTGCCATCACGAAAGAAATCACATCAAACTAAATCACAAGAACTCATTGCAATAATAGGGCCCCCGCCCCCCCTCCCCACTGGCACCAGAAGTCCAACGAGCACTAAATCTTTCCAAAAAAAAACAACTTAATTTCATCCTCGTGTAATCCGGTCAAACTAGCCCCTTTTTCTTCTCCACCACGTACATATTCTGATACCGCAAAGACTCATCTTCCATACTAGATTGAGGCAGAAAGCAGATTGAGGCTCGGTCGCCGGTGGAAGTTTTAAGAGATGGTGAGAGAAGGTGTCGCCGGCAGCTCTGCGCCCTGCTCACCGTCGCTCTGCTCACGCAGTCATGACTGAGAGCTTCCTGCAGAGCCTCTCTGTGAGGTCACCGGGACCCGCACACGTCTCCTCTCCTAAGGGCTGAGGGAGATCAGATGGGTTGCAGACATTGTTTTTTTTCTAGTGTACAAGTAGGCATACTGACGTATGCTTGATCACTGTACAGTTGTTGTTGTTTTTTCATATGATAAAGGATTACACACATCATTCAACGGTATACAAATGGGTTTATACATTTCTCCAAATTTGTGAAAATGTATTATGTAGCCTATAATTATAAGTTGTTCATATACGCCATGCGTCATAAGAGGAGTAATAGACCAAGACACCCGATATTATAGTGTTATAGAGTCTTTTTTTCTTTTTCTTTTATTAATTGATGTAAATTAACCAATTAAACTGCTATATTTCTACTGGCTGTGTATCAGCTTGTTTCAACGCTTCATTGAAGCTACTGTATATGATACTAATTGAACTATGAGAAACCCATATTATATTATAATCAATTTAATAGTGTAGATGTTTGCATCATTTCATACACATTTTGTCAGACACATTTGGTGAATTTGGAAACAGAATACAGTTCTGGAGATTGGAATAATGTTTGGTTTGGAGTTTGTTCTGACTGAACCACGAGGTAATCACATAATAAACTCTCAAAGATTCATATTCACACTGATGATATACAAAATATATCATATATACGTAAAATAGAGCATAAAAATGGAGGGAAAAAGACAATCATCTATAGAATAAAACCGAAGTCTGTACTATACTAAATGTAAACTCACATTGCTGGAATGTAAATTTACAGTGTTGAGGTGCTTATACTTTACTTCACTATTTGCATTTCATGCTACTTCACACTTCTACTGTATATCAGAGAGAAATACCTTTTACAATTCAGATTCTATCACATAGACACAGGTACGGGAGCAATTTTTGGGTTAAGTGTCTTGCTCAAGGACACGCGACTAGCAGAGCCTGGGATCGAACCGCCGATCTTCTGAAATGAAGGACAGCCTTGCTATCAACTTAGCCACAGACGCCACTTAGATATTTACAGGGCATGTACCTCCAGGAATAGTACTGCATTAATAAAGTAAGAGATAAAGTCCCATTACGGTCCCTGTAGCTATAAGCTAGAAAGTCCGAGGTGTTGGGATATAAGAAGAGATAAAACATGATACCATAAAGCATCATAGGATCATTCTAAACGTTTCATTGTTTCCCACAGGCAAGCGGTTACCCTATTACAGGACTATTACAGCAATAGAAGCAGATACAAATGTCAAAAAGAAGGACAAGGTCACTTTAATATCACTTTTTAGTGCAACATTGTGCTGAGGTGTCATTTCATGTGGTGGCACCAATACGCTCGCAGCATGAGAGACATGACAGTTTTTCTTTTTCTTCCATCTGTGTCTGTAATTTGGTGCTGTATACACAGTATGCCACTATTTAAATTGTCTGACTCGCATGTGAGCCATGTGTTAAATGTACCAGCCAAATTGTAAATCTTTTCTACGTCTATATCCTGCATCGTAAACATAATCGGTCTCCTTGCCTCAGTTTTCTCTCTCTCTCTCTCTCGCTCTCTCTCTCTCTCTCTCTCTCTCTCTCTCTCTCTCTCTCTTCATGTTGTCTACCTGCATCCAGATGACTTCTCATGCCTCACCGACAAGGAACGGAAATGAAGCTTCCCGCTGTTCAGTTGGACTCCAGCAGTGCTTTTCAGAGGGGTGAGCTGTTAGGGGCTATATATCACAACACATGGTGGCGTTAGAGCTATTGCCCCCCCCCCCACAGGTGAACACCTGTATCATTGAAGAAGACCAGAGGGCGGTGCGTCTGATGGAGCTGCTTCTCACAGAGAGAGACAAAGTCCTCTACTGTCTGCATTCATCCACATCTGCGTGTTATACACTGTGGCACAACACGCAGAGACGTACTCGCTCCTGATTTAACCGTTCGTGATTAGTAACCCCCCCCCCCCCCCCCCCCCCCTCTCCAACCCACCCCTTTGGTGTTTCAGTACCCGTAGCCAAAAATACAAACAAACTGGCTGAGGTTTCAGGCAGCCGCTCAATACTAGTCCAGATTGGTGTGATTGTTATTCCCGGGGTGGGGGTGGGGGGGCTGCATGGGCTGAAGTGGAAAAGAGTAAGGCAGGGGATGAGAATCACTCATATCTCAGCACAGTAGGCGATGCGGCGGTTTATATCGCTGTCTATATAACCTTCCCAGGAGGCTGATTGAGCAATGAGAGCTCAGCAGTCTGCAGGAAAACTGCTTTTTGGACTGTGGACAGATTAAATACAGACTGTGTGGATAAACGGTAAGATTACCTGACTATCATTGGCAGTGTTTTTAGAAGTCAGATCATGGTTTCGAGTGTCTTATTATCTTCAGCGGCATAAATCTCGTTGGTGCTCTAAACCCCACAATCCTCCCAACAATTTCATATCAGTGTGTACACCTAATTTACAATGTGGTATTAATTCACTGTCACCTCAGTATCGACCCCCCCCCCCCCCCCCCCCCCCCCCCCCCCCCCTCTCTGAGGTTACTACGCTGAATCAGAGGAGGGCTGACTGAAGTGTTGAGGTGGGAGACCGTGACGGGTCACCATCACTCCTCACAGCCGGCGAGTCGAGAGATAGAATCCCACAATTCAAAAGGTGACATTTTGTTATTGCTGCCAGTGGAGGCAGGTCGTATGCATCCACCGGAGGTGTCAGACACAGCGGGCTTGCCAAGTCCTTTTAAGTGAATATTGATTCTGATAATGCATACGGTTATGCTTGCTATGATTCATTACTGGCGCAATAACAAGTCGAACGTCCATGTGTTTGTTACAGGTTAGGGCGTACGAATCTATGAACCAAGCACACTGAATGCTGGCTTCATTTTTCTAAGTATGTACTTTATGATCATATAGTGCAAAACCATTCAATTAGAGACTGATGAATGGCCTCATTTAATTGAATTGATGCATCCCACTGGATTATAAAACTTAACTGCCAGTTCACATCAGTGCCAGTGGTGGAAGAGGTATTCAGATCTTTACCCAAAGAATAAATAACCAATACTTGTATTGGCCTGAAAACAAAATATCAAATGACAATGTGAAAGGGGTCACTGGTAGTGGTGAACCTATAGAGAGAATTATCCCCTGGGTCTGCAGCTCCCCTCATGTGTGAATATGGAAATTCCATTCCCCAGGTGGCCAGAAACACGACTCCAAATGAATGATAATGTTGCTCCGGAACTGCTGGATAAATAAATATGCAGCTGTTTCCCAACAGGCTCGCCATCTACTTAAAAGGTGATAATATGTTGATAATATGCTCCATTATCGCAGGTTTAAGTTGAGGTAGTGTCACGCCAACACCCTTTGGGCAGACCAACACTCCACAACTGGCCCAAATCAACCACAGAAGACACATTTCAAATAATCAAATCCATAGTATTTATTAACATGAAGTAAACAAACCACAATATTCTCGGCTGAGAGGCAGCAAGACTGTCCCCGTGCCAGAGGCCTCTCCCCTCTGCTGCTGGCTCAGGAACAACAGCATAGGGATCATGTACATCTGTAACAGTAGCATCACAACATGTAAAAGCTGTGCATTCAAAATCTTTAAACATTTTTTAACAAAAGCAGTTATTTGCTGTGAGGTAGAGGAAAAGATTGGTACCACTAAATTGACATCACTTTCTCCCCAGCTGCTGATTCTGATGCTGTTCTTGTCCCACACAACACTGACAGTGGGTCTTCACTGCCACCTCATGGTCAAGCACTGCTACTGAGACAATAAACAAGAGTGTGGAGCCAGGTTACCATGGCACATATGAAAAAGAAGCAATGTGTCTGTGTGATCTCACGGTCAAATGCATAACCCTGTTTCTACACTGCAAATGCTTACAGGTGTGAGCACTAACAGCTTCTCAAGCAGCTGCCACAGAGCTGTGTTTGAGCCTTTTTTTGCAAAACTATGAGCCGTACACTGGTCTACCGGAATGAAGCCAAATGAATGCTTTGGCCTTTCAAAATGTTACTGAGCTTTGAAAATCTAAAGTTACTTAGATTTAATAGCTATTATGTATTTGTGCTGTTGAACTCTTTCCTGAAGGTATGTGGAAAATGTTCTCTCTCCTTTGCTTCCAAATTCATTTCATGCGTTTATTCAAATGAGTTCCTTCAGGCTGATATTTGACCGTGATGGAGAGTCAGCCATAGTTGTTTATTTGTACCAGCGAAAATGAAGAAGCGTTGTGACTAAATATCTCACCATTGGACACATTCACAAATTCTCAACCGTGACTTCAGTGTTAATATAATGCGAAGAAAGAGGTCCTTTTGTTCTTGATTGAAATCTCAAGGTAAACATCCCAACAGAGATACAGAAGCAAAAGTCCACCAATGGCAGCAGTGCCAGCAGACTACTCAGTGATTGGCTCGCTGAAGGCACCAAATATAAATGACGTCTTTGGCCTTAACTCAAGACTTTCTCATTTACCCTAATGAATGAAAGTCATCCCGTCTAAAACCTTTGCCTTTGTCCATACTAAGCAGCAGCTCTGATTCCGGCTACCATTCAGCGAGCACCAGGATACACAGAGCTGAACTGAACTTGACTGTGTATTTATCAAAACAAATGGGATCCGGCGGCTAGAAACAATGTGTTTGTTGTGTTGTAATTAGGACGCCATTATGACTGGGCACATCAGAGTGGCTGTAAGAGACAGCCAGCGCTCCAGGTGAAGACGGAGAGGCGAGCGACAGGGACAGATAATTATCATCGCGAGCTATTGAGAGCGTCATAATTCAAAAGCAGCTGTAGCGTGAGGGGATAACATCACATTAATTATGACAAAGAGACGATAAAGACAAGACGGGTCGATGAGATGGTGGAATTAATTATCCCAGTCGACTTGCTTAATCACCAAAAGGCTTTTTTTTCCTGTTCTCTCTGTGAGGTTTTATCTTTGCTTGAAGCATAAATCTTTGCCTACACACACACATACACACACACACACACACACAAGAAGGCCATTATCATCCTTCCATTATCCCACACCCACAGTGTCTGGTAGAGGCCAGCCACACCACTTCAATTAGTGAAGTCACTGTAAATTAACTTGAGGGTCCAAGTGCTAAATATTTCATAGTGTCTGCCGCCACCGCCGCCAGCCATCCTGTCAAAAAGAAGAGGAAGAAGAAGAAAAAACAACATCAGGCTGCCTTTCTCTTAATCCCCTTGTCATCCTGCTGTCTGCATGCACTCTCCTCTCTGGGAGGCCTTTTAGGAGCTACTGAAGGGTTTGCGTGCCAGACTTTCCAAACAAACCCAGGGGGAGTATGTACACCTGCTTATTAATAAACTACAGTACCCCGCTGCTGTGACACACTACTCTGCCGCTGACCTCTGGATGCTCTCTGGCATCTGGCGGGGAAGGTTTACTTTGACCCACAACACACAACGCTACATCTTGTTCAATGCGTTATAAGACTAAATTAAGTATGAAAAACTGAAAGGGTTTCGTTGCTTCCACATGTTGTCTTGAGGTCTGCATTGGGTGGCACCAGCTTTTCCTCAGTCAAAGTTTGTGTAAAGTTCAACGCAAGTTCTTACTAGCTCGCTGGCTAACAACTAGCTGGTTTCGAACCAGTACTTTACTAAATGAAGTTGTACCATTAATTAAGAAATGTCTTAGCTAGTAAAGACTGGTGTGAATCTTCTGCTAAACTTTTTGTACCAAACATGTGTTTCAGAGTTAGCTGTAGACCCATCGTTCAGTTAAGAGGGTGAAATGTGATTATGCTAATGTACCTTGCGCTAACCGATTTAGTCATTTGGTAATTTGAGCTATATTGTGTTGTTTTTATTAAATGGAATTTTTAAATCTTGCCTGTTTACATGATTATTGAAACATTTTTGTCATGTATCATGTATCGTCAGGTATGCAGACCATATTTAATTTGTACTCATTTATCTAAACGGGTCATATACTAAGCTAGCAAGTTTTGCCAGTTGGTTCAGTTATGGGGTGTTCATCTTATACGGGATGAAAGATGAAAGATTCCCATGTGTGCGACTCACGAGTCTTCATATGTCATTAGACAACACAAAACAGTTGGTAGGCCGAGTTGGGGACGTTATGTGAAACCAGATACAAAACAAGCTGTTAAATTAGCTGAATCAACTGCATTAGTATCAACACTCAATTCTGTTTTGATGTAAGTGCCAGTGATCGGGGCTCTGCAGTCATTTTGTCAACACTTTGTTTTCCCTTTCGTAGAGAAAAATTCCAGAAATCTCTCCCTTTAGGTTAAGTGGTTGAGGTTGACGTAAAGGGATGTTTCAACTTGATTGCTCATGATTATCGCCGTGAATGTGGTGTATTTGTGACTTGGATATTGACGTGAACGCTATTTACAAGTCGCCATCTTGTAGTTACGATTACTCCAATGTAACGCGAACATAACTGCATTGCAGCTGGCAGTTATTGGGTTTAAATAATTAGGAACAACTCATCTCAAGAGTGCGTTTGTGTGGTGTTAAACATTTTAAATTAAGTATGTGTTGCGAGTCTGAACCTAAGACGAGCTGGTGCAACGGGCCTACAGGCTTTTTTCCTGTTTCTCATTCTCACAGTTGTTCTCATTTACATGCACGGAGTCTACTAATGTGGGACACTGACCAGCTTCAGCAGCTCCCGGAGCAGCTGGAGGTGAAGTGAACCTAGTCGCTCCCATATGAATTCACTTCATAATTCACACTCCCACACATGCACTGTCGCACTTCTCTTCTCCCTCCTACTGCTGTATTTAGAGGGACCACTCCCTCCCTCCCTCCCTCTCCATCACCTTCTGATATCTGCTACTGCTTAAAGAAAAAAAGCAGTGCTGCATCAGTGGTTCATAATGTCTATTCTGGGTGTGGGTCCATGCCTGTGGCGGGAGACACACTATGAGGATTTATAGCCTCTAGAAGCACCGAGTCCTCAGCCGCCCCTCCCCTTCCAAGCCTGGTGTCCTTGCCAGCAGGAAAAGTGGTGCACTGTTGCAGACATAGCATCTGATAGTTGGCTGTTGTTGCCCCCTCGAACGATTTCAGATTTCAGCCTCCTCTCTCTATTTCTCTGCATGAGGCCGACTAAAGTTCACCACAATCTGACCAAACACACCATAAATTATTACGATCCATCAGTCAATGACCCGGGAGTATCTTTCATCCCACCTCTGCAAACTCATTTCTGGAACAAAGATGGTGGAGTAAATCTTTGTCTGTCTCTGACTCCCTCTCTGTCGTCCTCTCCCCCTCACTCTCCCTTTTCTCTTTACTCATCTGTTAAATGGAGCCCTTGTTGGGAAATGAGCCAAATCCGTTCACCCAGCCACTGGGACTCCAGGAAAAGTGGCGGGAGCTATATTTATAGCTGCTGCCTGGTTGCGCTAAAATCAGGTGGAGCAGCCAGCAAACGAATATTCAGTTTAAAGCGGGATTAAGCTCTTAAATGGTTGATGGTGGCCCACACTTTATATCTACTTTACCAAGTGTCACTTTCTAAGTAAACTTGCTATCTTGTTCTTTATCATTTATCTTCAAAGATGGCACCAAGACATGGAGTCTGAAGATGTGGCGGGAATGAGATGAAGCTCCTGAAGATTTACATGGGGTCGCAGATCAGACGACCTATTTGATCTCTAGATTAAACATGGATTATAATGGCTTTGGCGCAGTGAGCAGTAATCTTCTGAAGGGAGCGCAGGAGAACAGATGGTACATGATACACGCAGTTCAAACAACGTCGTTTGTTCAGTGCCACTGGATGGATATTTCTGATGTGATGACAGATTTGGGTTTTTTTTTGTATTGATATGATCACAGATTTACTTTCTGATATGATGACCGCATCAACAGATAACATACCGTGTACACAATATTGCTTGCACGTCCGTGATCTTCAACTGTGTGGCAAAACAAACATTATCATGTGCTATTTGTCTTGTTTATTATAAAAATCATCCAACAAAATAACCTTAGAGAACTGTGGCTGTTATATATCTGTACTGGCATCAGCATGCTGTCCCTGTGTGACCCCTAGCGACTTCAAATGTGTCTGTGGTGTCCAGCACTGACTTTATAGCAACCGTATGAAACTTTATGGCACTTGAGCTCCTGTACATTCTCCTAGACTTATTTTATGTCTTTGATGTATGTTTTTTCTTCTAATCTGCTATGGCCTACTAACTTGCTTTTAGCCTCCATAGGAGCTTTACAGTTGTACTCTGACATTTCTATGGCATCAGTAAATGTTTCCCTGGGGGGGGAGAGCACTGCTGGTTTGTGCGTTGACAGGCTGCCGGTGATCTCAATCGGCTCACAGATAGCGAGACTCCTTTCAGCGCCACAGCGCGGGCAGGCCGAGGCTCTGTGTGTGGGAGGGACTAACGGAGAGCTCCAGTCAGTGCAGCCCGCCGCCACAGCATCGAGCAGGGAGAGGGGAGAGAGAGAAAGAAAGAGAGAGAGAGAGAGCGAGAGAGAGCGAGAGAATACATTCAAAACATTTTCCACTGATAAGGCTTTTTCCTTTTATCTGTCACCGTTATGCGCCGTCACCCGCTGAAGAGAAGGCGGCGGCAATGCTGGAGTAACGCGGTGAGTTTATTTCTTCCTACTTGTGCAGTCTGAGGAGGTGTTTTTGTTGGGGATTAGAGATAAAGCCGCGTTGTGAACGACTGGTCCACCCTTTATGCAGGGGAGCACCTCACGTCCTCTGCTGAATTAAAATAAAGTGTGCAGGAGTATGGAACTGTTGGATGCATTCGGTGCTAAAAGCTGCGGTGGGAAATCATTTCATGATGGTTTTCTCTGATGCAGGCTGTAATATATACGTAAACAATGTGTATGTGTATTTGACGTGTGATTTGGTTTTATCCCAGTTTATCTTGTGCATTTAGGCTGTGTTTATTCTAAAACAGAATTAGACTATATAATCTGGGTTAATGCGTGGGTTGTTTTCCTAATTGGATACAGAGGCATTTGGCTAATCACAGCCACTATAAGCGCCTTTCAAGGAGGATACATGGATTTTTCTTAAACGATCCTATCAACTTTAAAGTGTTGATGATTTCGGTGCAGTTGAGGCATGTGCATTTTGCGCATCGTTCCAAATTACGCACAAGTGTTTGCGCAATGATCTAAGGTTTCAGGCTTTATAATAATATATTTAAGATGCACCATTTAACTGAGATGTGATGTGTGTCCTCTTATCAGGGATGCTGTGGAGTGAAAGCATCGTGGGAGGAAGGCTCAGAGTGAACCAGCGGGTGGTGAAACACGAATGGCTTCTCCGGTGCTGCTTCCCGCAGATGAGAGAGACAAACAGCCCGATCTTCACGACGTCCTTGACCGGGTTTCCAGCACGTTGCACGTCCGCAAGACGAGCGGATCAACAGGAGGAGCGCTCCCGGGGGAGGGTGTCTGTAACCCGGCCCGCAGCGGCCATGGCCGGTGTCATTCAGCACCAAGGACGGCGCCGCGCAGGGGAGGCGCAGAGGTTAAACTCGCTCACCTCGGCGAGGAGAAAGTCCAGATTTGTTGCAACGAGGAATTAGAGACATCTTTCACCTATATTGACGATAATGTTAACCTGCGATTGGCCAGCCCGGACACGAGTTGTAAAAGTACTCACAGACCCGTGCGCAACGGCGAGCCTTGCTCTGAGACATTACCGGAGCTTTCCTTCATGTCCGAGGACGATCTGTCCTTTGGGGAGGGCCCCGGGACCTCCATAGACTACGGCTTTATAAGTGCAGTCACGTTCTTGGTGACCGGGATCTCCTTGGTGATCATCTCCTACGCCGTGCCACGGGACGTGGAGGTGGACCGTGACAGCGTGTCGGCGAGGGAGATGGAGAAGCTGGAGATGGAGAGCGCCCGGGTAGGCGCCCACCTGGACCGGTGCGTCATAGCGGGACTGTGCCTGCTCACGCTGGGCGGCGTGGTGCTCTCCACGCTGCTGATGATCTCCATGTGGAAGGGGGAGATGTACAGGAGGAAGGTCGTCGCTTATTCCAAGCGTTCAGCCAAACTGTACGGCTCTATCAGCCTGAAAACGAGATCCAGCCCCAGCCACTCCTCTGCGCATTTGTCCCTGGAGGAGGAAATGGAGGAGACTTTGGCTTAAAATGCTGCTCTGTGTATAAACCTTTTGTGTATAACAGGAATTAATGCCATTCACACACATCATCTAACATAGTGTAGCCTGAAACTGTATTCATACAAGTGTATTGTGCTGTAGAAATAGCTCATTGTATATCCACATGGCACACAGGAAGGACAAGAAAAGCACTAAAATGCAAAGTGAGGAAATGCTAGGAAAAAAAAAAACACTATGTTGTAACACATTGTGCCCAAATGATTTAAAATGGCATAAAAGTGACAAAGGAGAATGTTAAGAGCTTTGTGTCACAAACACTGGATCGCTTTTTTTTCTTTCTGTTTTGTACCCAGGATGCAATCTCTGAGAGCCTCCATTTATTATTGAGGCTATTCATATTTAATGTGAATGTCTCCAACAGACACATTTCAGGAAGCTAAGGGAAGTGTCTGTCCGCAGGGCAGGAGAGTGGGAGTGAAGGGATGTAAAGCGGCCCCTGTCCACCGTGATGTGGAAGATTCGGCTCAGTGGTCCACATGGTAATATCCAGTGACAGTCACTCTGGTGCAGTGCTGAGGTAAGCCAGTAACGCCTGGCTCTGTGCGTCCGAGCCAAAGCCTTGATTGTAGTGAGAAATGTGACTGCGTTTCGACAGCGCTGACACACAAAATGTTTGCCCTCTGCACTGGCTTGATCCTCTCTGCTCTTCTTCTTCTCCTTCCTTCCTTCCTTCCTTCTTTCACCTTCTCTCTCCCACATGAGACTTTTCTTTCTCCATGCAGCTTTTCAGCGCTCTCCTCTCCTTGACCTATGAACACTGTACACTCACACCAAAAGCGTGTGGAAAGGGTCCTGGACGACCACAGCCAAGTGCCTGTAACATTTTCAAGGTTGATGAGCCTTCCCTCACCTTCCCTCACCTTTCCTCCTCTCATTCTGTCATTCTCTCTGCACGAGGACAGACTTAAGAGTGCCTAATCGCACATGAAAGAGTTGCCCTACTTCCAAAACCTTAAGCCTTCACTCAAAGAGCTAATCACATATCCAAAGTGAGGTATTGTTCCTTTTTAAAAAGGTTATATTTGATGTTATCATGGTGATCTGCTGTGTAAAAGATTGCTGATGATGCAGAAACAAAAAAAGCTTAGGCAAAGAGGTTCACCGCGTGCAGACTTGCTTAAGATGTTCAGGCAAGTCAGAAAGCAACTTCCTTTTCTGGGTGCGGGGGAAGATTTTAGTTTCTGTCTTTGCTAAGTCCTTTCTCTCTGGAGGTTACATTGTTGCTGTCTGAAGAGACCTGCAGAAAAAGAATAAAGAAAGCAATTCTCCTGAAGAAATTTTTTTTGTGTATGCTACCCCGTGAGTCTCATGAATCATGCATGAAGCACTAGAATTAATTCATATTTGCATATATTTCTATATACACTGCCCAAACGTTGCATTTCGCAAGACAAGTGCTAATGATTCTTCTGCAGTGTCACTGTTACCTTGGTTTCCTCTCCTTTCATTTCTCGGGCTGTGTGACCCTATTTTCGACGCTCGCATTCAAAACGACATGAGTCAGCCTCTATTAATGAGACACGTAGGCAGAGATCGAGGTTGTTGTGCTTTCATTCGGTTATGTTGCCTCTGTGCTGTCACAGCACATATGCTATGTTCTAAGTGCCAGTCAGTGCCCAGACATGCGGATGAACCGGTGTATTTCAAGTGAAAAGACTGTACGGCTAGAGTCTAACAAGGTATTATCGTTAAAAAACAACAACAACAAAAAACATTTGTTGCCGCAATGAACTGATGCAAGTTTGTGTTGCTGCAGCCTTCCATCCTCAGAGCCTGTGACCACAGAGCCGACGAGTGCGTGCACATCCCCGAAAAACATCAATAACGTCCTGAAATGGCAATAAAATGCCAAATGAACCGATTTCCAAGAGAGGTAATAAAAATGAATGATGCATATGAGGCAATGTTGTCCTGGTCTCTTTGCAGAAGCTGTAAATCCACAACCAGCATCGCAGATGTTAAAGTGATATTTCATTTAGCGAGCTGGCCTGGTGTTTCAATGTATTCATGTCAAATTAAACTTGCTCCACACATAAAAGGCAGCCAACAGCAATGCTACAACGGCAAAAAAATAAAAATCTGTATGATAACATTGAGCAATTAATTGCAGCAATGCTACGACTACATTGCAGATGCAGTGCATCGGTGCTTTCCATTGGGTGCCAGGGTCACGTTCAGAGGGGCATCATCTGTGAGTGTCACTCCTGTAGCACACAGAGGATCATAAAGGCCTGAGGGGAGACTTCAAACTGACTCATCTGCAGCATGTAAAGCGCTCAACCTATACTACCCCCTTCCTCGCGCTCTCTTTCTGTCCTCCTCTGTGGTTGGAACCGTGCCTCAAAGCCAACACCAGGCTTCCCCTCACACAGCCAACTAAATATGTTTGAGGAGGGGGGGGGGGGGGGGGTTTAATCAGGGATTTGCTCGAAGCGACAGCATTTTACATGCCGAGCTCAAGTGTGCTTCCAGAGGTCTCATGCATAAGCTCTTTATCCGTGAGCAGTGCACAGCTAAACTACCCTTATTGATATTTGGTTGGCTCCTCTGTAAGTCGGGCCCTTCAGGTAAGGCTGGGGAGCAGCTTAGCTGCTGCCATCAGCTAATTTCCCATGAGGTGTTATTACACTCCTCCACCTCGTCGATGCTAATGCTCTGAGCGGGTATGTGAGTATTTGTATGACCTTTCACAGGTTGTGTGTGTCACCTTAGATTAGAAAGCTGCTGACCCTAAAAATGTCTTATCAAATAGTTTCTGCAGAGACATTTAGTCTCCAAAGACGGTTGAAATAGGCTTTTTTTCCTCCGCCCTGGAAAGAATAAAGAGTATTTGGAAAATGCAGACAAGCAGAGCAAGAGGATGCAAAATGACATTGAGATATGGAGAGGGAGTAAAAGGAATAGTTTTGGGAAAGTTAGATGAGAATCTCTGTCATGTCTGTCTGTTCAATATGAAACTACAGCCACCAGCTTAGCTTTGATTAGCATAAACACTGGAAACAGCTAGCTTGGCTCTATTGAAGGTAACAAAATTGTCCTTCTCGCATCTCTGAAGTTCACTGATGGAGTTGCAAAGTGGGAGAAGCTATTTTGGGCGCTCTTGGTTCCAGAAGTAAAAGTCCCATTCGTTTTTTTCCCCATGGACAACGTTACGTGACTCATTGTTTGAGCACTATTTGGATGAGCATGAAAGTATCCCGTTCAATCAGCAGCATAAAAAACTAAGAAATATCACAATACAAATTGCATCTTAAATCAATTAACTTTTAAATTCTGGGTGGATTTTGGATGGATTCAGCAACTATGGTGTGTGGCATATACTTAGCATGGTAATTGTAGTATTACCTAAATGATGGATAAAAACATGATTTCTCAAAAAGGATATTGACACTGGTGCTCATAACATAAACCTATAGGATATACAAAACGTGTTCTCCGGTCCAGTCTATGCTAAGCTAAGCTGTAGCCTTATATTTAGCACACAGACATGAGAGACGCATTGATCTTGTCGTCCAACTCTCAGCAAGAGAGTGAATAAGCATCTCTCTCAAAATGTC
Organism: Pholis gunnellus; assembly: GCF_910591455.1. Lineage (NCBI taxonomy): Eukaryota > Metazoa > Chordata > Actinopteri > Perciformes > Pholidae > Pholis > Pholis gunnellus. The sequence continues at coordinate 7,328,946 of NC_136534.1, forward strand.
AAACCATTCCTCAGTCTGCAGTGTTCATGCGACTACGTGGTGTGTGCACTCGGGCTTTTAGGCTAAAAGTAGAAAGAACTGACTTTCTTTCGTCACACGTTTCAGATACACTCATATCTGTGGTGACCTTGCCCTCCATCTATCAGTGGAGAGTGGGGCCAAAAAAAGAAAAGATTTCCACTTCCATTGATTGCTTTGGAGGGGGAGACTAAAGCCAAAGTCCTCAGGGATATGACTTCATTCTTGGTCGCTCCCTCCACTGCCATGCTCAGACAAGATATTTTTAGTCAATGTGCATATTGAATTTTTGGAAAGCTCATTGTGTGGTAAATGTAGTCCACAATGTTCAGCGTTCAGAATGCACTTAGCCGGGCTGTTTCACATCTTGCCTGTAAGAACATCCTTGTTCAGCTCCGTCCAAGCCCTGTCCTGTGGTCTCATTTTCACATCACATTTAAAATACAAGTGTGTGCTTTCTTCGACTCGGTTTATCGTTAGATGCCGGCTCCTCATTAGCACTGTGTTGTCCTTTCTCTTGTGCCATACCATTTAGGAAACCCCCAACAATCAGCAGTTTCCTACTCTGCGTCATAAGATTAAACGAAACCCCTAGTCTCACAAGAAGGGACCACAACCACTGCTCTGTGTCCAATCGATTTACGTCCCCGGTTGGCCGACACCGAAACAGTCCTTCAGAATCACGTCGTCGCTCGCTCGCTGGTCAACCTCGCTGATGCCGGCAATCAGGCCTGCCACAACCAGACTTTTGCAGAATAATTTCCTGTGTTGCTCTTGGCACCTCCAAATCCCTTTCTCAGACGGATAAACTATCAGCTCTTTGGCTTGCTACGGTTGATGAGAGAGAGGAAATGAGGTGATCGGTTGGATCAATCTCACTGTAAAACCACTTAACCACTGCAGTAAGGCAATACAGGTTACATCTCCCTCTGACGCTCTCAGCCTCTCTGATCAGTACATTTTAAAAACGGGCTGTTTGCGATGGCGGAGGCCGTGCCCGTGCCGGTGCTGCGGTTGCACAGCGGCTGCTCTCGCAATAACATTACCATCATATTTTCAATGAGCTGAATGCCTCCTCAGCTTAGCCGAATCGGGTAATGTAGACTATATTGCACAAACAAATCACTAGCTTGGTTCACCTCTTGATCACCTCGCTGTTCAGTCCCCTCTGTTGTAAATCACACAGTCTTTGCCGGGCTCCATTGATTTAATTTGTATCAAATTGCTAATGCAGTTATTCGTCATGCATGGCCTCCCGTGGAGCTTGTTTCCCCCATTATGCCTATATGCATTTACCTCTAATTACAGTAAATAATGATTGCTTGCTAGTTCGCTGCAGTAAATACTGTAAGTGGGCTCGTGTGGCCTTTAGAAAGACATCAGCGAGCCAAGAAAACAACTTGTTCATCTCCTCCTACAACATCTGAACAGCAGAACGCAATGGAAAGGCATGCTGAGGAGTCTGACACATTTATACCTAAATACAAAAGTACTATAAGTGTAGTGTGTCCGTGGGTTTTTGCATTTCTACAGATATTTCTTCAAAGACAACTGCCTCATAGGTTGAGTTCAACCTCAATTGAGCTGAAGACAAAGATAAACTAGGGCTAGGAAGCTGTAATTGGGGACCGCGAAGTGTGCAGCGTTGCCTTGACAGAGGATTTTATGTCTGCAAACATTTGCGACACAAGCCCAGCTTTTCTCTGCAAGCTGTTTTTCAGTGTAATCAGACGGACAGTGAGATCAACTAAAACAAGCCAGTTCTGCCAACCATTCAAGGTTTCTCAGTTCGACAAGGCTGTGACCCTTTTCTGCCAAAAAAACAGTCAATTTCAGAATTCAGCAAATACAATTGTCAAGACAATTGTCTCAGGATTTGCCAGCGCGCATCGTACTGGTGGGTTGCGTCCCTCTATTGTGCATCCAATGCCAACAGGAAAGGATTTGATTAAACGCTCTTGATCGGATTAGATTGACAGTTTTAACTCAAGCTTTCTGATGTATGATACGATGCAATATCACGGCCTCTCCTCCAGACTTTAACTATACTACACAACAGCTGTCATGGCGTATCGTTGGTTGTAACTCCACACTAGTCCCTTTTCCACTGTGTCTCCTTCATTCATCGTCCACTTTTCGTTTCTCTGTCCTGCGAGCTGTAGTTAGCATGTTTACATTTGCTACAGCCGAGGCTGAGAGGAAGGCCATTCGCTTGGCAAGTATTTGGTTATAAGTATTGGACAAATTCAAATTTTGATCAGATGAAGTCAAAGGTTCACCAGAAGCCATTAGAAAACACCATTTAGAAACCATAAATGTACAGAATGTCGTGTCAGTCCATCTGGTTGATGTTGTATTTCACTGGAAAGGGAAAACTTTAACCGGTCGGTGGCGCCCCAGGAAAAGTTAGGGGATCAAGTCATTAGGACCTTAGATGTCTGTACCAAGTAAATCCATCCAGTAAATGTAGACAACTCAATAAAAACACAAAATGGACGTCATGGTGGCACTTGAGTAAACAACAGAGGATCACCAATGTCAGTCGGCTTCATCCTCAGGGGACTATGAATGTCTGTACACAACCTCAGGGTCATCCATTCAACTGTTAAGATATTTCAGTGTGGACCAAAGTGGTCAACCGACTGACTGCCTGTCCCATCCCTAGAGCCATGCCACTAGCATGGCCAAAACCTGCCCAAAATAAAATCGCCATATTGGCCCCGGTGCTGCCCTTTACCAGATCATGAATATCACACTCGTAAAGCGATGAGAAAAATGCCACCGCCATTATAATTGAATTTATAACAAGATTTCCTTGCCATTCAGGTTTGACATTTATCCAGCTTGTGCTCAGACAAAAAACTGTAGCGCGTTGACTCCAGCCACTGCGGTTTAACTCAACCAATGAGATTATTTCTACCTCCACAAAAATGTGCTTTGAACTGCGTGTCCAATCTGCTTGTGTCTGCTCTGTTTAGACTAAGAGCCGGGCAGCAGATAGAGGATCGGCTCTGGTACGCAATCAGCGGCGGTGTTGGGTCTGAGGCCCAGACCAAAAGCAGGCGCTGCAGAGCTAACTGTGTGCGCTGCATTTCATTTGCCTCCAGTGTTGTGTTACCAGTGAACATTGCACTGCTGAGAGATGATACTGGCTGGTGGAGATGCCCAACAGGATGTGGAGAGGGGGGAATGTTGACAGGGTGAACACACACGGGACACACTCGCACACTCCCACGCGTGCACATACACACACAGTCAGACACGTGCACATATAGTTGCATGCATGCACGTTGACACACAGTTCAGTGGTATGCTCTTCTCAAGATAAGATGGGATTCATTTTATTGATCGCTGTGGGCAACTAATTGCAAAAGGATGGAGTCCAGATAAAGAAACACATCTACAATACAAAATAAAATAGAATACCAGTGTTAGAGGAGGTAATCGAATCCTTTACTTAGGCTAGTTGAAGTGGCAATGTTGTAATGTAGAAATGCACCACTAAGGTTTTTATGTAAAAGTCCTGCATTCAAAACGTTCTTTACTTCCACTTAAGATGGGTTTGTACAATACAAATGGCAGTTCCATAACTGCATTAATAATGGTAATAGTTATACAAAACTTTAATTACATAGCACCTTCCACACATAAAATGCAGGTTGAAATATTTTCCAAGAAAGAAAGATACATTTTATAGTTCACATTTTGAAATGCATTACAATGAGGGATAATGGAATAATAAAAAACACCAAAAACATGGTAACAGTAATGACAGCAATTGTTATTGTATTAGGTATAAGCGTGGGTTTTGTTTTGATTTTTTGTAGACACATACTGTATCTTTGCATCATATCACCTAAGTAGTCAGGGGTCAAGTCCCAAAAAACCTAAACTAAGTTGAAACTGTACTTAACTGAACTTAGAACTTGATCTGCCAGCAGCATTCTGTGTGGACTATAAAACGCTGTGTTGTGATCAGTGAGTGAGGACCCAAAAGCAAATACAGGGATTTAGGTTTTAAGAGAATGGGATTTGTTGCTGAGGTTGGAAGATGGAGATGGAGGAATGATGGGTAACGGAGGAACGCCGGAGTGTGGCTGGACTGGAGTGAAGGGTGAGGCGAGGTGGGTGTTTGGCAAGCGGGCAGGTAAGTCAGACGGGAAGGCAGTGGTCAGAAGACACAGGAGAAACAGTGAAGTGGCAGAGCACAACAACAACACAAGAAGAAACAAGTCAAGAAGGCCCGAGACTTCAATCTAGCACAGCAGCTGAAACTATGATGTGGCGGTGAGTGGATGGAGAAATGGGAAAGATATACTGTGGAGTTGATGAGTAGATGGAAGGCAGCGGTGCAGACTGGACAGGTGAGGTGAATGAGCTGTAATCAGTAATCACAAACAGAGACCGACAGGGGAAAACAGGAGATACAGGGGAAGAGGGAGAGAACAGCGTGAGACTTTGTGGAAACCCTTTGTGGAGAACGTGAAAACCTCGTCCCACCTGTAAGGACCAGGAGTGGTGCTGATTAGAAATGATGGAGATGGTTCATTTACCTAGAATCCCCATTGTGCTTGTAGTAGATTATGATGAGGGAAGGCAGGGGGCCAGCTGCAGCAGAGAGAACTTTCTTCTTCATGAACGGACTCAGAGTCCTCAGAGCAAATATCAGTTACATATACAGTGATAATAATCCCTGTGCTTGGATTACAATCACCAAGATGCAGTAGTTTTCTGCTTCCATCCACAGTTTTGTGCCACTTTAATAGCCGAGGACAACCTGAAGATGGCAGCATCAGACCTCGCAATGCGACGCGCAGCCTGAACCCGAAGCACCGCACTTATTGCCCTGTCAGCAGCGAGAGAGTGATGCTCAGAGAAACAGGCTGCGTGAAATCTCCGTCTCACAGCGCTGAGCTCTGTTAATCACTGGGGCTCTGTAACAATGTACAGCACATGGTTAAAAAAAAGAAAAAGGAGAAAGTGAAAGTTTCAAGCAAGCCTCTCACGTCAATGTATTCACTCCCCTACAATCTATTGGCATGTCCATGAGTACATTTATAAATGCAGGCACACAACTTCCTCTGGAGGTTTCCTCTTAGAAACCTTCCTCTTCCCCAGTGTGGTATTGTGCAACATCTGGCTCCGGCTGTGTATTGATCTTGGTCAGGACGAGGGGGGCGTGTGTGTGTGTGTGTGTGTGTGTGTGTGTGTGTGTGTGTGTGTGAGAGCTGGGGGTTGTAGTGTGAGTTAAGTGCACAGGTCTTTTTTAAGGACCTCTTGTTTGTCCCAGTGAGCATTTACCGTCAAGTGGTGCTCTAACGTTCGAGGAGAGCGAGTGGTGGTCCCGCAGGAGATCAACCAGCCAGAAACTGAATAATTCATCTGGGCCTCCTCAAAGCACCAGGAGTTTGGAATGATGAGAGGTTATAAAACACTCCTCTACCTCCAAAGACCTTCTACTTTCTCCCTGGCTTTCTCTTCTCCTAACCTCCGTCTTCTCTCCCACACTCTGATCCTCGTTTCAGTCTGCACTTCCTCTGTTTCACCCACCTCTTTCCTCCCTCCACCATCGTTTTCCACCTTTGTGCCCTGGCACCCAAAGTGTTATGCAACTGATATACAGATGATGATGCCCAGTATCTGATGTCTTAATGCAATAATACCTCACCACCCTGATAACCTCCCTCCCCACCCCTTCCCTCGATGCTCTGCTGTGAAGGGGGCTCTTTGCGGGAAACTCTAGCATCCACTCGTATCTGCTCACGTCTCAAGTTTCCCAAGTGGCACAGCCCAACCGATGCGAGGCAGTGCATTCTCATCATCCCAACCTTCAAATTTGCTTTCCTCCTCCTCCTCCTCCACCTCCACACCACCTCACCTTACCCCTCTTTCTGGAACTCTTCTCTCCTCTCATGTTTCCTTTTCCCCTCTTGTATATTCAACTAACTCATGCTCCACGTTGCTTCGATGCAGAGGAAACTCAGGTGGGAAAAGTGACAGCGAGGAATTGAAATCAAGCAATGCGGGTATCTACTTGATGTAAAAGACATCCGTGTAGCAAATAAATCTGTCAGGCGGGGATTTAAGTGTCGGGTTGTCTCTGCACTAGTAGGGATTTTGGAATCTTGCCTTTATGAAGCTATCCTCCTTTGCTAATTGATGCTGTATCCCATTCTTCCCCATGACGATGCAAAAACATGTCGGTTTGCTCAGGAACAGCTGTTAGGCTTCTTTTATAGAAAAGAAAATACCTCACTGGCCGTTTCATGTTGAATACCTCAAAATGAAGAGTTATTTTAATTCATGCATGTAAAGAGGGCATTCATGGGAAGCTATTCTGATTGTTTATGAACAGAGAGTTACTGTATGTTGGTAATGTTGTTTTGCTGATTAGCATAATGACTAACTCTGCTATAAACAGTTCTGGGAAAGTTACTTGAAAGACGAAATCAAATATTCTGTATTTACTGAAAATAAGCATTGGCCTTACATTATCAATTACCCAAAAGAAGCAATTAGTAACCTTACTTTCCGTTTCTCTTTTCCTGCTCCACCCCCAAACATGATCTACTATGTTTATTGTGTCGAGATAGAAAATAAGACATGTTGGTTTTACAAGCAACCAGCTTACAGTTTAGAGGTATACTGACCATCAACAGCTAACATAGCCGTTAGCGTTTTAGCTCGCAGCCGGGTCAACATAAGTCAAATTAGTCTCAGGTAGGGGATCTGATGAACTCTCCAAGTTAACCCGTTAAAAAAAGTATTTTACAGAAACTGCAAAGTCACATGGCCACCCTCAAAGGTGGGACCAAAGGCCTATCATCACAGAAACAAAAACAGACACGGGAGTAGTTGTCTGAAAAAGAAGAAAGGTCAAGGTTGAGAAAGAAGCAAAAATCCAGCACTCTTTCTTGACTCCGCATCAGCTGACCAATCACTGCATTAGGTGGACATGTTCATTGGCTTGGGAGTTTTGGAAAGTTGGCAGGACTTGTCGAACGCCTCCCCTCCAATTCTGTAGGAAAGATGTAGGGGGTACACGTTTCCGATGCTGTTTGTTCATCTGAAAACCACGTCAGTTGAAGCACACTGATTCCTTAGCGTTGAGTCGAGGTCCAGTCACTGAGCAGACAAAATGAATATCAACCCTCCTATCCAACTCCCAGTAAGACAGTAAACAAGCTGACAGAGCGTAACAGACACTTTTCGGCTGTCCAACGAGCACTTTGGTTCAAACGCACAGACGCCCATTCTCAAAAACATGTTGATCATCGTGATTCCATGTGAACTTCAACCCTACAAGTAAGTCCGCCGTCACTCCTTCTGCAGACACAAAAAACGTTCTTTCTCTTATCACCGTGACTGGGACAGACGGCAGATGATGTAATGAAGCCGCCGGAGACAACAATGCACCGAGGCCAATATGGATTAAAAGTCTAAATTCAGTGGCTCAACATAGTGCCGATACATTACGTCAGCCCTTGTGTGCTGCTCATTTCTTGCAGTGTAATTGCAGCAGCCACAGATGATGTCATCTAAACACAGGACTTCCATTCAGAAGTTGTCTTGTTGCTGCCGTACACGACCGGCCCCATCACCATAACTCTAATAAATGGACTGGATATGGCGAGCTGAGAGCGCACTTGGCCTTTCGCTGAGGAGATTGGCAGGTGTTTGATATTCACTGAAGGCTCCCCCCCCCCCCCCCCCCCCCCCCCCGGTTTCCTGTCTCTCAGTCCCCCAAAAAAGCCCCATCTGAGTCTGAATTATAGACTACGAGACTTGGATCCCATTGGAAACAACGGATGAGTCATCTTGGACAGACAGTGACGGAGGTTACTACCTCTAACCCATCCGCTCATGAGATTGATGACCTATCAGCCTCTTTATTGACACAAACAAAACGACTCCTCTTTACTTATGCCAGGGCTTTCTCTCTCTCTCCCTCTTTTCATCCCTGTATAATGTCTCTCGCTCGGTCACTCTGTCTCCCTCTCTCTCTCTCTGTTGTGGTGGCCAAGGTTAGAGAGGCGCAATGAAAAAGGGCGGGGAGTCGGAAAAGAGAGAGAGCGGGGGGGTGGGGGGTCTAAACAAATCCCTGTCCTGCCAGGACGTCCTCCTGCCAAGGTTTGTCTAGGGCTGGGAGGGGTGGAGGGAGGCGGGGCCGCTGGGCGGGGAGGGTGATGTGAAGGTGGGGGGGGGGGGGGCGATGGGGAATGACGTGATCCCCTTCATCCCGGCCAATAAAACAGAGTGGCCGGTGAGATCCGGATCCGTACGTGCCGTCAAACTCAATAAGGTAGTGCTTTAATGTTTTCTTTTAATCAACCAAATTGCATTACACACTGACTCCACGACGAGGGGGGGGCAGGAGAGTCGGAGCTATTGGGGGGGGAGCTGGAACCACCAAGGGGGGCATTCCCAATATCGAGAGGATTTTTGGAGACAAGCAATTATGTTGCATGTATGTTGAAGAACAGGCCTACATCGATCCTCCTCTGGTTCCCCTTCAATGAGAGGAAGTACGAGTTCAGGGTCAGACTGGGGACAGACAAGGTGTACAGACGGACTACGTCATTCTGCCAATGAATGCCAGCTCAACTTTTAGCGCATCGGCCGCTTTAAAAAGGCAGAGCACTCTCCCTCCTGGACGATGGTGCCTCTCATCGTGAGCAATGCCCTCGCCGGTGCCTTCCTCCTCCTCTTCCTCCAGCAACTTCCTCCTCATCATTCTCTCTTCCTCACCCTCACTGACCTCAGCCCCCCCCCCCCCCTCCCCCCAATCCACCCAATATGACTCACCCTTTAGTGAAGGTACATCAGGAATGCTCTTCTAAACACTTCATCATCAAAACCTCTTTTTCGTCTCCGATGCTGAAGGGGAGAACAGCACGCAGCCGGACTGATGGAGGGGGGAGAGTATATCTGCGTCATGTGCTGTAGTAATCACCAGCCGCCGGATCAGCTTGCTGCCCCAGTCCGCTAGAGTTACTGGGATTTGAAATCTGATTGGGGTTTTACCGCTGGCTGTTTCATCCCACCTTGAATCAGGCAGAGCTGTCGTGGCCCGAGGGATTACAGCCTGCTGCCGCTGTCGGCCGTTCATCCGTGGACGGATGAAACTTCACAGAGAGCAGTAATCCACCGAAGAAGGGTGGCTTTGCTGCTCAGCTGCCTCAGCCACAACTTTAAAGCCAGCTGACATTCAACATAATGATCAGTCGGATGGGCCGAGCGTTTACAAACGGGAAAGGTTTCCCGGACACAATTAGACCGCAGTCCTCGCATGGGCTAAAAATGAATCACAATACACAATGCCATACTGTAGTCCCTCTATCCATCTAATGGTAAACTGTGAGTGGAGTGACTGGAAGAAAAGCCTCAGTCTCAGCTGTGATATTACGGCGGTTTATCCGCAAAGCTTGGAAAGATGACCACAGTTACAATCTACTGCACAGTGTATAGTCTAGGATACAGGCTGCATTTTGGTTCTAGCAATTCATCCTGGTATGAGTCATTTACGGTATGCCATTAGACGGAGGGGTTACCCAAGTTTCCCAATGTTCAAACAACACAGTGATTGCAAGAATGTGATTCATCTCATCAACTTTAAAGGGACAATTAGAAATGTTATTTCACATTCAACTTTTGTCGCTGAAACTGCAATACAAATGTAAGTGTCCTTGCTCATTGTGCCCCCAAACACTTCTGGTCACATACTGGTGAATTAACTGCTTGCCTGCAGGTTATATCATTGGCCAGGAGGCCTGTTTGGTGTTAGGGTAGCCAATGGGTGAGTTCTGATGAGGCAGAATTCCTGGCCAATGAGCAAGCAGGAATGAGAGGCATTTGATGAGGTAACAATATTTAACTGATGTACTTAGAGTATTAAGCCGTGTTCATGTCATATGGGATAGATTTTAAAGATTGGGAAAATGTCCACGAACATTCTGTCATGAGACAACTCAAGGTGGTTGCATGCAGAGTGCTGAGAGTTAACACAGGGGCGAGCTTAAAGTTCAATTCACACAGATTAAAAGGATCTAGTTCGCCTTCATAGTTCACAGTTTTGAATGCTGCATTTCAGAGTTCACGTTCATTTCATCAGATGCTTCATTATTTTAGCCTCAAAATTCGCACACAAAAAAACACATGATACGAACGCACAGAACGGTATCCGATCTGCGTGCACAAATTTGGTCCCACGACGTTTTTATGTCTGTCCATGAACAGTGAGTAAAATAGAAACAGATATGAATTTAATAAAAGTATATATTCAATCTACAATAAGCTCTAACAATCATTAAACTAGAAGCTACAACTTTCACCATGACTGCATCTCATCACCGAGACCTGCAGAGCCGCATTTCAGGACTCGACCAGACACTGAAAACAGCAGAAGAAGGCAAACTGAAACAACAACAGAAACAACAACAACAACAACAACATGCTGCATGGCTCATGTTGAACTCGCCCCGAGGTCCCCGATGGGTGGATGACTTCAGCTGCAAAGTGACTTTGACTCAGTGAATCAGGAATCAGGTAACGGGATCAGGCTTCATTAGGTGACTTCAGCCGAGCTGGCAGACGGCCAGGTGAGCTGGACGCACAAATGGACATTGATTTTTCAATAAGGGCCCTGAAGCTGTCAGCCAACCAGGCTATGGTGATATCTTCTCTCGCGGGGATGGCCTTCTCCCGATGATGGTCTGACTGGCTCCCGACCACAGGCCACCACACTGGCATCCACTTCATCTTCAGCTCCACACAGCCCCCTGGTCCTGCCCCAGGCCCCCACACTGGTGCTAACAGGCATTAACCCTGAAGTGGTCCTTAAGATATAAAAGCTCAAAAATGGGCATCAGTGTAGACATGGGGCTGGCTGGTATGTTGATGAAAATGTTGTTTTCCTTGACAGGAGTGTTCGTGTTCCGGTATATATACATGCATGTTCGGATATCTTGTATTTTATTGTGTCAATCGACTTGTATTTCACAGAAAAGCCACTCAGTTTACAAATTGGTCCAAGGCCTCAGTGGGGTGAAAGAGGTTACCATCATGTTTTCCTGTCAGGTCATCCTTATTTATCTAGTCTATTTCTCTGTTGGCTTTCTTTGACCCTGGCCTAAAGGGGCCCCAAGACCCGTAATGGTTTCCATCCATCAGGCCTCCCTCTCGCCTGCCCTCGCCCTCGGCAATCAGTACCTCTAAGACTGCGGCCATCATAGCGTGCCCTCATCCTGAACCCCGCAGCCAGCAGGACATTATGCAGTGAAGGAGGAGACTCAACCCACTGCATGACTCTCCAAAATGCAAATGTTAGATGTTCGGCGGCCTTGATGCAAGGAGGACAGCAGGAATGAAAGGGAGAGCGGGAAGAAAATGAGAAAGTCCCAGTCAGTAATAAAGATAGAGAGAGGAACTCATTGTGAAATGGTCATAACTCTTCTGTTGGTGAATTGCCCTAAAAGTTAGAGATTATACACAATGACATGAGATGGTTTCTCCACCCAGAGAGGCCTGAGTCATCCAAACAAAGGCTTCTCTTTGTGCAAAGTGTAACTCCACGGAACAAAAACATGATTGGTCAGACCGACGACTGGTCTGACGCTGGTATCCTTAGATTCACCCTGCTGAAGTGTGTTTGAGCAGCAACACATTAGATCCCAAACGAATCACTGAACTGCTCGATCTTTGCGGAAAGAAGCTATTTGGAATAGCAGCTAATCACTTCAGCTGCATGAATCTAAAATATGTTATTATTTCACTTCAAAAGCAGTCGGTATGAATATATGACTCAATCTCAAGTAACAAGATTGTCTCTGCTGAATGCATTATAATATTCAGCCAACAAAACGGGGCTCTAAATATGACATTTTCGGCAAAAATGAGTTCTAATTAAATGTCCAGGAGTTTATACACTGAAATGTTGAACCAGAAGATTATAAATCTTTCCCGCTGACAAGCACATCCAGGTGAGCAGCACTTCATTGCGGAAATGAGCATCCCTGTATCAACAACCGCTAGCTAATAAAACCTCCAGATTTTAATTGGATATCGGGGGTATGAAAACATCACCTGCATGCTTTTGGAACTACGTTACCCTCACGCATCAATCAAGTCACATTTTAGCACTCAAACGAGCCAGATTTAAATTTTTCTTTGAGCTTTATTGGAATTTGATTTGCCAAGATAAAGTTAAAGCCATTAATCTTGTTCTCCCCACGCGTCCCTTCTAATAAACTCACTGAAACGGGCGTAAATATCTCTTTCCGAGTGAATGTGTGTGTAGGTATTTGATGACAACATTTTGTGCCTCATTCAAATATTTGCTGTCGTGATCGAATATTGAATGAAACTGCCGCAGACGTTTGAAATGCAGACAAAACCCGCAGCGGTAATCACTTTCACAGTTGTCAGCGTAAACCCAAAGCAACGAGGCTGAAGCAGCTTTCCGCACGTATTCCACCAAAATTACAGACTTAATGGCTACTGTATGAAAACTTTATCCAGGATCACTGGCTGAAAAATAATCAATAATATTCCAAATATCTTACAAAGATTCATAACTCCTTGCAAGCTACATGGAGCACTTCATCAAGTGACATTACACTTATTTGCATACATAAAAGAAAAAATAAATAATACTTCTGAGTGTTATTAGCAGGCTTTGGCGTTTGACTTATTATGGGAACTGGCTCCGCTCAGCCATCTCTCCGAAATTGCTTCTCATTGCATCTTGTAGACCCCTTCCACATCTGTCAACGTCTATTACCCATGGCTTTCCCACTGCATCTACGTTACTGCCACCACCACCGTGGTTGGGACAAACATACGCACCCCCACCCCCACGTTGTCCCAGCATGGCCCAGTCCAAGCCGAGTGTCTGCCACGCAAGTCGCAAGTGGAAGCGCATCAAATTTGAGTCTGCTGGATCACTTTTTCGCCTCGCCTCTGTCTTATTACCCGCACATTTCTCAAAGTTGTGTTCCGAAACTGTCTAGATTCTTGCAGCAATTAAAGCATTTCTCTCATTCCCTCTTCCTTTCTTCTCCGTCCTTTTGGCAAGAGGCACGACCATGTTGGTCAGGTCGTCTCAGCGTTCCCGGGCCAAAGCTGACACAACCAATTGGAGGAGGCAACCATGATCTGACAAATAAAAGGAACCGGGGATTACAGCGAGGAGGACGTCTGGGGTTCGAGGAGCAGTGAGAATCACACAGGGCGTGCCATTGTTTCCCAACCACCAATCGTTTTTGGCGGCTGTCGGGTCTTTTCTTTCCTAAACCCAAAGAGCCGTCCTGCTCTGGCAAAGCCCTCAAAAAAAAGAGACAGAGAGGTTGCAGTGAAAATAAGAAGCATTTGTGTGGCTTGAGGGCTGTTGGCGTGTTGCATTGAACTGGAATATAAACCCTCTTCTGGGGTGAAAGGGTGATGGTGAGGGGAGGAGAGCTCTGACGTGTGCTGGGGATGCTCTCTGTGAAAATGATGAGTCACTCATACTCACTGCACATGTACTTGATAAAGACAATGTATGACTATATATCGATATGATAAGTTGGTTCCAGTTTGGGCATTACTGGAAACGATGGGATTCCGGAGTAGACCTTGTTTCCATTGGCCTCATATTAAAAAAACTGGCCATTCAGAAAATTATACCGAATGACAGCACATTTTCCACTGTGCCTCTACTTTGTTTCTGTGTGTCTGTGTGTGTTTGTGGTAAAGTGGTTGGTGGAATTCTGCTACTTTATTTTACCTCATTTTTGTTGCTTCATCACCTCGCCTCCCAGTAATCTGTCAGTAGCTCCTTTCAGACATGCACCTTGCTCTGTAAATGTGATGGCAAATGAATATGTTGGTCTCATTCCAGAAGAAAACATAAAGGTCACGACAGCAGTCTTGCTATGATGGACCTAGATACTTTTCTTTCAAGACACAAGTCTCAACTGAATGTTGAAACACGACTTGTTCGCCTTATTGAGAGCACTCTATCACTCATTAATCATCTCGTTGCTAAAAGATTAGTAAATCACTTCAAATTAATAGTTTTTCATTTTGGGAAATACATTTGTTTGAGTTTTTGCCTAAAGTAAGATGAGAAGATCTATATCACCATGTACGTATGGTCCAATGTTCCCAGGGTCCTATGTTCTCTTGGTGCTATGTTCTCTTGGTCTATGTTCTCTGGGTCTATGTTCTCTGGGTCTATGTTCTCTGGGTCTATGTTCTCTGGGTCTTATGTTACCAAACTCATGTATTACCAGGGTCATATGTTCCCAAGATCCCCTGTTACCAGGATCCTATCCTCCAGGGGTCTTATTCCCCCAGTTTAATATTCTGTTAACAGACATGACCCTCCTATTGTATTCGGGTCAAATCTGACTTGTTTCAAGTTAAAATATGTAATAAACAGTATCCAGTTTGTTTTATTGCAACTTGGCATTAAAACAGCTATTTCAAACAAAACAAAACCAATGGTTATACATTTTATCTGATTTTGAAGGTCTCCAAACTTTTTTTTTTACATCTGTGGGGTTCCGGGTCAAATCTGACCTGGCATATAATATGAAAGAGTCTGGATAAAATGTTACTTAACTCTTGTTTGGGTTGGGTTTGATCCATGAAAATACCCAGAAGGTTTTATTGCTGCATGCCATATGATTAAAAAACAATGTTCTCTTTGGGTCAGACTTCACCCTATTTTTTGTTGATCTGAGGATTTAGTTTACTCCTGTTTACTCTGTTTTCAGTCTTTGTGCTAAGCTAAGCTAACCAACAGCTTGCGGTTGAAGGAGGCGAATACATTTATTCCCCAAAGGTTCAATTATTTCTTTAATAAATCAAAACACCAAATAAAACAATTGCATGGTAACCCTGTCATGTCTGAATAAATACAATTATTTCATCTACTATCTATTTAAACTCAACAAAGTACATCAATGCGGCAACTCCTGTGCAGCAGATCATTTGAAGTGTTGCCATTATATGTGCCCTTCTGCACTGATTGAAGTAAAAGATGGAAACATGGATGGGACTGTTCTATGACCTTTCTGCAGTGAAAGCAATGGTGTAAAGGCAAAACAACCCACTTTATCATTGAAAATAAGGGACAGGACATAGGGAGACAAATTTATAGGGTATTGGAGACAGCCAATGTTGGACGTCTTTTAATATCATTAACTGCATGTCCATTTTCATTTCTTTGCTGGCTGGGACAGCACAGTGTGTGTGTGTGTGTGTGTGTGTGTGTGTGTGTGTGTATGTGTGTGCGTGCGTGCATGTGTACTATGTGTTAGAGAAAGGAGACAGAGGGTATACACACATTTATCTCACAGAGCTGGACAATGTCAACTCCATCCACATGAGAGTGCATACTTTGGATAGGATCTGCTCATTATGCATTACTTTCATGGACGTAGCATGCTTCCAAATATCATTAACAAACCGAGCACAAATCCTGTCTTATTTAAAAAGCCAGGTGCACCGAGGGCACAGCAGGACAAACATAAAATATCACGGCAATCAAGGATTTTCGACAAGGTCCAGGTTGGAAAGTCCTAAATATTTCCACCTCCGGTTCAAGTCAATAAAGTTAATCATAAAAAGCTATTCATTTGAGGGGTTTCAGTGTTTGGTTTCCATTTGTATTTCTCATGGGAAACGTTGCGTTCAAAAAATGAAACGCATGCTGCTTTCGCTTGATCCTCAAATTTAAATTGTCGGAATGATGTTGTTGAATGGGGCTTTTTAAATGGACCTTTGGAGGATACTGAAACACACCAATATTAGCTCTGAAAAGGGTACAAGGTGGCAGTGCGGGTCCTGAGAGGGATCCGTGTAAATCTAAGCCGAGAGTGAGAGCTTATTGTTTGTAATTGGGGAGCGATGAAATTGAATGCGATTCCTACAGCAGCACAGCATGCTGCGCTAATGTAACAGAGCGCTCATCAACTCCACGCCACAAAACCAATATGAAAAACATCTGGTTCAACATCTCCCACTTCCCATAGCAATGTGCTTGAGTGGATTGTGGCACTGTGACCTTGACGGTGTTCCGTTTTTAGTTTTTCTTTTAACTTCAGTGTCTGCGTTTCGTGCCAGTGCCTCCGAGGCTGAATTATAACTGTGGAGGTTTGCTATTGTTCTGTTAAGATTACTAACGACGACTCTTTTAACAGTCAGACAGTCAGAAATGTGGTTGTTCCCTTTATACTATTGCTGCTCCGGTGTGAGGTCTATCTACTGTGTTGTGGTGCTTCGTCAAATGAGTGAAATCAGGATCATGTTTCAGGAATGTTTCCTTGCACTGCATTAAGCAAGCGTTAATGCAACTGCTCTCCGGGAACTGTGGATAGTTTCCTGTCGTATTTTAAATAAAACATTTTGAGAACCGGGATGATTTGAGCTGCTGCATCATCTTGCTGCACGGTTTTTACCACCCCTGGTGAATTTGCGCCTATTTGTGCCCACTTACGTCTTTCCATTCTGTATGAACCTTTTGAGGTCAAATGTGATTGGTGAGTTTTAATGTCGCTCCTGACTGTAACCTCATTTGGAAAGGCAAAATCATTGTCAATGGAAGCCGTTGACATGAAGCTATAAACTGACGCCCGACACTTGACGTGACGCGATACAAATCTAAGTTGAGTTTATAAGAATACTGGTAGTAGAATAGACTCAGATACACAGACAGAATAGATTAAGACGTACTAGAAGCAGGTGATCACACACAGGATATCAGACCAAACAGCAAACAATACCAGGCAAGGTGACGGAAGAGATCCAAAAACCAGGAGACGAAGCAAAACGGGCCAATTGTGGGAAAGCGATGAACAAAGACAATCTGGCAGAGAAACAGGGATGAAGGACAGATGGCAAATCAGGGGCAGGTGAGTGATTGAGAGCAGGTGTTGACAATCAAGGAGGTGGGGAAACACACGAAGGCAGGAAATGAAACGACAGGAGAGGTGAGAATTTCAAAAGAAAATGAAAAAGAAAGAAATAATGTGCTCAAACATCGAGATGCTACAGGGCTGGTCTCAACTTTTTCCTGTTCTCAATGTTATTTCACCCTGTTCCGTTCCGTCTAAAAAAATAAATAAGAAATGTCTTTAACTAGTTCCTACAACTACGTCAACGAGGGCTTGTGCAACACTTCAATGGCGACTCGTAGTGCGAACATGGCATAATTCCCCATGCTTTGTTCATGCTAAGCTTCTCAACATATCCAGCAGAGGTTTTGAAACCAACACCTTTTGGGTAAAGGAAACTAAGCTACTGGGAAGCTTTTAATGTGAAACAATTAGCAGAAAGGTTGAGTTTAGTAATCTTTTGCAACTAAGAGCAGGATATAAATTAGAGAGGCCTCCTTAATAAAACTGTATATATATAAATATATATACATACACTGATAAATATATAAAAGGGGGAATTACGAGAAAAAAAGGCCACACTTTAAAAATAACAGCCTGTCTCAAATAAAGACCTGGTTCCAATAAAGTCTTGACTCATTGTTTGAGAATTGACTGTATCGACTTGCCTACTTTTAATGCACGGTTAGCGGGTGAAAATTTAATAAATAGCAAAATCAGGAAAATGATTCCAGCAGCGTCAACAACTTGACATTTCCTTCTGCAGGATCTGAGTTTTAGAGGCAATCGTGCTGCTCTCAGCTGCTGAAGTGTATATAAATGACTGAAGACGGACCCTGGGGTGTGCTCTGTGGCTCCTTGGGAGTTATCACGGTAAAGGGGCACACTCACTTCATACGTGATGTCCCTTGCTCTTCCTTAACCCAGTAAGGGTTAAGAAGCTGTAAGACGAGACGCGAATGCCCAAAGCTGTCCGATCACATCTGCAACAGACTTATGGCAAACTACCTCTTCCATTACTGCCTCTGTCTTAAGAGGAAGTCTGCTCATAGATCACCTTTAGTGCCTTGCTTACACTTCATTCTCCTCATAAACAATTCCTAAAGGTGGGAGGACAAGAGCCTTGCAGAAAGTTTACACAATGGTAGCAATGCAGTCGGACATATATCACTCCCAAGTAACGTGTTAGTAAAGTCATTTATAATTGTCACATCATCCTGACGTGGCTTATTTCACTTGGAAAACACAATAAATTATTTTCGGAATGTCATTTCAGAATAAATTACATATAAATCAAACTGTCAGGCTGCAAGAGAAACTCAGTGGATGAAATAGAGGGAAACACAAGTTTGGCCGCTGGGTATTGTTACACATTCTCGTCGGTTTTTGCGGCCCTATCTTTGATATTTTCACATGCTTTTCCTGGATTCTGGGGCCAAGCTGGGCGGGAGGAGTCACCGGGAAACCCAAATATTATTTCACAGAAATCCAATATGTGGGTACAAGTATGACAGCAAATAAGCTGGCCCCCGTCCTTGCTGTGCACCACCCACAGAGCGACGCCCGCTAGCGTTGTAAAATCCTACCCTCTGTCTGGATGACCTCACAACTTGGACCTCTGCTCAGGCCAGGGTCTCTAGCCGGGGTCCAATAAGCCACCCTATAACTCGCACACACCCTTTTCATGTGTCTTTCCCGTGCTCTTTAAGAATACTGACACCACAGAGTTACAGCTATTCGGACTAGGGTGCCGAGCGTCAGTTGAACGCTGCACTAGGTGTGTCCAGATTAGCGTGGGTTGCGGCCTGGCGCCTCCATTGTTCTTCGTTGTTATTTCAGAACCTAACATTTAGGGGGGATGGTTTTCACTGGCCGAGCCATCAGCGAGGGTCGTGCGAGCTCTGGTGAAGAGGTCTTTCTTGCAGCCATGTGGCCCCAGACTTCTGGGAGTTTTTTACACAGGCTGCACGAAGATAGCCGCACCGCTTTATGCTGCGTCATAGCCCTTTGCCAGGCATAATTACAATGTCAGTCTGTTTGAAAAGCAGTCTTACGGGAATGTGAGGGGCCCCATTACTGTATCAAGACCATTGCGCTAGGGGCCGTGGGGCCATAAAACACTCATCTGTGACCAGCAGTAAAAGAAGCAGCAGAGCTAAAAAAAAAATGGCTCTCTGACAACATAGTATTTAGTGCAATAATAATCACACACCCTTTTTGCTTTTATAGCATGTAAGCTTGATTGATTCATTGCCTTGAGGAGAGAACACATGGAAATGTACTTGTGACAGTGTGTGTGACCATGGCAGCACAGTTTCCAAGGACTAAACTCACCCATGCAGCACCAAATGTGCCTCAAATTGGGGAACATGGAAATGAAGAGGTAATACATTGACTCTTACAGTGCTCATATTTTGTGATGCTGCTTACTTTGTTTGAATGAAATGAAACTTATTTCAATGCGACTGACTGAGCAAGGAGGCAATCCATCGTCACATATGGACACCTGTGCCAATACATTTTGTAGCTTTCCAATTATATCAGGATCAGTTCTGACCAGGCACCCTACTACTTCATCATGATTTGTCACCATTACACCATGCTCTCCTGTTTAATAACTGACATTATTCATAGAAATAACCCATGGGTACAATGATGCAGCTTAAATGTTCTTTTCCTCTTCCACAAGTTTCTGCAAATGCCAAAAAGACTCATGTGCAGTAAGTGGACACCGTTTACATAACAGCTTTCTACCTTACCGGATAACACGCTTTTACAATCAGCAGCAACTGGGGTTCAATGTCTTGCTCACGAATACTTTGGCAGAAAAGCCAAGGGTCGAACCGCCAACCGCCAACCCAGCGTCATCCTGTCAAGTTGCTCTACAGAGATAGAACCAAGACTGAACTCTGGTTGAAGAACAACCAGAGGCTCTGACAGGTAACTTATCCAGTGACCAGTTTTGTCATCTTCTGTAATTAGAGACGACGATTCAGGTAACTAACAGTACGTCACGTTGCACTAAACTCTGTTGGAAGGGATTATTTATCTTTAACTCTGGTCTGACTAGAAAACACATAATGTTGGAATAGTTTGGGGCGTTAGTTGAGACACATCTGTTCTGAATAATAAAGAAGCGGCCTGGTCTCACTCCCAGGGCGTGGGTAGCATCTTGAGACCGATGCACAACGACTCCTTAGCGTCTGCATGAGAGGCGACACGCTTTCAAATGACTCCAACGTAAACCCATCCACGTCATTATTATACATTCAGAGTAACAGACGCGAGGTATTAAGTGCGAGATGTCCGCTAAGGGCGGGCGGGAGAGCTGGTGGCTTTTACTCAGGCGACCCAATGTTTGTGCCCCGTGTGAAACCCAAATAAGTGATTTTTCCTGACGTTATGTCATGTGATACTCTGTGACGTGACGCTTCACTGAGTCACAGATTACATTACGTTACAAGCGTACTTTAATTACGGTACAGCAGGATGTTTTTTGTGAAGTAGTTTTGTTGCCTAAACTTAACCGCCCTCGTTTCACAACGTTAACCAGGCGTAAACCTTCAGCATCAAGATACTATGCAACAGGCTACCCGACGCAGGGGGCTTTTGCCCAAGGGATCAAATATGACAAGAGGAGGAATGAGATCACGTTAAAAAGAAGGCTTGAGGCTTGTCCAAGAGCAGTCTGATGGTAGAGAACAGAAACCAACTTTTCTGTCAGTTGCTTTACAGTATCTTCTGGTTCAAATTAGCAATATTAACACTTGACAAATTCATCACACAAACAGATCAAACATGCCACGGTTTGTTTGAATGACACAGGCCAAAAAAAACGCCATTGTTATGAAAGTCCAATATTCACTTTTACCTCTGCGTTGGCCTCCTGAGGGAAATAGCTATCTGCTCTTTAGCAGCTAAATTCTTCACTTTGTTCACCCGATAGTCGCTAACTTTCTCTCTGTTTGGTGCCAAAAAAACAAAGCATTATAGTTGTGGGCTGTAAAACAAAAACAATAAATTAAAAGACACTCCATAAAGCTAAGGAGA
Organism: Pholis gunnellus; assembly: GCF_910591455.1. NCBI lineage: Eukaryota > Metazoa > Chordata > Actinopteri > Perciformes > Pholidae > Pholis > Pholis gunnellus. The sequence goes on from NC_136534.1 coordinate 7,349,891, forward strand.
ACAGCAGACCTGCGGGTTCGTCGCTACGACAGACTGCTTTCACATTATATCATTTGAGTCATTAATGTCAATACAAAACAATATTGATTATAGCAGCTTTAAGGTCAGTGTTACATCAGGCTTAGGCAAATAAAAATTAGATTACAGATGATTTGGTTGAGGTTAAGCAGCTAAAAATTGGTTGGGTTGTAATGTTAAATAATAACAAAAAAAACAGTGCATTACAATTACTTAAGAGAGTAGAAGCTCTCGTTATGAGTTGAGAATTGAACCTGGGTCACTGCAGTTAAAGACAAAAAGTACATAGCCCTCCACCACCCCAACCACAACGGCCTTACTTTCCACTGTGCTATTTCTATGTCAAACCACTAGCCTGTTTCTAGTCATGTCTCCTTCATGTAATCCTTTTGTGGTGGGAAAATGTATGTCTCACTTGTACAGTTTAAGATGTTGTGCTTTTTCCGCCAAATTTTAGGAGACCACACCACTGTCGTAGGATTTATCGCTCATTGGAAATGATAACAGTGCATATGCTGTTGATGGACAAAAATAGACTGGGATTTTCCCAAGATAAAAATAAGTAAAGCTGAATTTGCGATGTAACATTTGTCCACTCAGAGTTAGGTAGAACAACAGCCTCTCCCGTCAATCATCTGAAGAGGAGGAATGTCGCCAAGTGTGTCCTTGTAAATAACCTCATGGAAGTGTATCTACAATACAGGCTGTCCCTTGTGATTGTAATTGATGCGAATGGAGACACTTTGATAGTTTGTCTCCATTCATGTCATTTTAAATCAAGTAAGAGTCAGAACTGTGCAAAAATATGACTGTATGGTTTCAAACCAAAGTGCAGCGGTAAGACGATAATAATGGGCAAACATAATATGAATAACTATGAAACTCACACAGGACATCAAATTGACAAGTTAAATATATCATTTCTATTCTACAATCTGATGGAGAATTCCATTTAAATTAAATAATGATGGACAATGTAGAAGTTATTACTTACAGAAATATGATATTCTGAGAACTTGATAGAGTTCAATATTCTGGTCAATGTTAAAATCACAAAACTCAGCAGGTTGGCCAAGATTGCCTATCGATATCCATATTCACTTCAGTCAAGAGTAAACATTCCTTTGACACAGCGTGTCGAACAGAGATTTTATCTTAACACACATGGCACGGACCACATGGAATGCTCGAACATATCTGACCTCGTGTGATCCTTGGTTCACACGAAAACATCCCAGAAACTTTAAGGTTTGATGCTGTGATCAAGGCAAAGGTCCAAAAGGCCTGAACCAATAAAAGATGGAAGATATCCAACATTTCTGGACTATTGTAGAATAAGCGGTGTTTGGCTCAGTTTCCTCCCTCCATCCAAGCAAAGGTTTGGGCTGGAGGCCTGTCTTCAGTATCTTGACTGGATGCCATTGGAGCAGGCCGCAGCAGAAAAACAGGTCAATAGTGACTGTTAATGCCACGATTGGATGGTTTGTGGTCTGACCATTTGGAAGACTGAACAAAATAACATTTTACTGGGGTTCATAAACCTCTCGTGGACGTTAGAATGGCTCCTCTATAAATCCTAAAGTGTTGAGGGCGAGACGTAAAAGTCAAAGCTAGGAATGACAAAATGTATAGAACGTCAGTTTCGAGGGAGTCTCCTTGCCAGATAATTAAACTATAGTACTTCTGGTGTTATGCAGGCCATATAAAAAGAAATAAAAATGTATGAGTGGTAAATGATAATCACTTAGAGAGGATAGCGTGCTACAGTGTAGTGTGGATAGATGTGCGACCAGGATTATTTCCCAGTCAATAAAACGTTACACAAATCCTAGCTGGGAATTCCCCTCACCCCCTTCAGTTGTACAGTGATTTACATATTTCTAATTGCTTAACCCTCTAGTAACGAACGACACCCAATTTGGATTTGAATTTGAATGAATTTTCTAAATAAATGAAAACAACATAATACACAAATAGTAGGTTGTCTTTTTTTATTAGTGTCTAACAAAATGCCTATACATGTATTTTACAGTCCTGTACACTCACATGAAGCACACTCAGTAAAAGCCTGCGAGGCTGTCGGGTAACAAACAGGGAGAGCGACTTCCTTTCCTGCTCAGGTAGACATTACTTCATATGTCTGCATAGCAAATAGTTGTTTGCTACAATATTCATTTTCAGAATGTTGTGAATTGCTCTAATAAAGTTCATATTTGTTAAGAAATCAGTAGGCTCCTTTGTGTTTGCTTCTACCTGTGTATGTATTTGGTTCAAAATTTTACTTACCAAAGAGCAGACCGTCTTTTTGTTCTAGGTATTAATGTAGTGCAGTGACAGCACCTCCTACATTGGTGTTCCTGCCAGGGGGTGTACATGTTTGGTCCAGACTGGTGATCACTGGTGAACCAATGGATTTTTTGAATTGCCTTTTGGTTAGATGCCTGAAGTAAGGTCTGTGGTTAACACAAGCTCAAGAGATTTTAACGCTTTGTTCTACGATATAAACTACGTCAGTAAATATCTCACTGGTGAGGTATGAAGCGTTTTAAGTGTCTTAAAAAAAGTGGCTGCTTTGTGGTGGAGAAGTGAAGTCATGCAACCGTGGTGTAGTTCGTTGATTGCCAAACGTCAGCTGTTTACTTCTGGTGATTGTAGTATTTACGCTGATGAAAATCATTAAAATGTGGTGTTCTTTTGTGAAGATTATCTTGCGCGTAAACATCATTAACAGTCTTTTGCCGCAGAGCTTATTTTCATGCTGTAACACAAAAGCTCCCCGAAAGTGAAGCCAGTGCGTATTGATCACCCCCTGCTGGCTGGCTGCAGTACAGGTTATCGACCGCGCCCCTCTATGTTAACGGACGGGATATGTTTGTTTCTGTCACTGTAGGCAGTACTCAAAAAAAAAGGGGGTGTGACATCACACAGATGTGATTCTCTCTCGCTAACAAGCTGTGGCCGTGCTCGGCTTGCGGGATCTGATGTGGGCGGGACATCGATACCGAGCTCCACCGCCCGATTACTACTGCGCAGACTCTGGCTCCAAATGACGTCAACAGCTCAAGATGGCAGCTCCCGTATCCAAGATATTTTGGCTTCACTTCTATACAGTGGGAGGAAACGTGGACGAGTCGTAGATCTATTTAAACGCAGTCTATGGTCAGAAGTCACATTAGTTGACGGGGCGTCTCCTAGCAACGCCGGCTAAAATGTCAGTCAACAGCTGCAATGGGAAACACCCACCCAGAGGCTTAAATGCTTTTTTCCACAAATATGCCCAAAAGCATTTTTTAGCTGCAATATCATCATAGTTCCTTAAGTCAGTTTGACTTGAAATGCACATAAAAATGTGTGTGTGTGATGCGTTTGCTATGCTTTTTAAATGTGCTGAGTTTATGACCTTGGTGCTGCGGTCATGGCATCTGCAATAGCAGGGAGAAGAAAAACGTTTGCAAAGGGAAAGCGAATACATAAATTATACTGATGCCAGTATGAAAATGAAGATTTCATTGATGTTATTGAAGGGTGACTCATCCGACAGAGAAGCCAGCAGAGCAAAACACATCTGTGTATTACATCCAGTAAGTGGTGCATCATCTGATTTGATGTGATTTAAGCAAGTGCCTCCCCTAGAGAAGACAGAAATTATACTAATGTCTTGTATACTAACAATGAACTAATGGTAGTTTGAAGTTGATCAAAAGCCAGCTCAAAGTGGATGTTCTGAGGTCAGGTTAAAAAATAAAGTTTACCCAAGAGGATCTTAACTTATGGTTATCATTATGTGTACAAGAAGGATTTGGCTTCATATGGAAGTACACAGAATAACAACAAAAAGCATCCTCAGTGTTATTAAAGTCCACGGCCTCATCTGTATAAAATCACCTCCATCTCTGCGAGCACGTGTGCCAGCGCAAACTTATTTCTTCTCTAAATTCCATCCTGGTCAGCTCGGTCTTCTTGCCCCAAACCATTTCTCCATCTCATGATGTGAGGGAAAGGCATCTCCCTTTTTAAGTAGCAGATAACACCTGCTGCTGCTTTAGGTGAAAGTAACACAAGTTAACGCACGTGTGGAATTTAGCCCTATGGCGGTTGGAAAGATGATCCTCTGAGGAGAGTGGCTAACTCAGAACGGAAGCCCTGCTGTGACCAATATATAACCCGGCATGAGTCATCCTGCCAAGACCCCACAGATATGATGACCCTTTACGCTGCGCTGTAGCTGCATCACTTGGGCCCCTGCAAGACGAGGTTTGCATCTTTGCGCTCTGATCTTCTTCAGATGTTGTTCCTCTCCCTGAGGGACAGCCAGAGGCCAGAGCGAGGGTGGAGAACAGAAAAGGGGGGAACAGAAACCAGGAGGATCCACCATCTCCCGAAGGCCCAGGGTGTTTCATTTTACACGCTGCTTCCTGACCTAGCTCCACCGATTTGATTTGTCTAAGGGAAGACATACACTTCATCGCTGCCTTATTCACTCAGCGACTTTGAATTATTGTGAAAGGGCGTGTGTCCGTGAATGGTTGGACTTTCATCATGACACATGACAACGAACAATCAGGAAGACTGATGTAATGATAATCAAACAGGGTTTGAGACATGGCACCATCCCGCTGCTCCCCACAGCCGTTATTCCAAAAAATATTGCCGTTTCCCTGGGCCAGAAATTATACAGAACCACAGCTGGAGGTTCTTTCCCCCCGTCCAGTCCAGTGTGGCTGAAGTAACCCGCAGGGGTGATGAGGATAGTCTGGCTGACCCCTACCACAAAGAAAACCCCCCAGCAGGTGCCAGAAGCTCCCCAAACACAGAGATCACATGAAGGGAACAGAGCTGTTGAAAGTAAACAAATTAGCAGTTGGCTTTTTATGTTGCCCTTTTGTGGGATTTCGTTAGAGCTGGAAGTAAATGCAACCACAGGTAAAAAACCCTCCTGGATGCAAAAATATGTGGTAAGCGTTTGATGTGATAACTGCTGGGCCTCTCCAAAGCAAGTATGGACTCTGTGAAGACCCGCAGCTCATACAGAGAGGGTTTGACGATTCTGGGTTGAACAGACACTCGATTGTAAACTCAGGACACGATTCCAAAAGGCTAGTTCTTTACTGAAAAGCAAGAGGTCATACACAGTTAATCAGTCCAGGAACAGATTCGAAGTAGGAGTAGGCAAAATTAAAAAACCTGGAAGAACTTCCACTGGTGAATTGCTCGAAAGCACTGAGCACACGGGGTAGAACAAAGACAATCTGGCAGCAGAACAGGGAAAACAAGAGAGTATATGTCTAATGGCAAAATCAGGGACAGGTGAGTAGGCTAATTGAGGGCAGGTGTGGATAATCAAGGAGGCAGGAAACACAATAGGCAGTAAGTGAAACAGAACGTGAAACATGAGAAGTGAACCTACAAAATAAAACAGGAAACGGACTCAACAAAAAACACAAGAAACAAAAAACTCAAAACAAAAATAAAATAAAGGCAACAGCAGATTAACTACTAATGACCACTGAAAGATTATAATGTCAAATACTCTTAAAAGTCAGAGGGCTCTGGACACAGAGCCAGAACGTTATAGAAGTGACTTAAGAGGGGGAACATCCACCTATTGGCTCTGGGCACACCTTCCCTCAGGGGGAAAGTTCTTATGGTCACTCCCCACTCTCTGCTGCGTTGCGCTTGGAACTTCCTTGTGTGTAGCAGAACAAGGTCATGGAGGCTAAATATCAGCGATTTATAAAATTGTACTTTCACACAGTCTATTCTTCATGAGTAAACTAAACTAAAAGTGGAGCAAACTTTTTAAATGGCATTACTTTCATTGATTGACTTCATTCAAATGGCAAATGGTTATTGTCTGATACATAAAGCTACTGTAACTTGTATTGTCATAATGCTAGGCCTTTGGCTGTTCTCTTACGTATGTTTTCTTTTTCACCTCATTAATTCAATAAAGATCAGGAAAAAAAATGTAGAAAATACTTTTAAAACCACAAGTTACAACTAGAAATAGATTTTAATAGTTTGCGTCTTTTTCCAGATGCCCAGCCAAAGTCAATGGTCATAAGTTCTCAAAATCCGAGATATTCAACAGCAACCATGTCATTTCCAGCATTAGCTACAGTGGGATCTAACGTTCAAATCAACAGGAAATGAAGGTGCGTTGATCTGCTCTGTACCATGACTGTACCTAACTGTTTAAGTCTGTTCAATGAATAACACACTAATACTCACATATCCTGCTGGATGATATACAATACATACGGCGCCGTCAGTGAAAATTCTCAATTCCCATTTCTCTCCTCCATGCAAAACAGTCAGAGAGAAAGTACAAAGGAATGGATGAAATACCATTTGCATACTATATAAAAGGGATTTCCTGGTTGTGCTTGTCAGGAGACTGTGGAGGAAGATGGACAGTGAGATTCGGTGTCTTCCGTGGTCTCTTAAATGTGAGGAATCCAATATATCCACATATTTTCCCAGACATCTCTTTCGTCCTCCGGTCCAGTCGGCCGACCATGTGTCTTGGACTTCACGCTTCCCAAGCCCCTAGCCTGCCTTCTACAGACCACGACTTCCTACCAAAGGACCCCTGCCGCTCGGCGAGGCCCTGGGGACAGACTCGTCTACCCAACACTAATGGCTCTGTTTAGTAACTCAGAGTCTTTGGCAGTTGAGCCAAGCACTCTCCAGAAGTAAAACTTGACATGAACACCTGGAGCACATTCTGACAGATTCCACACAAGTGGAACAGGTCAAATCATTGAAGCATCTCTCTCTTTTATTGTCTATTTATTCACCAGCTACCTAATTGGTATAGAGGGCTATCAGTTTGTACGGTGTCCTTAGAAAGGCTGGTCCTTATTTCTGGGGAGCTCTCAGGGGACTACTACAATACACAAGAAAATGTCCTTCAAGAGTCCCCCATTGGCTTTCAGCAAGAAGTGGAAGAAAACAGTGGATAGCACTTGCTAGCGACGTGGTTCTAAGGATGACAATGTTGGCCGGTCAGGTGGTCCACCACTTTGGTCCCGATTGAAATATCTGGATGGATTGCCATGATATTTTGTAGCAACTGGAAAGCTGGTGCACAAAGGACAAAGGGCTCAAATGCTAGACTTGACACATTGAGATGACATGAACATAAAGTGTTCACTAGAAGAAGTTTGGTACACAGGTAGCAGTCCAAAAACAGGCAAAGTAATCCAAAAACGTAAGGCAAGATTTGAGTTTAGGTAACTAAAGGTTACACAAGGAACTTAAGGCTGGGCCGCTCACTGAAACACAGACAAAGGGGGGCAAACAGACTACACAAGGGTGATAACGAGGGACAGGTGAAACTAATCAGGGCGAGGCAGATAATCAAAAAGGCGGGAAAAAACACAAAGACAGGAAGTAAAACCAAGTACGACACACAAGGAGAGTAGCTTACAAAATAAAACAGGTAACAAACTAAAAAAATCACTTGGATAATGACAGACTGCACAATGTTGTACAAACATTCGTGGTTCCCAGACAATGTGTCCTAATGACTTTGGTGTTCCTCTGACTTTTTCTCTAGCACCATGCAGGGGTTAGCATTTAGCTCAGAGCACTGCTGTTCCTGAATACAGCCTCACAGAGACTTATTAGATAACAAAGCATAGTCTGGTTGACTGAACTGTCTGTCTGCTATTGGATGGTCTTTAATTTAAACTGATGCCACTTCTACAATGTGACATCACTACCAATACCAGCCAACAGCGCACAGCCTTAGGGTTCAGGTTTTTGGTTATTCGTAAAAAAAAGAAAAATGGACCTACACTCCCACCACAACTGTGTCTATGCTTATCCAGCTAGTATGTTTTTACAGTTATTAGTGAGAGGACAGTCTGTCTGTAGGACCACCGTGATCACACTGTGTTCTGTGCATGAGCGACACGACTGCCAAGCCTTTGTAAAAAATGAACGCTGAAAGAAAGTGTCCGTATCCAAGGGTGTGTATGAGGTTAATGGGGCTTGATCATGCATTGAGAAGGAGAAAAGAAACTACAGACAGAACACTGTGCTCATATGGTCAAAAATCGTGACTTCATGTGTTGAGTCTCAGAAATATCAAGTGTTTTTCTGGGAATCTATGAATACAATATCCTCCAGGTTGGACTGGTGCTGACTCAAAGTGTTAGTGGAGAGCATGTCAACAGAGCAGCAGTAAAATCCCGTTGGAGCCTCTGACAGCACTTCGACACTTCCTGTATTGAGCCATGAGATTTATTGAAGGGTTATGACAGCCGTTGAATTGATTCCTCTGTGTGGTCAGGAAGTGAATCTCAGACCCTCTCATGCAGACCAAACATGCCTATACTGCCGCATAATGGTTTCAAACATACACACGGTTCCAGAAAACATAAATCCCCAATAGTATATCATCTTTGGAAGGGTAAATACATATTTTATTATTCCAACCCTTGTTGAGTGTGCTGTCAAATAAAATACCCACACATTTGGATGAACTGAGGCAGAGATTAACAAGGGTCTTAGCTACTTTCAGCACATTGTCGTTTGAAAAGTTTACATGCATTCATATTCAAAGCCCCCCCGAAAATGAGGATTGGCATTCACCAATATAGCGTTGAGAGGGATGGATTGCTTAACAAAAGCCACATTATTGTGGGCTGTTAAATAAAGACTTGATCAATTCATTCAAAGGCTGTGCTGAAAAAAAACGGAGAAAAGGTGCCAGTAAGCAACACTGCTGGGCATATGCTTGATTTCAATGTGTGAAAATACAAATATGGTGTGAAATGCGTCACTTCCAGCACACTGGCTCTGTTTCAAACAGACTTTATTTATGATGTTACCCAGAATATGAGCTTCTTAGCAGGATTGTAGATATTCTACAATCCTGCTAAGAATTGGAATATGGAGGTGTTTAACCAAGATTAATACTTCCAGTTTAATACTTGAATGACAGTAGTAGTATATTCAGTACCATGTATTATTCAACACTGCAACTGCTACCATTGCTGTGCACTTTTTACATCTACTAAAAATAACACTACCAGCCGCTTGGCTTGTTGTCATTCTAACCCTCTCCACTTCAGCATCCATATAAAGCTCTGGCTTACCACTTGACTGGCTGATGATGAGTGACAGCATCCCTGATTCCCAGAATCCAGAGACAGCAAGCAAGGAGATCAGGGCATGTGTTCTGGATGATTTGGTGCAGGCTGGCCTGGGCGGCCATGACCAAATCCCTGCTTCTCGATGATGGACCATTTGCTTTCTTTATTTCACCGTAAACAGACAACAAAATGTTCGATCCAACCCCAGAGGAAGACTTGGTAAGATTTAACCCCTTATAGCTCTGAATTGGACTGCATCAGCAGTAGCAGTGAGGATAAGTAATGAGATGGTGTGCATCACCAAGGAGAGTTATCTATTCAAATGAAATGTACCTAAAGTGCCATCCCTCCATCTGTCAGTTTGAATAATGATGGTCTGTGTGTGTCTGTAGGATGTAGCCTGTCTCATTAATCTCCAGGGAGTAGCCTTAGCCCAGTGGTCCCTTTACCCCTTTGAATACACAGTTAAGACAGCTTAAATCAACCCTGCTCTCACTCGTTACCCCTGCACCAATGAAGCTCAACCTATTCCCTCTTACAAAAGCTCTGGCAACATGTCAAACTCAGCTTTTCAAATGAACATAAACCACAGTCCAAGTCTACGCTGCCATCTGTGCTAATTATAATTCAGAGGAGGAAAAACCTCTTCCTGGTTCAAACATGCCCACCAAGCATTCAGGTAGACTCGCAGACTGCTCATTCAAGGGGCTTGATAACGCTCCAACAATGTATCAGAGGAAAATAAGAACCATAAGAGTGTTGACGCACGAGGGCAAAACAGTGATGCTCTCAGTCAGGGAACTTAATAGTTTGGGGTTTTTTAATCCCATCGCTCAGACCTCTAGGAGGAAAAAATAGCCCAATTTGGGCTGCGTGGAAACCGGACCGGTCTGAATCTTGGACTGAATCATAGCCTCCACAACAAAACAAATTTGCATCAGTGATTATATTTTCCGAAGGGGGAGAAAAATCTTGCAGAAACTTTCCAGAGGTATATACAGTGCAATTATTGACAAACAGTCACCGCGAAAGGTAACCTTACCCTTCTGACGAGTATGCTTCGTTCAGCATGTGATATACATTACTTGTACAGATCTTTACAAGTGTTGTATTGCTGTACGATACAGTGGCCTTAATGTGAGCGGGCAGTGGCAATTGAGATTATTGAGTTGGACTTAAGTGTCTCGGTCGCCAATGAGAAGGTAAACTTCATTGGACCTTGCAGAATTTGATAGCTTAAAAGAGAACCTGATCTGCTCTTTCTGTTCACCGTTGGTGCTCCTTTGGATGTGCTGATACACTGCTGCAATACACAGACTGGTGTCAATTAAGTAATTCTACCTCAAGACTGCGTGATGATATTACTTGAAAAGATGGCCTTGAATCCTTTTACCGTCATCCAGTGGTGGAAGAAGTACTCGGATCCATTACCTCAATAGAAGTACCGATACAACGATGTAAAAATATTCCATTACAAGTAAAAGTCCTGCGTTCAAAATCAAATAAAGGTACGACATATAAGCAAAAATGTACTGAAAGTATCAAAAGTAAAAGATAATATGCGAGACGACTTTCCAATACCGAAGATCCAATGCTCCTGCAGCTCCTTCCAGCATCAGGTGAGCACAGGTGAGAAACTAAGCACGGTTTGAACTTCTCTCTCAAGTTCTCTTTTCTTTATTATTGGTATTTCTTTCAGTGAAAACAGCTGCTCGAGGTTATGAGAGCGGTGAGAGTGAACCGTGACAGTAAAGTTGCAGGCTTGGCAGCTAAACAATGAGCTGAGACTCACTATGTAGTCCTTAAAGCAGAGAAAAGTGTCTGATACAAGCGATAATTCTCCGTGGATTCATCATTACGAGTGTGGTCACATTGTTTTCACCTTGTTATTTCGTACATTGTTATCATTAAAATATCAACTATAGTCTTTTAAATGGCCAAGAGACCTGAGTAAGCATCCTTCATCATTAGCAACGATGTAAAGTGTGTTTGCTGTCTGCCTCCATGGCGCATATAATTATTCCCTCTGCTGCTTCTGATGAATAATTAAGAATGGACAAAGCGGATCACTGCCAGTATTGATTGTAATGCTTTATGCTTTTGCAATGCAATCTGCGATGTCAAATGTGTCACAGGTAGCTGCAACAAGACTGACTGTGGGGATCCTCCATGCAACACCTCAACATAATGTGTTTTCATATGAAAGATTCCCACTTTGACCCAAAAGGAATATGTGGTGAAATCAGACTCTATGGTTTGGCTCTCTGGGAAAACGAAGAAAAACCTGGAAACTTTAGCCAACACTAATAGTGTGTCCAACCTCAATTTAGATGATCAACCGTGTAATTTAATATAGCAAATGTAACGACTTATATGTGAGAATTTACACCTACTCGTAGATCGAAGAAACACGATGTTGGACCGACGCCTGTAACTTTAATGCGATCACTCAAAACCGGGTTTAACAAGTATCATTAGTGGCTCCATGAATATCTGGAGGTTTTAGTGTTCCTGAAATAGAGAAATGCATAATTAAGAGCTTCTGCTGTCCGCAGTACAGATGAACGGAATCTCCATTAAAATGATGCCATATAGGTAATGGATTTGTAGCGTATGCTATTTATATTCTGGCATTGATTCCAACTATTTATTTGGTCGAAGACCCAACTCATAAACTTCTTTTATTTTGTTTTTCTGTTTTTCTATTAGTCCTTTTGGCTATACATCACAGTTTCAAGCTCTCTCTCTGCGTGTTTCTGTTCCATACTTTATGTGTCTCCATGGGCAAAGAATCCTCCACGAGCAGAACTCTCACCCCAATTAGCATTTATTCAGAAATCCCTACCTGGAAGTAGTGGCGGAAACTGGCTCCAAGATTTACATGGGTAGGAATTGTATGAATAAGAAATTCTGTTTGGTTTACACTGAACTACGTAGATGTCTGAGAAATGCTACAGTGGCTGCCAGCGGACTGGAGAAGCACTCTGTCGCGGCCCATGCTGTACGAGGTCCAAGCGCTGAGTCTACGCTGTCTGGGAGATAGAGACTGAGTGGAACCCATCACCATTACCTTGGCTGTTTGTGGTCGTCAGCCTGCCATATCCCTCTCCCCACAAGCAGATGGTAGCATCGCTAGCCTGCCAAGTTTACACTGACGAGGATGTGTGCGCGCGTGTGTGTGACACGTGTATCCAATGGTGTATACTGCGTGTGTACGTGACCGCACACAAAATCGTACGTGGCAATAACACGGTAGAGTTCCTCGCAACCCATGGCGAAAGGATACTTGTCCCCCTTCTTATCTTCCACGTGAGGGTGTTATGTATGTTTTCGTGTCTTTTAGCCTAGAGATGTCACAGGGGAAGAGAGTGATGAATCTTGACTGGATGAATGCGATAAAGGATGTAATACGGTAACCCTACTATGCCGCGAAATGAGACGGCAAGTTAACAGCGGGGAAACGAATACTGTCAAAGCGAGTCAGCAGACCACATTGCATGTCAGTATGTCCTGCAGATGTAGGCTTGAACCGCTCACTGATGCCATAATTTACACATATCAAACAACACCAGGCTGAGACTGGCTTTTCACTGGGGATCTTTGCGTTTCGTTTCTTTTTTAAACCCCTCCAGTTATCATAGTTGGGGAAACTAACAGTGACCAACCACCTCAGAGACGGTGGAGGAGACAAACGGCTACCATGAGCATACAGGATACAGATACAATTAAACTTTTATGAGCACATATGGATGTAATTAATAACAATATTGCCAGAGATAACTAAAACGGAAAATGTGCTGTTGGAGTTAGAGCACAATGCCTGGGAATGAAGCTGGTCTTGGCCTATCGCGCCTCGTGCTGTAACAGGTAGAGCGTTGCTGAGTCAGGAGCTAACAGCCTGCAGTGGTGGAAGAAGTATTTGGATATTTAAGTGAGAAGCCTAACAAAATTTAAATATGAGGTGGCGGAGCTTGTTTTAAAGGAACAGTTTGACATTTAGGGACTTGAGCTTACTGTATTTGCATTCTTGCAGAGAGTTAGCTGAGAAGATTGATACCACTCTAAATATGGAACAGCAGCTAGCAGAGGGTTAGCTTAGCTTACCACAAAGACTGAAAGAGGGGAAACAGCTAGCCTGGTTCTGTCCAAAGCTAACGAAATCCATCTATCAGCATACCTAAATCCCACTAATTAACAAGATATGTCTTGTGTGTTAAGTCTGTACAAAAACCGAAGTGTAATGTTACTGGACAGAACCAAGCTAGCTGTCCTTATTTCCAGTCTTTACGCTAATAAAGGCTGTAGCTTTATACTGTCTAAAAAGTAACTAGTTAGGCTACTACAGCTGTCTCATAAGTGGAGTAAAAAGCAAGCTTTAGAAATAGTGAAGTAGAAATATAAATGAGCATAAAATGATAATCGTACAGTAAAAGCACCTCAAAACTGTAGGCTACTAAAGACAGCAGCCTCCTTGAGCGACTGTGCCAAGTCATGTTCTCCCACTGACAGTATGGTATGTGGGTAATTTAAATCGAGAGAGGGAAGTGTTCACACGGCATCAAAGCTACAACGTGGGGGAATATGCGTCCCATTGTTTCCAGTTGGAATGAGGTCTGGCACCACGCCTTGGAACTCCTTTGACTCCAGCACTGTAGTAAAACAGTGTTTACCATTCCTGGATGGTATCATGTCAGTGTACACAGATGAGATGTCTCACAATGCCTATGGAATAAAAGAGCACGTTTCAGCTTGTATGCATTCACAAACCCGTTTCACATACTCCCAGGCTCCGTTGCATCCTTCTCAGGGTATAAAATACCCCTCTGTGGTTGCCATTAACATTCACCCAGGAAGCTCAATCAGTAGCCAATTCTGGTTTTCCCTCCTTTTTGTAATTAAGGCCCCAGGCCTTGTGTGGGGTGAGCCTGTGCATTCTGGCTGAGAAGACGCCCTGAGAGGGGATTTGCGGTTTGGGAAGCCTGTGCTGGAAAGAACAGCAGTCTGCTGGAGCCAGCGACTTGCCCCTACTCTGATTTGACACATGCCCTACGACTGCGACAGAGTTTGCAGACAGGATGCAGCCTCGACGTGCTGCCAGAGAGCCCGGAGCCGAGAGGCCAGCGCAAAACAACCAGAACGGCCCGTGGAGGCCACAGAATATGCTCTGGAAGAAGATCGCAGCAGTCTGGAGCCTCCCGGTCAAGAGAGGTTTCGGAGTACGAGCATCGCCTGAAGCCAATAGTTTTAATTCCACGGGGCAAAAGCTCTTCACATTGTTGAAATTACCACACAGTCTCACTCACATGCACGCACAAACTCAAGCTGACACAGAGGCATGCCTGCACATTGTCTGCACATTCATAATCACACTTTCGTAACCACTACTCTCCCTCAAACACACACACACACTCTCTTCTCTCAGGGATGGTCTCTTTCCTTGAGAGGAAATCATTTTCCAAGCGCCGATGCCCTTGGAGAAAAACATTTTTTTGTTTGCATTCATGCTGGTGCGATTGTGTAGGGGGAAAAAATAATACAGAATCAACAAAGAGATATTGTGCAATGACCACAAAAAAAAAAAGAATCACTACTTTGCCAGACGACCTTAATGCTTCATATGCAAAGATTGCATTGCATTAGAAAATATGAGTCTCCCCTTCACACAAACATCGCACCTCCTTATCAATATGTAGTGAAGCAGTTTAAATTCTGTGGTCAACTCTCAGCCCTTTATCAAAGGCCCCCAAAAAATACTTTGATGAATGCATACAAAATGTATTCATCATCATGAAAAAGGTTTTTTTGACACGATAAGTCAAGCAACTACACCAGAATGAATAAATGTGCATTTACTATGATGTATGTGTGGCAATATTCAAAGCTAATTGAAATAGATCAAACACTCGGAAGCACATCAAGAGTTGCCGATCATTGTGAATCTGTTAAGTGGCCAGTTGTGCGGCGACCGCGGTGGTTATCTCCTCCACTAATGTCAGGTGTCATTTCACTGATCTATCCTCTATGGTCCAACCCTGCATCTCCATTCCAAAATTTTAAAAAAAGGGGGGAGTGTGGGTCGGTCCGTTCCCGCTCGTAGCCAAAACACTATTTCATCACCAGGCCCTGGACAGGGCAGGGCAGGATTTAGCGCTGCATGCCTCATCCATCTTTCGCGCGCCCAGCCGCTCCCCCTAAAACAGACAGAGACGGATGAGCTAGCTGGAGCCCCGCTCTGCCTTTCCACTCCCTCCCTCACCTTGGGAAACTTCCCTTGCTCCGGTCCCGAGCGTCATGGAGCAGATTTCGCTCCTCCCTCCATGTCTTGCAGCCCTCTGCTTTCTTGTTCCTTTCCAGTTTCTCCTTTACCCCCCCCCCCTCCCTCTCCGAAACTCGTCTTCGACCTCCACATTGATCTCCTGCAGGCCCTAGTCTTTCCACCGGCTTGCACCCTCCTATGCTTCAATTAACACGACAGCCGCGCCAGTGCCACTGTGAAGCTACTCTATAATTTGCCTCTCAGAGCCAACCTTGGACACTTGTAAATCAACCGCTATCGCCACCCCTCCTGAATGGGCCGATCAGGTTCTGCTCCATCCCGGTGTAAGCTCATCATCCCGGAGCTCATCCTGTTCAGCTAACCTGGCCGCCGTGGAGCCGCAGTGCAAGCAAACCCTCTCCGGGGGCTAATCTCCCAGGGAATCTGGGATTACGGGCAGCACTAATAGTGAATCCCCCTAAACACACTAAACTGAGCCGACGGGGTTAGAGGGTTCTCTCATCGCCTCTCCTCCGTCTTTTGGTCTGGTTCTGCTGTCCAGGTATGGACCGACGAGATGTCCGTGAGATCCGAGCTACGGGGACAAAGGTTTGAAAGGGCCTCTCAGGAGGCGGAGGTGTTGGGAACAGTGGAGAAGTGTCTAATGGACTCGGCTGGGGGCCAACGTGCTATTCTTCTGGACTCTATAAGGGCATGTTTGGATTGCACATCTGAGCGCGAGGAAAAGATTCATCAGAATTCATGACTGATAAATGATGCGTAACCCACTTTGTTTTTGTTTTCTTGCTCAGCAAATCGGAGTCGAAGACAGGCTAGAAATAACAGAACACACCTGTCAAGTTTGCATGCCGTTTAATGCATGACGGTGATGGTCTACTTCCTACAGCATGCAGTCAAAAGGTCTCACAAGTCCCGAGTTCATCATCCAGACTACAGATGGCACTATTGCCTCAGTCACGACGAGTCATCAAACTGATTGACAACCTTCTATTCCCCCCTTTTTTACAAGTTCATAAATGACCTATACGGCAATATTTGCGTGGGAGCTGCGACACAAAAAATTGCTTCGAATCAAAACAGCGCTCACCCTGTAACTCTTCAAAAGGAGCCTCAGTTAGCCTCGGCCCTCTTCCTGTAAAAATAACTCAAATCAGTTTACGCTCAAACGTCCCCCTGGCCTTCATTGGTTCCGCCAGATTGGTGAGGCAAATCAAACGCAGACGCATTCATCCGCTGACCGAGGCCAGAGAGTATTAAAAACTTCAGAAAACAGCTTTCCACACTCGGGGCTTTGAGCTGGTGACCTCTCAATTTAAACGCCGTCCAAAAAAAAAAAAAAAAAAGAAAAGGCATAAACTCAACACTCAAGTTTTCCACCAGCCGGAGAGTGAAATTATGAGACAATTGCTGCGACTTAATAATCAAAAGAAATGGATGCAACAGCTGACACTGCACAGGTGAGCGACGGCTTTAGATGATCGCTTGGATCAATTCAGATTCGATACTTACACCAAAGTGAACAGCAGAGGAAAGCGGCCTCTCGCAGCACTAAAATGTCTTTCCTCGCCGCCTGTCTCGACAGTTCAGATTCATGAATACACTTCTTTTTTTTTTCTGCTTCTTTTTTCTTTCCAACTTGTGGCGTGTAAATTACTGGCAGTGCTCTCTGGAGGCTCTCTAAACTGAAATGACAGAGGTGTTCTTCAGCGCGCTGAAGTTGGTTCAGCTGCTGTCCAACGTAATTGAAAGGCAGGACTTTGCAGCTGGAATCGCTGGGAAAGAAGAGGCCCCGCCCCCCCGTCTGATGCCCCTGTTGTTACCACATCGGCCTTCACAGTGACAAACGTCTCCCATCCTTCTCCAGGGTAATTATAGCAGGTTCAAATGTGACAACAAGTGTCACTGCTGAGGACAACGGGACTATTTCACCGCATGGAAAACCAAAAAAACAACAACCGACTAACTGCGCTGCTACAAACACCCATGAAGAAAAAGTATTGGTAATCAGTTCTACTTTTATTAAGACATTTTGATAGATTAAACAAAACAAAAAAGTATCGGATAAAAGATGTTTCATTTACAGATAGCACGGAAACAGTAAAGGACCTCAGTGCAGACAGGTGGGGGCTCCACATTGTCTTTATAAATAGCTTTTACTGTACAGCGTATCTTTCCTGCTCACACAGCTACAGCCTTGATGTGCTAAATTAGTGATGTAGGGTTAGAGACGGCCCTAAAAGACAGCATGGGATGCAGACGGACAAAATAATCCAGTCACATGGGAAATCACAGCTGGATTAATACTAAGTAGAACTTGTTTAAATAAATCGGAGTACTTGGAAATTTATGTTTGCGGGTTCCAGATGGGTGGGGGGAGGAAACCTTTGCACTTGAGTTAAACAAATGTCTTCCATTGTCTGTGTCTAGTTCAATCAATTACAGAGCCGAACTTGAAAGGAAAAACAAGGGGGAAATAAAACAGTTAAGAGAACCGGTTCTGGTCACATTGCAAGGCTGTTTGAGCTGCCGTGTCTCTCCCCGAGTGGCTGCGTGTGAACAGGAGGAAGGCGTAGACGAGGACATCTAGGACATGGTGATCTGCATGGACTCCAGCATCTCCTCCACCGCCTTCATGGAGCATTTGCTCTCCTTGGTGCCGCGACCGGCCAGCTGCACAACAGAGAGGGAAGGTGAAAGGCGAGAAAGAAAGAGACACAGGGGAGGGGGGGGAGAACGTCAGCTCGTTAGGTCTGAACACACACTTTAAAAACACATCCACAAAACATCCACACTTCGAGGAGTTCGCAAAAAATGATCAGAGAGAAGCGACAGTGGTCTTTACATAGCATTGGTAGACAGGCCGCGCAAAGTCACATAATACCACTAATCGTCAGGTTTTTCCCTCAACTGTTGCGTAAGTGCCATTTTAGATCTCTGTGTGTGTGTGTGTGTGTGTGTGTGTGTGTGTGTGTGTGTGTGTGTGTGTGTGTGTGTGTGTGTGTGTGTGTGTGTGTGTGTGTGTGTGTGTGTGTGTGTGTGTGTGTGCTGAAACAGGATGCCCACATGATTAGTCCACTTCCATGGCCTCCAGTACAGGAGTACGTAGCACTCCTCTCTAATCTCTGCACTGCGTCCACGGGGCTTCACAGGAAGTGCCGCGAATGATAATCCACAAACACATCCAGGATTACTCATGCGCACACATACAGGCACACTCTTTTTCTTCTTCTTCCCAATTAAACTGTGCAGCGGACGAGGCATCCCCTCAAAAAATACCGAGAGAGAGAGAGAGAGAGAGAGAGAGAGAGAGAGACAACTTCCTTCACCTTGGGCAGGGGACCAGGGTTAGAATGATCGGCCGGTCTAATTACCCTCACTTCACCCGCATTTAGAGATCTTTCTAAAAATAACTCAAATATATATTAACAGTAAATGTATCAAAACGATGCCTGTCAAAAAATGTAATATGGTATGCATTCGAGTCAGATGCATTTTTTTTCTCACCTTCCATCGTAGTTACTATAATGTTAAAGCTTTCGGAGCTACACTGAGATGTAAAACATAGCAACACCATTATGTATCATTAAAGTCCAACACTAGGAGTCTACATCCACCCTGTATTTACAAATGAAGAAGGTTATCCTGATGATGGGATCATCAAAGTTATCACAATTCACCCTGAGGGGAATCAATCATCATATAAAACATTTAGATCGTTTTTAAAAGGCTGCAGCTACTGTGTAAAAGCATTGCAGATGTGTCAGCAGCTACGACGACACATCTAACACAGCAGAGGACAAGCAGGATGGAACAGCATTGCGGGTGTCCTTTCAATTAAATCATTATGAAAACACCATTACCCAGAGTCAAAGGCAGGCGGGGCGGGGGGGGGGGGAGATACTGTTTCAATGCTGCCGCTGGACAACAGAGCGCATCGCTGCGTGTCCTCCAAGGTGAGAGAGTGTGTGTGTGCACACTCACTCATTGTAAACATAATCATTTCAATACTTGAGACACAAGGTTGGCTGTAGGAAGTAAAGAATTGTGCCCTCATCCCCCCCCCCCCCACCCCCCCCCCCCCCCCACCCCACCCCCCCCCCCCCCCACCCCACCCCCCCCCCCACACACACACACACACACACCCCCCACACACACACACACACACACACACACACACACACACACACACACACACACACACACACACACACACACACACACACCTATATTCAACACAAAGCACCGCTGTGAGGCATTTATTCATTCAACCTTTGGCCGCGCTCAGGCCTTTACAAACAAACAGGAATCAACTGCAGCCTGAGCCAAGCCGTTACTGTATTTCCATGGCAGAGCAGCTGGCTGAAGGTGTGCAATTGGCCACGTAATTTCCCAGTGTGACTCATCCGTCTAGATGTAGGGTGTGCGCGCTGTGGGGTAGCCGTAATGATCGCTGCATTTCATTGCCTCGCTGCCTAATGCGCCATTACCCCGGGCCCGGTAGTCAATTATCTCCCCCGGCCTGAGGTGAGACCGCCGCATTAACTCCCGCTCTGCAAACAGTAGGAGCAGACCCGACAGCTCCGCGACTATTTAGAGCTTCTGATAATAGAGTCGTGACGCAGCGGGAGCCTGTGGTCCGTGACAGAGGAGCTAATCAGTGAATCTGTGAGGAGGTTCAGGGCAGGAGGGCAGGCCGTGTAGTGCTGCTTTGAAGCCCCCCCCCCCCACCCCCTCCTGCACCTACGACCCACACATCTCCGGGTTTTTTACACGTCAACCGACCCCACTGAGGTAATTACATTTCTTATTAAAACCCAGTCAGTGGTGACCTCTCGCTGACGTCTGCACCCACTTGCACTCACCTGCCCACCTTTTTCTCACACTGAGGTATGACAATCACCAGGTACCGGGGGCCTAACAAAAGTGGACGACTGACACGAGCAAACGCTTAAAAAAAAAAAGGAGGCCCATCAATCAGCAAGCACAAGCCCACAGCAGCCTGCAGCTGTCTGACAGAGGCCCACAGTCTCAGAAGTCACTTCACTGGAGGAGGGGAGGCAACCTCACACCTTGTCATTTAGCTTGTCTCACACGGCAACCCAAAAAACAACATCTACAAGCGCACATGTGCGTGGTGCCAAGGCG